>NC_143136.1:6684166-6987196 GCF_059928025.1 Delphinapterus leucas | reverse complement strand
AATAGGGGTTGGGCTGAGTGAAGAGGGAAGGGCCGGCAGGTCGTGACGGGGAGCCGGTGGATCACCCCTTTGTTTCCAGCATGATTGCAGAAGGAGCAATCATGCTGGCCACCGGGAGAGTCGGGCCCAGTCCCCTTGCCTTGTCTTCATTTCGCCCAGGATCATGTCAAGGCAACTCCTGTTGCTTCTTCCCTCAGGGGGAGTCACGATAACACTCTGTGTCTGTAGTAGGAGGGAATGGTCCCTTAACCAGCTTCCTGAGGCCGCTTCGTGAGGCCTGCTGGGCAAAAGCTAGAGCACACGCTGCTCCTGTAAGTGATTGGCAATTGCTAGGTGAATCTCATTTGAATAGAAAGAAAATTGCGGAAGCTCTAGGGAAAAGAGGCTGAGACAGATTTGGTTAATAAGCAGCAAAGATGTTACTGGAAGGGATGGATTGGCAGAATGTTCAAAAGCAGGGCTCCATCTCAGCCTTACTGTTTATAATTTAAACTTTTAAAATTGGTGCAGGTATCTTGAGGGTTCTGGTCACCTGGAGGGTTCCTTGTTTAACCTTTTCTCATGAATTTAGCCTTATAAAGTTGTATGGCTAGATCCTACGATTAGTTGTAGTAGGGATCATTTTGGTGGAGTTTCTTAAATTAGTGAGATCTTTGTAAGCTCTTTTCTGATGTGTCTCATAGTGTTGGTTACCACCTGGTGTTCATTTTTGTTCTGTGAATATGGATTTATGACAGTGATTTTTGCCCTGAGACTATTAATTGTCAAAGTTTGGACATTTTTATGCGGTATTTTAGAAACATCTTATTATAATAACCTTCTGAAGAACATGTGGACCATTAGCCTCAAAGACACAACGGCCTCTTCATTTGGGAGCCGCCAGGCAGTGCTGTCTCCTGTTTTCTCCCTTACAGATGTTCGCGCCGGGATGTCCGGTTCCTTGCCTGGAGGTTCAGTCATCAGTCGATTATTAATTAATGCCGATCCCTTTAACTCCGAACCGGAAAACCTGTGAGTACGGGGTAAACCAAGGGGGCATGTTGTTAGCTGAATGCTGGAGCGTAGAAAACTGGCTTGGAATTAACTAGAGAAATTCGTGAGCAGCTGCCTGGGTGACCCTTTTCCAGCTGGTGTTGGCCAATAAGGAAAACCTAGTAGGTGTGAGGCGTACGGGACAGAGGGTGGGTTGGGAATGTCTGGGAAGGGAGGCGCCGTCCTGGCGCGTGCCTGACCTTCTGGGGCCTCGGCAGGCTTGGAGACTCTGCCTGTGTCCTCGGTCGTCCTCCCCGCGGTCCTTGCTGGCCCTGCGTTGGCGCCGCCTCCTGACTACCTTCCTTCTGGCGGGTCTGCCGCTACCGTTAGTGTAGCTCCCAGGCTGGAAGCGCCTTCTCGCCGTGCCTGGGGAGATGCTGTCCTCTGGGGAATGAAGTCCTGACACTGCTCTGCGTGCCATGTGCTGTGTCCACTGCCCAGCGTCAAAGGCAGTGAGGGCTTTTGCGCAGCTTGTTCTCATGTGTGTAGAGACCGTTGCGGGGACAAATGGTATTTTGAAAGCCCAGCCTTCTAGATTTCCCTTTCTGCTGGCTGATAGCAAGTTCTGGGCAGCTAGTGGCTAGTGGCAGTTGGTTAAAAGTTGTCCACCATGTGTGTCCGGCGTGGTGGGGAGAGTAACAGTGAGAAAGGTGCGGTTCAGAGACTCTGGCTTTCGGGAAGCAGAGCTGCAAGCCTGCACAGTGGCAGCCAGTTTTCCTGCAGGGTGGCCTGGGTTCCCACACCTGCTCCAGTGCTGGCCCACGTCCTTGTCCCCAGCCTGGCACCACCCTCCTGTCTGCTCCTCACGCTGGGGCCTGTCAAGGCCTGTGGTCCTGACCCTTCCTGAGTTGTTCTCCCCAACAAGGGCAGAGCTGTAGGCTTACATGAGCAGCGCCCACAGAGGCCTCCGGAACTAGATGTGCTGTCTCTTTCTGTCACCTGAGGTCCCTGCATTTCCACACCTGGCAGCGAGCGCTGTGGTCTCTTCCTTCAGGGAGAGGCTTCTCCTTCCCCTGGGGAGACACAAGCTGCTCTCCTCTCCTCCCTCCCCAGCATGGTGTGCCAGGCCTCGTTCACGGGGGTGAGGGGCCGGAAGGAGTCTTACCTGCAGTGGACCTGGGACGTGGGGCTGGGCTGGACATTTTCAAATTGGGGACTTTGCTTTGATTGGGTCTAGGGACGTTTGAGGGACGTTTTGGGATCCAGGGTGTAAGCACGTGTGAGCGTGTGTGCCGTGGATGTCATCAGGTTTAACGTTGCTGATGGGAACGTGAGGTGATGCAGCCACTTTTAAGACAGTCTGGCGGTTCCTCAAAACCCAGGGTTTTGGGGCTTCCCTGGTGGCGCAGTGGTCGAGAGTCCGCCTGCCGATGCAGGGGACGCAGGTTCGTGCCCCGGTCCGGGAGGATCCCACATGCCGCGGAGCGCCTGGGCCCGTGAGCCATGGCCGCTGAGCCTGTGCGTCTGGAGCCTGTGCTCCGCAACGGGAGAGGCCACAACAGTGAGAGGCCCGCGTACCGCCAAAAACAAACAAACAAAAACAAACAAACAAGCAAAAAACCAGGGTTTCCACGTGGCCCAGCAGGTCCCTTCCTAGGGTTACTCCCAAGAGAAGAGAAAACATGTCCCCACTGAAGCGTGTGTACGAGTGTTCACAAATCATAGCTCAAAAGTGAAGCAGCCCAAAGGTCCATCAGCCAAGGATCCCTGCAGTGGGTCGTTGCTGTTCCCCATTAACCGGGCTGAAGCACTGAACTCAGATGAACCCAGTGTTCGTGGCGTGAAAACGTGCTCAGTGATGGGAGCCAGACGCAAAGGGCCACACGCTGTGTGACTTCATTTCTAGGAACCATCCAGAATCTGGAAGTCCGCAGAGGACAGAAAGCAGAGTAGTGGTTGCCGGCGCTGGGGAGGGGTTGGGGCTCCTGGCTGAAGGGTGTGGACTCTCTTTTTGGGGTGATGAGCTGTTCTAAAATTGATTGTCGTGACTCTGAATACGCGAACAATCACTATGGAGTTGGACATTTTAAATGGGTAAATTGTATGGTATGTGAGTTATATCTCAGTAATGCTGTTACCTCCCCGCCACCCCCCCAAAAAAAAACAAAACCCAACAAACAAAAAAACTGAGTTTTGCCCTCAGGAAGAACTGCTTAGAGGCTGGCATGCAGGGTTGTTCTAAATGGCGTGAAACACCCCTTTGCAGAGAGTATTACACAGAGAAGTGCGTCATGAACAATTATTTTGGCATCGGCCTGGATGCGAAGATCTCCCTGGACTTCAACAACAAGCGTGACGAGCACCCAGAGAAGTGCAGGTGGGTGCCGGCTCCTGCGCACGCCTGTCCTTCGGGTCTTGTGGTGGTTTCTCCTTCTGGCCGTGGGGTAATTTCTGGGGCGCACAGAGCCCTCAGGCAGAGTACAGACACGGAGCCCGAACGCCTTGTCAGAAAGTGGGGCGCATCTGTGTGTCGTGGCCACGGCAGTGGCATCTCCATGTCACCCTCAGGTGGGGTTAGGGCTTGCTCCCCCGCAAGGCCCTCGAGCAGGCAAATGCCACAGGAGAGGCCCCGGGGGGGCGTTTCGCTGGGGGTGTTCAGCTTCTCCCCTAAATCACCACGTATCTCCCCTAAATCACCACGTATCACCACGTGTCTCCCCCTGGCCGGGGAGAGGACAGAGAGAAATGGGAAGGTTTCCTCCTGGCTGAAGTAGAAAGTCCTCTCCTCCGGGGAGACATGACAAGGGAAGAAGGGAGTTGATGTCTCCTGCCCCACCCCGTGGTGACCGTCACCTGGAGGGCAGACTGTTCAGCTGTGACTTTCTAGAACTAGAGGCAGGGAAGCTGGTGTGGAGTTTGGGCGGAGAACAGCCACTGATGCAGGAGGAGGGGGCCCCTTGCTGGAGAGCCTGCAGACCTGCCCCCGCCAGGTGCCCTTGTCACTCGGAGGGAGGCGGTCACAGTGACACACGAGGAGTTGCCCGGCAATCCCCCGACTCCTGTATGGTTGGACATTTCTCAGAAAACAAAATCAAGCATAAGAACTCAAAAACCTTGGAGCTCTGGGGCTCGAGTGTCAGAAAAGGCTCAGAGGTCCCCAGGGGGCATCCCTGTTACACAGTGCATGATGGTAGCCCAAATCATTTGAAGATACCCCTGTTAGTCTGAATACAACTGAAAAGGCATTGAAAAGCATGTAATTTATCAGAGCAGAACAGGTGAGGAGCAAGGCCGCATGTGACATATTTTTAGAAACTTGGGATCCTGGTATATAATCTTCCCTGAGTTTGTATCTTTGAGAAGGTCTACTTAGAAAATGCGACTTCTACAAATCTACCCTTAAAAAGTAATTGGGAACTTCGGCAAAGAGGCGTTTACCAAGGGCCACTGCCATGTACATTATAGAGCTCAAGGGTGGGAACAAGTAGAGACCCGTCAAAGGGGTTAATTCAGCGAGTGCTGGTGGGAAGTGCCCCATTGTGGTCATTCGTGCTCAGGACACAGGGCGGTGCTCTCCGTGCAGGGCGAAGTGCACAGTTACCGCTATTTCAGCTGTAAATCAAGTTCTTAAGGAAATACACTGAAGCATTTATCATCAGTACTTACAGATGTGGGGACTGTGAATTCTCCTTTGTGCTTTTCTGCCCTTTCCAAATTTTCTGTGGTAAGCATAATTTTATAGCTGGAAAAAAATTGTGATTTATACTTTTTTTTTTTTTGAGGTTCTGTAATATCTTACCTTTTTTACCTCTCAGGGTATGATTACTTTCTTGGCAGTGTTACTCTTTAGCAGAATTCCTGGTCAGTGAATATATCTCTTTAGCCCGTCTCGCGTGGACATGTGGCAAGGGCATGTCCTCCTCATCTTAACGGTGTCGCTGCTGGCAGTGATTGCCCGGTGTGACCCATTTGTGATGAGGTCGCAGCAAGGGCCGTAGGTAGCTGTGTAGAGAAAGCTGAGACCCACGTCAGTCCTTTGCTTTCCACCCCTAGGAGTCGAACCAAGAACATGATGTGGTACGGAGTCCTTGGCACCAGAGAGCTGCTGCACAGAACCTACAAGAACCTGGAGCAGAAGGTCCTGCTGGAGGTGAGCAGGCGGCCCCCTGCCGGCCCCTCTGCTGACCCAGTGGCCCCTCGGCCTTAGCCCAGGGTGGTGTGCTGGGGGGAGGGAGCCCCCGGCTGAAGCCTGGATCTCTCTTCTCTCCTTTTATGCATTTCTGCCGCTCAGTGTGACGGGCGACCCATCCCACTGCCCAGTCTCCAGGGAATTGCTGTCCTCAACATTCCCAGCTATGCTGGAGGGACCAACTTCTGGGGGGGCACCAAGGAGGACGATGTACGTACGGGGGTGCTGGGCGGCGTGGGCCCGAGCTCAGGGAAGGGGATGGGGGCGGGGTCCCGAGAGGCGGCCCCTTCGGGAGCCATGGTGGAGCCTCCCGCTCTGGGGGTGCTCTGTCAGTGAGGCGGAGGGACGGGTGGAGGGGGCCCCTGTGCCGGCAGCGGGGGCGCAGCGGAGAGCAAGGCAGGCAGGCCCCGCTCCCGCGGCCTCGACAAAGGGATGCCAGGCAGGACAGGTGTGGTCGCAGGTGTGGCTTGGAATCCAGGCCCATATCTGGGAAGGCTCCTAGGAGGAGGGACACCTACACTGAGACCTGAGGGTGATGCGGGGTTGGACAGGTCAGGTGGGTATGGGGCAGGAGGAGGGAGCAGCGTATATGAAGGCTTGGCGGCCAGGCAGGGCCGGGTGCGGACAGGAGGCTCGCTGGTGTGTGCGTGCTGGGCGGAGCACGGAGAGGTCAGAGCTCCCGTGGGGCCGTGTAAGCCAGGGAGGAGTTTGGAATTTATGCCGAGAACTCTGGGGGCATTGATAGGTTTTAACCAGGGGCCTGACTTCCTTCGTACATAATAGCTAATAAAAACAGTTGACACCGGCTGCACACTGAGCGTGTGCCAGTCCTTCTCAGCACTGTGCCTGTTGACGGCCCTCGTGAGAACCTGTGAGGAACGTACCTGTGTTAGCCCCGTTTTACAGATGAGGGAACCCAGGTAGAGAGACAGTAACTTGCCCAAGCTCCCACGCTAGTGAGTGGCAGGCCTGGGGTTTGATCTCAGGCAGCTGCTCTCAGGCTCTGACGTGGAGACCCGTCAGCGAGTGTTCACCCCGTAGCTTCCCCTACTAGTGGGCCTGTCGGGCTCTCGCCAGTGCAGCGGCCCCCAGGTGAGAAGGATGCGCGTGGCGGGGGGCGTGTTCAGGGAAGCTGGGAGCAGAGGTCAGCTCTAACGCCGGCCCTTCCAGACCTTTGCAGCCCCGTCGTTCGATGACAAGATCTTGGAGGTGGTCGCAGTGTTCGGCAGCATGCAGATGGCCGTCTCCCGTGTCATAAAGCTGCAGCATCACCGAATCGCTCAGGTACCGGCCGTGGTCCTGGAGGTGGGAGGGGCCTGGGTGGAGCTGTGGCTCACACATGTTTGGGGCGGCAGGCCTGGCCCAGAGCCGCGCTCTCGAGATAAATGGGCCCCCGGGGTGCAGAGCCCAGGAGAGTAGGTGCTTTTCCAGGATCGCCCTGGCCTCCCCCTGGTCCAGAGCCTGCTCTCACCTGCCATGTTTTGACAATTAAAAAATACTTTCGAAACTGGGGCTGGCTTGTACCCTCCCTGAGCTCCCTCCCTGACTCACTCTGTGGGTACCACCTGTGTCCTGCCCACCCCTGCTGAGGTGGGGTGAGATGGGACGGGCCTGGCTGACCTTGGCCCCTGGGCCTACAGCTCTTAGAAGCCACAGCCTGAGTCTGGGAACAGAGGCCGAGTGCGTGGCCTCGCCCGGCTGCTCGGAGGCCTGGCTAGCGGGTGGCAGGGTGGGTTCCCCATCCGGTACTTCTGGTAATGGGTTGGGAAGGATGTGTCTGTCGGTGGGGTTGGGGAGGGCGATGTTCTCAGGCACAGAGATGGGGAGTTCATGCTCCCCTGAACCCCAGTCCTTTCTGTCCCCACCATGGGCTGCTTGAATTTCACAAGTTTAATTCCTTGGCAGTATTTTTTGTTGAAAAGAGGAGCACTTGTTAGATGTTTGCTCTGTTCTGGGAGTGTCCTCACGTGCCCAGGGACCCAGCAGCTCTTGGTGGTCATGTGTCCCCGCCCTGGGCCTGGTGCTGGTGTCTGAGCACCGAGTTCCTGCACTGCGATCACAGATGGCGGTGCTGGGTGCAGGGCAGTGGGAGTGGGGTGGGGCACACCCCCTGGGCTCCATGAGCTGCGCCCTAGGCGGGGATGCTCTGACCCCGGAGGCTGGGGGCGGGGCGGGGTATGGTGTCACCCCAGGGGCCAGCCAGCCAGTGCAGGGGTGTGTAGGGCAGGACGGTGCCTGTGGTGCTGACAGCACTTGAAGGCTCCTGGGTGCAGCTCGGTGACGGCTGTGATGTTTGCTCAGTGTCGCACGGTGAAGATCTCCATCCTGGGGGATGAGGGCGTACCTGTGCAGGTGGACGGAGAGGCCTGGATCCAGCCGCCAGGGTACATTCGGATTATCCACAAGAACCGGGCACAGACGCTCACCAGGGATCGGGTAAGACAGACTGCCTGTGGCTCACATGTGCCCCTTCTAGGAGAAGACCTGGAGTTTTTAACGTTTTGTTCCAGGAATTTATTTATTTTTTTTGAAGGTTAAGATTAAGTGAACAGGGCTCTAATTTCTAGAACCGATCCCTCTCCCCCCAGCATTAAAAAGAATGTCTCCCTTTCTAGCCGGTTATCCCGCTAGTGTCCCAGCAGTGCTTGTTGTTAGATGTGTGCTCGCAGGAGAGAGTGTAACACTGGCTTCTGCGCCCTAGGCCTTTGAGAACACCCTGAAGTCCTGGGAGGACAAGCAGAAGTGTGAGCTGCCCCGCCCTCCATCTTTCTCTCTGCACCCGGAGATCCTGTCCGAGGAGGAAGCCAACCAGATGGACCAGTTTGGGCAGGCAGCGGGGGCCCTCATCCACAGGTGGGTGCCGCCTTCCCTCCATGGTCCACTCCTCTGCGAGAGCGCCCGGGCCCCCTGACGTCACTGGGACGACCCAGGTCCGTGGCTGGGCCGCAGGCGTTGAGATGCCCCTGCCGGATCTTACGTGCCGTCTGCCTCCTTCACGAGGGCTCGGCCCGGGTTTCTACTAACCCCGGGCTTTGGTATTTTCACTGACCGTCTTCCAGGGATTACTCGGGGTTTATACAGGTGGGAGCTTCACACCACAGGCGTTTTCAGAGGCAGCTCATAGGTTTTACAGCCTATCCCAGATCTCTAAGAATAGTACCCCTCCTGCCTCCTTTAGCCCCCCCAGAGAGCGGGTTTGCTCTTAAGAAGCAGACCTTGTAGTTATTTTGAAAAAACAAAAGCCAACAGCCAAAGGCGTTTCCTTCTACTCTGGACCTTCCAGCATGGTGGTCGTCGCTCTGCCGACTGTCCATTCTCCCCGCCCCCCGCTGTGTCCACCCACCTGGCTCCAGCATGGCCCTTCTGCCTGGTGACCTCTTGGTGGCCACATCCGCTGACCCCCTTCAGCCGCTGTCTGGCGGTGTCTTTGCATTGTGCCTCCCTGGCCCCTCCATGGCCGTCTAGCTTCTTCCTGGCTTTCTCCTCCTCTGCCTCCTGCTACTTACCCGCTCGCTGTTTTACAAGGTGTAGGTCTCATTTTGGGCATTACCTCCTTGGCTGAGTTTCTAGAAAAGTTTGGGATTTTGTTGTCAGATTTCCCATTTAAGGCCTCCTCCACCACCGGCCAGGAAGCGATCGGCCGTCATGGGTCACCACGGGCAAGTCGTGGTCTTGTCGGCCCTCTGGGCCGAACCTGGGCTTGTGTTCCAGCAAGGCGACTCGCAGGCTGCTGCTCTTCGGTCTGATGAGCGCCATGTCTCCCTCCAGCATCCGGGAAGCAGCGCGGTCCCACCGAGACGTGGAGCAGGAGCTCGCCCACGCCGTCAACGCCAGCTCCAAGGCCATGGACCGGGTGTACGGCAAGCCCAGGGCCGCAGAGGTGCCTGCGCTTTTCCAGCCTTTCTCCTGTGGGCCCCTTTCGCCCTCGGGACGTCTCCACGGTGTCTGTTCTGGTTCCTCCCAGGGGCTGAGCTGCAGCTTCGTGCTGGAGATGGTGAATAACGTCAGAGCTCTGCGCAGCGAGACGGAGCTGTTGCTGGCGGGGAAGCTGGCCCTGGTGAGCTGGGGGGCCGCTTACTGTGCGCACAGAGGGCAGCCCGCCTCAGCCCAGGATCCCCGGCCTTGAGAATTCTAGGCCCCCCGTCGGAGGGGCCTCAGAGGCCATCTGAGCTGACGGTGTGGTGATGCTCAAGCCCTCTGGCCGCATCTCGCCACGTCATCTCCAGGGTGTCCGAGACTGGCAGACGGGACCTCCTGTATTGTAGACGGCGCTCTGCCCCAGACCCCCCAGGTGTGCGGCCACCGCCGTGGCCAGGCTGGCCGGCCTTTTCCCCGCACCCAGAGTCGGCTGCCTTCCTCGCTCAGCCCTGCAACCTGGCGGATGAGTCAGCCCTGCGGAGGCGTGCAGCTGGAGTTCGAGTGAACTGCAGAAGCTAGCTCAGGGCAGACCTGAGAGAGCGCCTGGCCAACCTCCTTGTTTTAAAAAACGAGGAGGTGGGAGGTCAAGGAGGCGAAGTCACTAGAGAACTGCCCTAAGAGTCCAGTTCCACACTCTCATTCCAAAGTACTGCTCTGTCCTGACACATTCCAGCTGCTGCGTCCGCGGCCCCACCATGCTCCCTGCGCTCTGGTGCAGGCGGGCTGCTCCCCCACTTCCGAGAGAGGGTCCCGAGGAAACCACAGCAGGTGACCTGTCAGCCCTGCTGATGCGATTTTAGACAAGCTGGGTCTCCCCCATCATTTACGAGAGGAGAGTTTAATTCTCTCACCCGACACTACTTACGAGGGGAGGTTCTGAGTCTGGCCTTTAAGTGGCGTTCTGGGACTCAGTTTCCTTGCAAGTTTTTAGAAAACTCTCTGAGAGCAGCCCAGCCCCTGGAGCAGACCTTATGTCTGGGTGGGGCTCTGCCATGGCCCCAGCTCCCTGCCGGTAACCAGCTGTGTCTCTTCCCTCCCTGCCTGGAGCAGCAGTTGGATCCCCCTCAGAAGGAACGGCTCACGGCTGCCCTCGTCGAGATGGACCAGCAGCTCAGGAAGCTGGCAGACACCCCCTGGCTGTGCCAGCCCATGGAGCCTGGTGATGAAGAGGTATGTGGGTCACAGGGCTTCAGCGCGGTGTCCCTGGACACAGTGGCGCTCCCTTCAGTGCCTGAACTCACGTGCTCTGTGCAGCTTTGGAATTAAGATGGTGTTGGTCCTGCAGCCCCTGATCTGGCCTCCCACACTTCTCTTTTAAGATGCCTTCAAGGCACAGAGATGAACTTCGGCAGGCAGGAAGGAATTGGGAATTGCTGTTAAGAATGACCCTTGGTGACTGGGGCACAAGTTGCCCTCGGCAACAGAACTGCGGGGCTGTCCAGGACATAGGTGGAAAGAAGGCTGAGTCCAGCCCCACTATTTGCCCCCAGTGTGGAGGCACATCGCTTGGCTAAACAGCAACTTCTTGGGAGTTTGTTGTTGACAGGGGCAGAGTTGCTGTGTTCAAATCACAGTCACGCTTTTCTGTTGTACGTATTTAGAGATGCCAGCTTGCGCAGGTCTTATAGCTGGGACAACAGATGGGACCCTGGGCATATGCGCCCTGGGGGTAGTGTCTCCTGAAGCAGGAGAGGCAGGAAGAAGGCCCTGGAGAAGCGCTTGTTGTTGAGTGGTTGGTTTTTGCGGGCAGCACCTGGAGAGGGGCAAACCCTAGATGGCCTTCCTCTCAGGGGTGGAACAGAGGTGGGCCAGGAGAAAAGTCCACCAGGTAAAGAACTGCTAGACACATTAGGCGCCCCTGCTGCCGGCTCGATTGTTAGGACCCATGGGCAGCAGTAGGGCGAGGGGACAGGGGGCCGGCAGTCCAGAGCTCTTCTTGAACATGCAGGCGTTTGTTGACAAATGTGCACCCCACCTGGAAAACTGACTCAGAGGCCTTCCAGCCAAGAAACAAAACTCAGCAACTGAAGAATGAGGACATTTTGGTTCAGAGGGCCAGGCCAGGCTCATCAAAATTTGTAGTTAATTATAAATATAGAAATATCATTTAAAGAAAATTACTAAAACAATAATACGTAAAATATTCAACAAATGTAGCAGTAACCTAGGCCTGTGATTCCAGATTATGTTGTCAAAGCCTGTGAAGTGTGGGCAGTGCAGTGGGGAGACAGGAAAGAGGACATGGATGGGAGTGAGGGCACATTAAGTCCCTCCCCTTACGGTGGAGGAAGGTTCATGAAAGTTCTTGACTTTGATAACTAGAGAAAGGTAGTCAATTATGTTTTAAAAACTTAAATGTAGTTTTAAAGGTAGCTTTTAGTAAAATTGAAAAGGTGTATGTCTTTTTGAATCACCACAAAAGACACAAGCAAAGTGTAGTCTGTATCATAAAAGAAAATAAAAGAAGTAGTAAAGATGGAGCTAACAGCATAAAAATAAGAAAATAGGAAATAATATAACTGCTCCTCTTAAAAGCAAATTATTCTTAGATTGTGCTAAAAAAAAAAAAGAAATCTAACCAAATACTAGTCACAGGAGCCCAGTTTTCTCTTCCATACCCTCAATAAAAAATTGTGACCCAGAAAGATTAAAAATAAAACAATTTCAAGAAAACACAATAAAAAATCCAAAGTAACAATGTAAAAATAGAATTGCATATACCTAAGGCAGTAAATGATAGAGGATCACTTTATATTGGTAAAAGATAATAACCATATCATTATACTATATATTGTATAATTCTGAGATAAACTTATGATGGTTATAATGATAAAATCTTGTCCTAATATAGCATTTAAATGAGTTGTATTTCCCAATATGTGAGATTTTTTTCTAATAAGTTTTTTGTTATTGATTTTTAACTTAATCTCACTGTGTTCAAAGGCAGTTGTTTGTATGTTACCAGTCCTTTGAAATCTGTTGAAACTTACTTTATGGCCCAAAAGGTGGTCAGTTTTTATAAATGTACCTTATATCCAGTTGTAATTATTTACGTCATTAAGTCCTTACTTGTTTTTTATTTTTGTGTCTTCTTGATCTGTCAGTTACTGTTGAACTCTCTGACCTGTGAATGTAGATGTCTCAATTTATCCTTGCGGTTTTGTGTATATTTGCTATATGTATTTTGAGGTTATGTTATTGGATGCATACAAGTTTCATCATTATATAAAGACCTTTATTAATTCTTTTTGCTTTCAAGTCCACTTGTTTGGTATATTCTTTTTCATACTTTCACTTTCACGCTTTATTTGGAGTGTTGCTCTTATAAATAGCATTGCTAAATTTTGGGTTTTTATTCAGTATAATACTCTGTGTTTTGATTGGAGAGTTCAGTCTATTTACATTTATTATGATTCTGATATTTAGATATATTTTTACCATATTTTATGCTTTCTGTTTGTCCCATTTTTTTTTTTTTCTTTGCATTTCTCCTTTTCGATTGATGAGTCTCTCCCTCTTCCCACACAATTCTGGTTGTCCCTCTACTAGTTTGGAAGTATGTACTCTTCTGTCTGTTCTTTTAGTGATGACCCCCCAGATTTTAATCTTTACATGCATAAAATATGTAAAGCTACAACTTCTTGAAATGATAGGAAGCGTCAGAATCCCAATTTTGTAGTGTGAGCTATCCCTATCAGTCTGTGATTAATCACATAAAACAAACTGTCACAACATCTGAACAAAGCAAGTTGATAGAATACGTATATGTAGAATATATATACAAGTATATATCATGCTTCTCTATAGAGAGAATTTTATACTCTGCAAAGAGGGAAAATGCTTTCTTTTCTGTTGCCCATAGGACATTTTGAAAATCTGATCATTTTCTAAACTGGGACTACTACTGATGGTATGAAACTCTCTGTTATCGTTGTAGAAATTGAGAGGAAGCGTTTAGAAACTTTGAAGCACTTGAGAGGGAAACTTTATTTACGTTGAAAATAATAAATTTTTTTTTATAAATTTATTTATTCATTTATTTTTGGCCGCGTTGTATCTTTGTTGCTGCACTTGGGCTTTCTCTGGTTGCAGCGAGCGGGGGCTGCTCTTTGTTGCAGTGCGCGGGCTTCTCATCGGGGTGGCTTCTTGTTGCGGAGCATGGGCTCTAGGCACGCGTGGGCTTCAGTAGTTGTGGCATGCGGGCTCTAGAGCGCAGGCTCAGTAGTTGTGGCACACGGGCTTAGTTGCTCCGCGGCATGTGGGATCTTCCCAGACCAGGGCTTGAACCTGCATCCCCTGCGTTGGCAGGCAGATTCTTAACCACTGCGCCACCAGGGAAGTCCCGATAAAAAAACTGAGGTTTGTATTTTGTATGCCTTTTGGGGGTTTCATTTTTCTAGTAATTTGTTTTACTTTCTTTCATTCAAGTACCAGTACACTATGGAATGGGAATTTTTAACGCTGGTTCTTTTCCAGGGGTAGTTTGAGCAGCACAGCTCTAGACCACAAGGAAACCTCAGATACTAACTCAGAACAGAAATTGTGCCAGCTGTGAACCATGGCCCCTGTGCTCCCAGTGCGCTGCCCTGCGCAGGTGGGTCGCTTCTGCCTCCGTGCAGATTCTTCAGTGAAGACAGGGAGGGCCAGGATTTTCTTTAGTTCACGGGCAGGGTAACAGCTGCTGCAGTGGGAGGCCCACAGCCTGGTGCCCAGTTGCATGGTGACCAAGCACCTCAGTTTATTTGGGACTGTCAGGTCTTAGTACTAAAAGCCCATGTCTCAGGGATTGTGTGGCTCTAAAGCTTTAAGCCTAAAAGTGTTTTCAGAACAACTATCACCAAATGCCATGCAGCCACCATGGAAACAAACACAGAGCACCACAAGTCCCCCCTGGATGGCTGACCTGAATGCTGCCTGCCTGATGAACCCTCTAAGCCACGTCTAGAGTGGCCCTGGTTTCCAGGGTTCCTAGATGTGGGCTGCTGAGACGGAGCAGATGTTAGTTCTTGCAGTAGTAGGTGGGAAATAGTACCGATGGCACCTGAGGTTTAGTTGCAACACCGGAAACCTTCTGGAACCAGCTGGGGTGGTGTTACTGCAGGCATTCACCCGATGGGGCCTGAGGCCAGAAACCGAGGGCCAGGGGTCCTGGGAGTGAAGGGAAAACCACGCTGGCTCCTGGACTCCTGGTTTCTCCAGCCAACTCCGCTGGTGCCTTCCGGCTCAGTGCTGCCACCCTCTGGGACTCCGGCTCGTCCCCCCATGCAAGGCACCAGGAGGAGGTGAAGTGTGAAGGGCAAAGGGAACCTTGGAGGGGGAGGCACCATATTTCTACTGGCATAAAAATAGGAAAATCATTTATTTGAAAGGAAAAGAAGTGATAGGTCTTTGAGCTGGCTCTTAGAAAGGAAAGTAAAAAAAAAAAGTCTCCTCTGGCAGATGTAATGGGGGGGGAAATGAACAAAATGATAAGGGGGCTATAACAACAGATACAAGCATTAATCAAGTTACAGCATATACAAAGAAATGACAATGAATCTTACAATCTTGATGAAACTTGATTTTTTCAGAAAATATTTAAATTACACAAATTGAAACCTCAAGATATTTTAAAAGGAATAGTCACAGAACAACTTGAAAAAATAAATTTTACTTCCAAAGAGAAAATGTCAAGGAATATATAATTTCCATATATAAGAAAGTGTCAAAGCTGGAAAAAGATGGACATTGTCCCAGTTCATTTTTTTAAATTGTGGTAGAAAAACACAATTTACCATCTTTGTCATTTTTAAGTGTATAGTTCAAGTAGTGTTGAGTATATTCACATTGTTAGGAAACAGATCTCCAGAACTTTAAACATTTGCGGTATGCGGGCCTCTCACTCTTGTGGCCTCTCCCATTGCGGAGCACAGGCTCCGGATGCGCAGGCTCAGCGGCCATGGCTCACGGGCCCAGCCGCTCCGCGGCATGTGGGATCTTCCCGGACCGGGGCACGAACCCGTGTCCCCTGCATCGGCAGGCGGACTCTCAACCACTGCGCCACCAGGGAAGCCCTAAACATTTCATTTTTAAAAAAACAGCACGTTGGATTCCAGACTTCAGTATTATCAGTAGATCCCCTGAAGTGATTTCTTTAAATCAAATAGTTGATGAAAGAAGTTCTTAATAACAGAATTCAAGCTGGAGTGTAGGATTAAAGCACCATTTTGCGCCCCTGGGGACACGAGATTGATGGAATCAGCAGCTCTGGACCACACGGGGAGTGGGGAGGAGGGAGACGCCTGTCAGAGCCAGAGCGCGAGTTTTCCTGCAGGGCAGACGCCTGGTCTGTCTACAGGTGGCCCCGAGGAGGAGAGACTGAGCCACAAGAGCTGGGTGTCCCCTGTGAACCCCGTCAGGGTCCTGATTCAAAGGTTTGCTCCAAAGGTTTATCCACACATATCCAGCTGTGAGGATAAACCTTTGGAGCAGTCGGGGAGATCTGATACAAATGGATTCATGAGAGCCAAATGAATTCTTGTTAGTGGTATCAGGTGTGACAGTGGTGCCATGAGTATGTTTTCAGAAGAGTATTCTTAGAGTTGCATACTGAAGTACTTAAGGGTGGAGTAATTTGATGTCTGAAATCTGCTTTTAAAAGGCAGATAACAGGTTGATAATCAGCCACATTCTACTAGTCTCCTCGTCCTACCAGTAGAAGGAAATATGCATATTGAAAAAGTTAGAAGTAAATTTAAAGCTCATGTTTGCATTGAAGAAAGAAATTGTAGAGTCAGGAATCGGATTTCATGTGGGTTCTGGAGAGTACCTGCCTCACACGTGGCCGCCCCTCCTGCAGGCGGCGCTGAGGAGTGAGGGGCGGCTCGTCTTGGGGCCAGCCCGTGACTGTGCTGACCGCCCAGGAGCTGGAGTTCTTGCGTGGAGCAGCTGTGCGAGAATGGGCGCTTGATGGTTTTGCCAAGAATAAGACATCTGTGAAAACAAGTTTCTTCAGTACTCAGTCATTGACTAGAAAATGTCACTGTAAGAGGTCTCTTTCCACGAAGATGACCGTGCAGGGGCATGATGAAGATGGAGGGTCACGACAGTCTGGGTGTGGAGATGCTTAGTATTTCCAGGCTCTAGGTTGGGTGCAATCCCAGTGAAAATGCCGGTGGAGTTTTTTCAGTGCAACCCGATGTCCCCGTCAGATCTGAAAGTGTGTCATAAAGCTGCGCAGTCCTAACTGTGCCGGTCACGGTGGGGATGTAGGTAGACAGGGCCCAGGGGCAGAATCCAGGCCGGCGGGGCCAGGAAGAAAGTGGCACACCTGAAAAATAAGGAAATTACGCTTTATTTGTGAATAGGTTTATACACATTATCAGAACAGGTACGTGTTTGTGTGTGCACAAAATGCTTTACTGGTGGAGACCCCTGCCCTAGCTTCTGTGAGAATCAGCAGAGAAGGTCCACAGACCCGTGGGGAAGGGGCAGCGATGGCTCTGCCGTGCCCTGGACTGCTCTGTGGGGAGGTGGCCACCGAGCAGGGACCCCGTCCCCGTGGTGTCCCTCTGACTCCCTTCCCTCCTTGATTCTGCCTCAAGGAACAGATCGCAAGGAAACAGTGCAAAGTGCAGGAAAAGCTTTATTTAGAAAGATACTCGTGATACTGATAGTCAAAGCCCGCCAGTGCAACGCTGGAAGAGTGGCTGATAACTTACCAATCTTGATATGGTCCTGATATTTAAATAATGTATAGAGAGCTTTCTAGTCACATGAGAAATAAACACTGTAAAATGAAAAAAAAAAAGAATATGAAAATAGATACTTATCACTGTGAAACCGCTTTTTAAAGGCATTAAAAATCAGCAATAAACACAAGACTAAAAGTCAAGGAAAAGCCCCAGAATAAGAGTATCAGGAATGACGTGTCTTCCTAGCTCCGTGCCTGTCTGCTCGAGGGGTGGCTGAGGTCTTGGTGAGCCGGGGTCTGACTCTCAAAGTTTCTCGTTTGCCACACAGAACGTGATGCTGGATCTTTCCAAGCGCAGCCGCAGCGGTAAATTCCGCCTGGTGACCAAGTTTAAGAAGGAGAAGAATAACAAGAACAGAGAAGCTCGCAGCAGCCTGGGAGCCCCGGGTACCTGCCCTCTGCTGTTCTCCTGGCCACCCGGGCTGGGTGGGGCCCAGGCTCTGCTTTCTCCCTGGCCTTGTGCCCGTCCCCGTCGTCCCGGGGCCACGGCCTCCAGTCATGCCCTGCGTCGACTCGTCTGTGGCTACAGAACTGCACCCCGGCTTTCCCGCTCCACGTGGGAGGCTCACTGGTGTCACGCCCTGCCCTGAACTTGCTCCTGGTGCAGATTCAGGGTGACAGACAGGCCACCGAGCCGCCTGCCTGCGCAAGATTGGGGCGCGAGGTGGGGAGGAGACAGCAGAGGTGACAAGACAGAGACACATCTCACACTCCGGCCACACATTGGCCCCCCTGTGCCTGCTTCCTCTGCGGGGCTGCTCGTCCCCCATTAATCAGTTCATTGATCAAGGCCCCTGCGCCGGGAACCTGGGCTGCCAGTGGCCCTGGGCCGTGAAATCAATAGAAAATGGCACTAAAGGATGTTTCTCCTCTGGGTCAGTAAACTGGGGCTTTAGAATCTCCATTCAAAGTGTCGGCCCTGAGCACAGCTGCCCCCAGGCTCTCAGGTGCTGGGCGGCCCCAAACCTGGATTTGGGGGTGGCATTTGCTGCCAGTAAGGGTAGCTCCCTTTGATTTTTCTTCTTCGCATGTTTGTCCAGAAATTGGGTTTCTTTGAATGATGGTGGCTCTGACTTCATGGAATCTCTGCGTATGTTTCCCTTCCCGCTGTGGGCTGGAAGTGGAATGGACCCCTCTAGAAGGGAGAGGGAAGCTGACCTCAGCCGCAGTCAGACCCATGTGCCCCTCCTGGCGCAGAAGGCTGCCGGTGACCTGGCAGGAACAGACAGCAGCTTCTGCAGCAGCTCCCCTTCTCTTTCTGCACAGCCTGGGGCGGCACCTGGGGCTGGGGTGTCTTGGGCGCCTGCTTGCTGGGGTGTCTTGGGCGCCTGCTTGCTGGGGTGTCTTGGGTGCCTGCTTGCTGGGGTATCTCGGGCGCCGCCTGCTGGGGTGTCTCGGGCGCGGGCCGCCGCCTGCTTCGCGCTGGGCTCTGGGCACTCATTGCACTCGTGCTTTTCCGTCTCTGACAGTTCACCTCTGGGGCACAGAGGAGGTTGCTGCCTGGCTGGAGCACCTCAGTCTCTGTGAGTATAAGGACATCTTCACGCGGCACGACATCCGGGGCTCAGAGCTCCTGCACCTGGAGCGGAGGGACCTCAAGGTACTTCCACAGCGTCTCCTGGGAAGGCGCACCTGCGCTCCCCGCGGCTCCCCTGTCCCCTCCCTCTGACCTGGCCTTGTCCCAGTGTCAGCAGTCTCCTCACCGTTCTTCTCAGGCCTTTGTGCGTGACCCGGGGTGACGACCTGGGGGTGATGCGACCTGGGGGTGATGCGTGGCGGCTCCCAGATGTGATGTCTCACCTGCTGGGGAGTCTCGCTCTCTTAGCCTAACTGGACAGTGGGCCATGTTAGCGTTAAAAACCCTTTGGGGAATGCAGCCCTCCGCTAGTCAAGCTGAAGTGTTCTCTGTGATGACAGCCATCCGGGTGAAGGGGACCCAGCGGACGGGGTTCCTTCCCCAGTTGGCCGCTTTCTGGCTCCCCCAGTGGCCCCGCTCGCCCGTCTCCCTCCCCTCGGGAGGACGCGGGGCGGCCTGACCCGGGGCTCCCGGAACTTGGCTCTCTGTGCCGCTCAGGCCGTATCCCGTCCGGAGAGGCTGAGAGGCCGCCGAGGGCGTCGGGACAGTGGCGCCCTCGGGTCGCCTCGCTTGTCTGTGTTTTGCTCCGTGTGCCCTTGACAGCTCCCGTCAGGGACCGGGACGTGGCGGGCGGCCGCGGGCTGCTGGTTTCGGGCGCCGTCTCCGGCCGCGTCCCCCGTTGTCGCTTTCACCCTCACTCGTGTTCAGACGCGGGTGGCAGCGCGCCGAGGCCTGAGCGCTGTCCTCTCCTTGCAGGACCTCGGCGTGACCAAGGTGGGCCACATGAAGAGGATCCTGTGTGGCATCAAGGAGCTGAGCCGCAGCACCCCTGCCGCCGAGGCCTAGCCTCCGCCCTCTGGGCCTGCGTCCCCCGCGCCTCCCGCGACTGAGCCGGCTCGGCGCCGCTCATGGTGCTACTCCCGCCGACCCGGCCCGGCGGCCTGGGCCCCGGGTCCCGACCCGCAACACAGCTACCTTCCAGCCGACGCCGCCTCCCGCCCCGTCCCGGGCCTGGGCTCCTCCGTGTGCCCTCAGCGGCGCAGCGCGGGTAACCAACCGGCTCCCGCCCCCGCCGGCCCGCGCTGTATCCCCGCGCGTCTGAGTGCCCTGGTGTGAGCGCGGCCTGGCTGCCTTCCGTCCCGCCGGTTCATTTTGACACGAAGGCAACGCTGGGTCCCCCTGAAGCCGAGCAGACGGTAGTTAGGGTCTGGGGCTGACGAGCTCGCGCCCCGACCGTCTTGGCCCCTCGTCCCTGGGCCGCGGGCGCGGGGTCCCCTCTGTGCCCAGGACGCCTGGCCTGTCGTCTCCCCGCGGACAGAGGCTGGTCCGTGTTTTCTGTGTGGAGGAGGCTTCCCGGGCTGCCAAGGGCGTCAGGGGCCGCCCAGAGTTTCTCACCCCGGGGCGGAGCCGCCAGGTCGGCGTCCCTCCGCGGGGACGAAGCTGAGCCGGGAACGGCCCCGGCGGTACCCCGGTCCTCACCGCCTGGGACTTGGCCCTTTTCTACGCTTCCGCCTCCCGGGGGCTGTGCGCCGCCGTCCCGAGGGGCCCGGGAGCGGGGGCGCTGTCGTCCCGAGGGGGTCCATGGGGGCGCGCGGCGGAGCAGCATTGACCTGCCGCTCGCTTCGCACGCGCTCTGGCGGGCCTCCCGGCGCTGAGCTCGGCCGAGGCCCTGCCCCAGGCCAGCTTGTCCCCGCGGGGGGCGGGGTGGCCGCGACCCACCCAGCTGTAGCGTCACTCTCCGCGCCCCGAGGTTCCCGCCCATCAGAGCCTCCGCAGCGGGTGGAGGGGGGTGGAGGAAACCCAGTCGCCCCAAGTCCCTGGGTTTCAAAGTAGAACAGGCTGGCCCGGCCCGCGGTGCCAGACGCCGTCTGCTCTGTTGCTTCGGGCCGGGGGGCACCCCGGGCTCTGAGGCCTTCAGGCCGACGCACAGGCGGGACTCGGCGGAGGAGGGCGCACGCGGGGCTTGGTGGCCGGTGCTACGGGGCCACCGCGGCCCTCAGCGCCCTCCCTTGGGAAAGCCTTAGGTTTAGGTCAAGCGTGGTGTTTAAAGGTAACGTCGTCAGTGATTAGAGCAACACTGTTTACGTGAAACCACTTTCTGAGGGTAGTGAGAGCGAGTGGAATAAACACGAGCGTTGCGCGAGGCCGCGTCTGCAGGGCGGTGTCTCACGCGCGTTGTGGTGCGTGTTGCTGCGCGTGGGGCTGCCCTCTGGGCCCCCGCCGTGCCCCCGCCGTGCTGCTGGACGGCTGTCCCTCAGGGGTCCCCGGGGTCTCACGGTCCTGTCAGTGTAGAGGGAGGGAGGAGGGATCCCTGGAGTCTTGGAGAAAAGGTTTTGTGCCCTCTGGTGGGGCTTCCCCCATATTTATGATCTTAATTTATACAGCGCCCACCGTGGAAGCAAACGCCTCCTGTATCGCTATGTACATATCCACATCTGGAGTTGTAAATACGTTGTTCTGTGTATAAATAAAGCAAGCCTGTTTTTGATCTTTCACTGTCGGGTTTCTTGTTATCGTTCCTTGCGCTTGGACGTAAGATGTCGTTGCCAAAAATCTTCCCGAACTGGGTTCAGAATTACGTTTTTCAGCCGCTCTAAAAACAGGTTGAATTGGCGGTGGCTGAAAAGCAAAGTGGGATGAATGCCATTGTATTGTTTAGGGTGTAGGCTCTAGGATCTATTGGTTTAAAAATTCAGCGACCTTGGGGCCAGGTAGCACCAAGGTTCTCAGGCTTAATCGCGCGCAGCTTCAGCCCAGCCTACTGAGGGCCGGGTCGCTTTAGCTAATACCCTAACCTCCCAAGTCTTTTACACGCTACTGCAAACTGGAGCCCTCCTATGTACCGCTCTGTTTAATCATAGTACCTTTATTACAAGGGAGCTGCCTCTCCAAGCTCAAGGTCACTTTAATCATCCCCCAGTTTCCTGGGGTGAGGGATGGGGTCTGGGATCATAGAGTCGAAAACCAGGCAGGGTACCATAGGGCTGTGTGGGCTTTGGATGTGTAGGTTGCCTCCCCAGCAGCTTTCTTCTCTCTCCTTTGCTTAGCAGAGCCCCATTTTTGTCCTGGTATGCATGCTCCTCCCACCTGGCCATCCAGGATCAGGCCTCATGCTTACAAAATAACTGCCACTATTCCAGGGATCACATCCAAACATGACCATGTCCAGGCTAAGGTGTGGGTGTATAGGGGGGTTGTCTCTTCTGCGTCTTTTTTTTTAAGGTGAAAGGAAACCTTTCAGAAAGTCTGGCTTCCACTGACCTCCCCTAATGTCTCATTGTCTAGAATTGTATCACACACTCATGACTAGACAAACGGGTGGGTGCAGAGGGAATGGGGCTATGCCAGTGATGGCTGATCACGGTGCTGCTGGCCTAACACATTTCTGTTATTTTATGCCAGGTGCCGGCTTAAGGACTTTACACATCCTAACTCACCTGTGTTCCTTAGCAAATCCTACGAGGTGGGTATCTGCACTTCACAGGTGAGGACACGGGCTCACAGAAGTTCATGACTTGTCCCAGCAGCACGTGGCAGGGACGGGAGTCACGGGGCAGTTGGGTACCGGAGATCACACCTCGAGGGCCATGCTGGTCCTGTGTCCCAGGCCTGACACCAACCCCAGCCCACGCTGACAGGTGAGGGAACGGCTTAAGTTACACACAGGCATCCTGGCCTGGAAGCCTGTGGTCCCTCTCACACTGGGATGGCAACTGTGACCGCGCTGGCCGCCCAGCCCAGGTGCCGGCCTCGGAGCAGCGTCTGTTGCCACTTTTGATCACAAAAGCCTAATAAGCAGGTTGTAAAACTCGCAGAGGAAAACCCGCCAGCTGGGGACCTGAAGGCTTTCTTGCTCGCGCCGTGGACGGAAGCATATCGACCAAAAAGCCTGCTGAGCTGCGCTTTCCGGGAAGTCATGTTGCCAGCCGGGCCCCACGCTGAGAACAAAATTGCCTGTGGTCCCAGGTCTCCAGGACGTGCGCGCGCAGGAGGAAAGTGCCTCAGCGTGGCCGCCGCCAGGCGCACCCTCGGGGCCGGGCGGGCCTCTGCAGTGCCAGGCAGGGCCGTTGTGCAGTGCCCATCACCGTGGAGGCCGTGACCGCTCGGGGTGGCCTCGACTTCCAGAAGAGCCGTTGTATCGTGGTCCCCACCCCCTCAGTACGCTGGTTCCAAGTCAAATCATTCATGTCATTGACCTGCTGCTGGCTGAACCGCGAGGCGCTCCATCCGTCGGGCCCAACCCAGACCCCAGGCTGCAGGTAGGAGCTGGTGGGCCCGAGGGCCCGGCCCCTGGGCTGTGGGGGTTGGGGCTGCTGATAGGAAGGTGGGGCCCCGCAGTGACCCCCCCCCACGGGACTAGAGCCACCTTCTCCCCGGGGGAGAAGCTGCGGGCGCATCAGGTCTGCTCAAGGCGGCCTGAGCCAGGATGCAGGCAACGAGCTCCTGGTGGGCGCTGGAGACGTCTCTTCCTTTAACTAGCTTGTGTGTCGCTGCCATGGCTTCACCTTCCTCTCTGCAGTGCGGTGCCTTCCCAGAATGTACACACACCCACGGTGATGGGTCACGTCTTTTACTGACAGGGCAGGACTGAGCACGGAAGGCGTGGCTGCTGTGTCTCCCGTCCAGCCTGGCTGAGGGGCCCAGGACTTGGCCCTTCACAGCCAAGTCTGTCCCAGAGGGAAGCCAACCTCTCCAAGCCAGCATTCTGGATTATCAGGGACTTCTTGGGCCCCGCCTCCCCTTTTTGCCAGGAAAGTGTCACATTTGAGTAAATATGTTTCCTGAAACACAAGCACCCCTGCCAGTTCTATTTTCCTAGAAGGAAAAGAGAACCAGACCACTTCCAGTTTCTTCAAATACAATTATTACCACGAGTCTGAGTTTATTTAAAACCAAAACACAGTTCTGTTATTTTTACAGCAGTACTGAAGTGGTATTTCTAAACATAAACCCCAGCGACTTAGCATCTGTAGTTCGCTTGGGAAAAAGGCCGGGAGAACATGAAGCAGTCAACGCACAGAGACGGGAGGTTACAAGTTGAACAGCTTATTTTTTCTTTAACAAACTCTTACAGCTCTCTCCCTGGAGCCCCACTCCATCCCCGAACTGGAAGGAGGGAAGGAGGGAGGGAAGGAGGGAAAGAAGGAGGGAGGGAGGGAGGGAGGGAAGGAGGGAGGGAGGGAGGGAAGGAGGGAGGGAGGGAAGGAGGGAGGGAGGGAGGGAAGGAGGGAAGGAGGGAGGGAGGGAGGGAGGGAAAGAGGGAGGGAGGGAGGGAGGGAGGGAGGGAAGGAGGGAGGGAGGGAAGGAGGGAGCGAGGGAGGGAAGGAGGGAAGGAAGGAGGGAGGGAGGGAGGGAAGGAGGGAGGGAGGGAAGGAGGGAGGGAGGGAGGGAGGGAAAGAGGGAGGGAGGGAGGGAAGGAGGGAGGGAAGGAGGGAGGGAGGGAGGGAGGGAAGGAGGGAGGGAGGGAGGGAGGGAAGGAGGGAGGGAGGGAGGGAAAGAGGGAGGGAGGGAGGGAGGGAAAGAGGGAGGGAGGGAGGGAAGGAGGGAGGGAGGGAGGGAAGGAGGGAGGGAGGGAGGGAGGGAGGGAGGGAAGGAGGGAGGGAGGGAAGGAGGGAGGGAGGGAAGGAGGGAGGGAGGGAAGGAGGGAGGGAAGGAGGGAAGGAGGGAGGGAGGGAAGGAGGGAGGGAGGGAGGGAGGGAGGGAGGGAGGGAGGGAAGGAGGGAGGGAGGGAAGGAGGGAGGGAAGGAGGGAAGGAGGGAGGGAGGGAGGGAGGGAGGGAAGGAGGGAGGGAGGGAGGGAGGGAGGGAGGGAGGGAGGGAGGGAGGGAGCAAGCCGACAAGCAGAGACCACCGAGGCCCCGGCCGCTCACCGTGGACACCGTGCAGCACCTCGACCCCTGCCTGTCGTGGTAGGTGACGCCCAGCGAGGCCGCCGGCTTCTCAGAAGCAAGGCTTTTCAGTTAGAACATTAATGTTTTATTACAGTGGAATGAAGGGACACACCAAGGAGCCCTGTCAGTTACGGGAAAAGGGACAGAAGAGCCTCTACACAGAGGGGCAGTCAGTCAGGGAGCTTACACTTCGGCCTCGTCACTGCCCGCCAGGTGCGTCTGGAGAGTCTGGACCCCACGTGCGCGTCTCCTGAGACAGAGTTAGTGTTTGAGGCCAGAAGCACTCGCCAAAGTCCAGCTTCTTAAAACACGACTGCTTCAATACAAATTAGTACGTGATTCGCGAGCCAACAATTTCAGACGCACACACAGAGACCAGAGTTTCTAGTGGTGGTGTTGACACTGTTTGGAAGGAGGGAGGACAGAGGAAGGAAGGGCAGGGCATTCATTCCACTCAGTGGCAAGCTCTGCGGAAGGGCAGCACGGGCGCAGCAACATCCACGCAATTTCCTTAAGCCGGTGGCTAGGCGGAGGCCTAGCCCACGTGTCATTTCCTTTCCATCCCTTACGTTTAAGAGCTATTTTAATATCATCAGTGGTGAAAAGGCTGATGAAAAACTGTGAAATCAAGATAACCATACTTAGCAAGAGAGTCGCTATAAAGCATCACTGAGGTATAAGAAAGTAAAGAATTTACTGTTTTTCCTGCTTCCGACTTAGTTAGCTTGAGAAAGTGAATCACCCCGGTGTCCTAAATCACTCAGCTCAGTAACACAGACGCGACATAGCTGTCATAAATACCACTTACATCTTTTAAATGGGAGAGCCAGGTATGCCGCATTAAGAAGACTCTTGGTTCACATTTTCTTTTTCCCATTTTAATCGAGGCTCCTCAGGACTGCCCCCTCAGCCCTTCCCAGGCTTGTTGGCCACGACCCTGCCTCCCCGTCAGGCTCCCAGAAGGAAGAGGCCCCGGCGAGAATGTTCTGACCACAGACAGCACGGGTCGGACGCCAGCTCATGCTGCCCCCTCCCCAGTGGCACCCGACCTCAGAGGATGCCCCGTTGGTCTCCTCATCCCGGAAAGAGAGGTAACTAACGCTTCAGAACCACTTCTAACTCAGACCAAAGGGGAAACGTGCCATTTGGGGACCAGAAAACAGACTCCTGTTTATGTCACAGCGTGAGCCTGGCCAGCCCATCACTGTGAGCCGAGCTGTCAGAGCCTGGGCGGCCACAGATACCTGTACAGCGTGAGAGAGAGAGTGGGGCGGGTATACTTTTGAGACAGGTGTGCAGGGATGAGCCACGTGGCACGTCACCCATGCCTGCAGTTAATGCAAAACTAGTCAATTTTTGTATAAAGATGGTGGCGGGGCTTGAGTGTTGGTGCGAGGGTGTCGGCTGGTTGGCACCTGTGGTGCGGCCAGGTCCGTGCCAGCCTGGGGGGACGCGCCACGGAGCGGGTGACGAGCGCACTCGCCTGGCCTGCAATGGAGCGCCCTCTTTGCTCGTGACAAAGCAGGGCGCTGAGTCCGTGTCCACACGGGGCAGAAACCAGGAAACGGGCCAGGACCTGCAGCAGGAGTGTGGAGGCCCTGTGCTATCTGAAGCTCCCGACGTGGATGGAGAGAGAAGCTTCTGGTCCACGGGGGCGGGCAGGCGTCTCTGCACCAGAGGGGACGTCGCCGCTCCGCACACGAAGGGCTTCCTGGCTGCGGGGACACAGAGGCCGTCACGGGGTCACATCCCAGACGCCAAGGGCCCCACCAGGTCGAGGAGTGACTCCACATCTCATTCCAACTTGCAGGGTCGGGTCAGGGCGGGGCTGCAGAGACGCACGTTGGCAGCTTGGGCAGCATTTCTGCACTGCTCCCGCAGGGGCCTCGGGGTAGCCCTCCCCGGGGTGCATTCCCACGCCCTCCCCGCAGAGGGGTCCAGCCTCGGGGCTTTTACAAGCGGCTGAGGGAAGGTGTCTCAGAGCAGTGCAGTCTTTCCTGCTTCACCTTCCCAATCCAAGTGTGACCTTCACAGATGCTCACGTCTGCAACGCCCAGCTCCACACATGGTTACAGGGTCACACACCTGGGGGACACCACCTCCACCCCGGCCCTCGCTTCCCTGTCCTGCATGCCAGGCGGAGGGCATGTCTTCTTGCTGCCATCACAACGCCTGACACTTGGTACCCAAGCTGTGGAAGGTGGGAGGAGAGGAAGGCTGAGGTGAGCAGGGGCTGGGCCAGGCAGGCAGCCTGGTTCAAAGGCTACTGCAGAGAGGAGTGGCCACCAAGCCAGAAGCAATGAGGACGGGGACAGGACACAAGACCTCAGGAGACTGGGAAGTGGGGACAGATCAGGACGACCTCCCGCACCCCTGGTGTGGCCTGCAAGGGGGTGACTATGCAGACCACGGTGGTGGGAGCCAGGCCCAGGCATGTGGAGGTTGAAGTATCAGCATTGGTGGAAGGTTCCAGTAGATTCTGATAGGTGTCTGTGGTCTGGAGGCCAGGAGAGAGCTGGGCTGTGTACAGAAGAGGAAGGAGCGAACCCACCCAAGGTGACGTGACTCGGGCAGAGCAGAGCGAGGAAGATGGATGGGGAGGGAGCTCCCTCCAAGGGGAGGGTCGGCTGGGTGAGCAACCTGGCTGGCTGCCTGGAGGGAACAGACGGGGTGGAGAGTGACGGAGAAGTGACGGAGGTGACAGCAGGAGAACACAGCTGGAGCAGGGTCAGGAAGCGTGAACCCTAGACAAGCCAGGGCAGGTGTCTGAAGGAAGAGACTCAGGGATGGGGGAGGCCGACTGCAGGAACAGGGCCCCGGCGGAGGGAGAACGAGACCCGGAGCTCGGAGAGGGGCCTCCTCCTCGCAGTGAGCTGCGCCCAGGTTCCTCCTGCACGGTCCCCAGGAAGCCACTCTAGGAGGTGATGGAGAGAAGGTGGGCAAGCGCAGGCAGGGAGGAGGGCTCCGCTGTTTCTTTCCACGCCTCAGTCAGGAGCTTTCCAGCGAGAGCAGGCACGCCAGCGCCTGGAGGTCGCGGTGGAATCTGTCACGTAGGTGAGGACCCTAACTTACCTCTTCTTCTTCCCCAGGGCAAACGCTTTCTGTTTTTCTCTTCCAGTGTCGTCTCCGACTGTACTGAAATCATCATCTTCAACCAGGAGACGCTGCATTTCAAAAGAATCAATGAGCAGTGTTTCCAGACATCTTTTTAGTCTACGTTTTTTTGTTTTTTTTGATTTTTTGTGTTATGCGGGCCTCTCACTCTTGTGGCCTCTCCCGTTGCGGAGCACAGGCTCCGGACGCGCAGGCTCAGCGGCCATGGCTCACGGGCCCAGCCGCTCCGCGGCATGTGGGATCTTCCCGGACCGGGGCATGAACCCGTGTCCCCTGCATCGGCAGGCGGACTCTCAACCACTGCGCCACCAGGGAAGCCCAATCTTACAACCTTTTGAACTCTCTTAAACAGAGCTGATGGTTTGACTGTAGAAAAACTAAGAACAGTTTTGTATTTTCCTTTTAGAATTTCTTTTACCTATCTTTCAATTTTTATTTGCTTTTCTTCGTTGGGTGGAAGGTCATATTACATTGGTCCCATTCTTTAGTACAATGTTGAACAGAAGTGGTGATTAATATAAATAATTTAATATTAACAAATTATTAATTCTTAAATTAAGGATTTAAATCATTCACCCTTACTACAAAAAATGTTATTATATGACAACAAAGTAGGTTTGTCCAAGGAATGCAAGGATGGCTCGGTGTTGAGGACATGTTTATGTAATAACACTACATTACCAGATTGAAGAAGAAAAACGATATAGCTAATTAAACAGGTGCAGAAAAAGCACAGAATAAAATTTAGTATTTAAAAAAATTTAATATTTAAAAATCCAGGGCTTCCCTGGTGGCGCAGTGGCTGAGAGTCCGCCTGCCGATGCAGGGGACGTGGGTTTGTGCCCCGGTCCGGGAAGATCCCACATGCCGCGGAGCGGCTGGGCCCGTGAGCCATGGCCGCTGGGCCTGTGCGTCCGGAGCCTGTGCTCCACGATGGGAGAGGCCACAGCAGTGAGAGGCCCGGGTACCGCAAAAAAAAAAAAAAAAATCCAGTGCTCATTCATGATTTTAAAAAAAAGAACTTAGAGTAAACTAGGAATGGAAGGAAATGTCTTAACCTAATACAGGTACCTACATAAAACCTACAGCAACACACTTAGTGATAAAACTTCAGAGCATTTTCATTCAAGTCAGACCCAAAATTAAGCTTTTGGTATTGAGGTTCTACTGGCCTCATAAAATGAGTTCTCTGGGGGCTTCCCTGGTGGTGCAGTGGTTAAGAATCCGCCTGACAATGCAGGGGACATGGGTTCGATCCCTGGTCCAGGAAGATCCCACATGCCGCAAAGCAACTAAGCCCGTGTGCCACAACGACTGAGGCTGCGCTCTAGAGCCCGTGAATAAAATTTATTTATTTAAAAATGAGTTGTCTGCTTTCCCTCTTTTTCCCCCCACTATTTGAAACAATTTATATTAAATGGGATTATCTATGCCTTGAAGATTTGATAAAACTTCTCTATAAAATCATTTGATTCTGGTGTTTTGTCAAAGTGCTAAATTTACTGTTAAAAACGTACCTTAATGCCAATAGTATCTCCATCTTTCAAGTGATAAGGCGCCCCCTGCAAATTATCTTGCTTTTTCTTCTTTTTCCTCTTGGTAATTTGCTGTTTCTACAGAAAAATTAAGTATCTTGAATAAAGAAAACTCAATCTCAAATTCTTACTAAATTCCCTGTCTGTGGAAAACTGCAGTTAATTATTCACTATGCCAGTGAGGCCCGACTTCCCTGAGGGAGCCCCACAGCTTTACCCAGCTAGGTACTGGAAGCCACTCAAACTTTTCAGGAAGGTATTTGGCAATTTCAATTTTCTCCACAGGAAGAGAACAGAAATCGGCCACTTGGTGCGTCAGGGAGCCGGCCGTCCAGCCTCGGGCAGTGTCCCACACCAGGTCCACGGGCAAGGTATACGCCCTCTTGCCAGGGAGGCGCATCTGTGTCCTCAGCAGCACGTGCTGGGGGCTGCGGCAGAAACAGTCGCACGTCAGATTTACAGCAAAACGGCAAGCATGCAATAACCACAGCAGCTGGGAACGGCACAGCTTCTCCTCTGACTCTTCTGAGTTTTTTTATAAGGAGAGATTTTCCTTAAACCCTGAATGCTAGTGGGAAACCTTTACTTTGATTTTCTTCAGTCCTGACCCAGAATGGAGGTGAGCTCCCATTCTGAGTGCACAGCTGGGTCCCTGGGGAGGCAGCAGGCAAGGCTGAAGGCGGAGGAAGAAGTTCCTCAGTGGGGCACGGAGGGAAGAGGACTGGAGACAGAGCTGAAAGGGCCGGCAGGGCTATCCCGGTGATGAAGGGGAAGAGGGGTTTCCTGCTACGGCGACTTCCTAGGAAACGCTGATTTCAGAACCAGAATCTGTGAAGCTGGCAGAAAACTTAGCCAGGGAGAAGAAGTGGAGGGCTTAGAGTTAGGAAGAGAAGATGGTGGGTGTAGTTTAAGAGCAAAGGAAACCTTTGCAGGGGATGAGCACAGATACGAGGTCCGTGAAGGAAGAGAAAGAGGAGAAACATTCAGAAAGGTCGGAAAGAAATTTAGACGTATGGAGACTGTTTTAGATAGGATGTGAAATAAAAGCTACAGATAAGAACTGGAAGGTGGAGAGGAGAAATGAAAACTTGGTGAGACAATGAACGATTTTAATGCTGTATCTCTATTATACTAGTGTTTTTATCAAAAGAAAGGGTAACACAATTGGAGGAAACAGGCAACGCAGGGAGAGCGAGGGCCCAGTGAATTAGGAGATTGGACTGAAAGCGGGGGACTGTGGTCAAGAAGGAATTTTTGAGAGGGTGTAGGTGTTGCTGAGGTCAGTGAGCAGAGCTGAGGTCCCAGAGCATACAAACTGTGGTCAGTGTAGATGCAGGAGCTGCCAAGGAGGTGACAGAGTCTGGGTGAAGACCACGAGGAGCCAGGGTCCTCACTGAGCGGGGGCAAGAGTGCTCCGGAGGTCAGTCAAGGACAGAAGCAGGGAAGGGGGCTGAGAAAGTGCACAGCATGGTCTTCAAAAGGACACTGCTCACAACAAACATGACAGAGGGTCCGTTTATATTATGTAATATAATCTATATTATAGAAAGAGCTCACACAAATTAGACTTTTTTCTAAGACCCCAAATAAAACAGGCAAAATATATGAAACAATTCACTCACTCACAAAATACAAATGCTTTACAAGCCTTTCAACAAACGCCCTAATCTTACTAGATGAGACAAGATAACCATTTTTCATTTATCAATTTAGCAAACATTTAAACAATGACAGCATTCAATGATGGTTTGATGGTGAGGTGAAATAAATACTTAGAAACACAGCTTGTGGAAACGTAATGGTATAACTTACCTGGAAAGGAATTTAACAAATAAGAGGTTTAAAATGTCCATACCATTTGATCCAGAAACTCCCCTCCAGGAAACTATTCCCAGTAATACAATTTGCATTAAGAATGCAGTTTTATGAAGCAGTGGGATAAAATGAAGGTCACACGGTTGACAGAGTAGAGTTGTCATGCGACAGGAGGACAACAAGAATCATCGTGTCACATCAGGTAAAAGAATCTTAGTATTTGGTTTTACTGACAAAAATGTCTTATAAAAGAATGTCCTATAATGAAAAAAAGAATAGGTAGGTTTGAACGTGGACAACTTTGGGGTGCTTCTTTATTCCATAAATAATTACTGACCATGACAAAGGCACTGTCCTAGGTATTGGGGAGGCAGCAGTGACCAAAAAATGAAGTGCTCGCCCTCACAAAACTTACAATCTAGTAGTGGGAGACGGATAATAATTGATAATTCAGTAAGTGTATGTCAGGTGATATTAGGGTGAAAAAAGCAGGACAAGGGGCAGCGTGTCAGGTGTTACTATCAATTGGTTTGACAACAGACTGTCTGCAGGCACTGGTAAGAGCTTGGGATGAGCATCTTGCTTATACTTCAAGATCATTATGGGTTCAACATGCACTGGGACTTACTGAAAAATTCTGTTTTTATGGAAAAGTGAGTTCTAAGATCTAGACACCAGACATACAAACACATTTCTAGAACACAATCTGTTTTAAGTTGCCAGACTCCTTAGAAGCAGTGAAAAAAACACTTAAAAAATTTAACACCTTAATCAATAGTAAAACTATCCATTGGGATCAGACAAGTGTGTAATTTTGTATGTGTAGTAGGACGTCTTACCCCAAGTTTTCTTCTTTCTGAAGGGGCTCTAAGCAGATCTCAGTTCTCTGTCCCAATTTATATTCCCTGATAACAAATGAAACAAAATAATATTGAATGACATATCACTTAATTTTTTCAAAGTTTTTTTCTTAACCAATTTCAAATATTCTTAAGTGAAATATTATACCATATAAGAACACTCAAAATTTAAGAGACTACCATGAACAATTATACACCAAAAAATTGGACAATGCAGAAGAAATGGATAAATTCCTAGAAACATACAACCTACCAAGACTGAATCACAAAGAAACAGAAATTCTGAACAGACTAATTATGAGTAAGAAGATTGAATCGGGGGCTTCCCTGGTGGCACAGTTGTTAATCCACCTGCCAATGCGGGGGGCACGGGTTCAAGCCCTGGTCCGGGAAGATCCCACATGCTGCGGAGCAACTAAGCCCGTGAGCCACAACTACTGAGCCTGCGCTCTAGAGACTGCAAGCCACAATTACTGAGCCCACGTGCTGCAACTGCTGAAGGCTGCACACCTAGAGCCTGTGCTCTGCAACGAGAAGCCACGGCAATGAGAAGCCCGCACGCTGCAACGAAGAGTAGCCCCCACTCGCCGCAACTAGAGAAAGCCTGCGCGCAGCAACAAAGACCCAACGCGACCAAAAATAAATAAAATAAATTTATTAAGGAAAAAAAAAGATTGAATCAGTAATCAAAAACCTCCTAACAAAAAAAAAGTTGAGGACCAGATGGCTTTACTGATGTATTCTACCAAAAGCAGAAATAATACCAATCCTTCCCAAACTCTTCCAAAAAAAAAAAAAAAAACAGAACAGGAGGGAACACTTCCAAACTCATTTTATGAGGCCAGCATTACCTTGATATCAAAACCAGACAAGGACATTAAAAGAAAAGAAAATTAAAGGCCAATATCCTTGATGAACATAAATGCAAAAATCCTCAAAGAAATAATTAGCAAACCAAATTCAACAGTACATTAAAAGGATCATACACCATGATCAAGTGGGATTTCTGCAAGGGATGCAAAGATGGTTGAACATTCGCAAATCAATTGGTGTGATACAACCACGTTAACAGAATGAAGGAAGAAAATCATATGATCGTCTCAACAGATGCAGAAAAAGCATTTGACATTCTTTCATGTTAAAAATTCTCAACAAACTGGATATAGAGGGAATGTACCTCAATGCAATAAAGGCCATATATGAAAAGCCCATGGCTAGTATCATACTCAATGGTGAAAAGCTGAAAACTTTTCCTCTGAGATCAGGAATAAGACAAGGATGCCCACTCTTGCCACTCATATGCAACACACTGGTGGAAGTACTAGCCAGAGCAATTAGACAAGAAAAAAAATAAATAAAAGGCATCCAGACTGGAAAGGATGAAGTAAAGTTGTCTCCATCTGCAGATTACATGATGATATTTATAGAAAACTCTAAAGACTCCACCAAAAATATGTTAAAACTAATAAATGAATTCAGTAAAGTTGTGGGATAGAAAATCAATACATAAATATCAGCTGCATTTTATATACCAACAGTAAATTATCAGAAAGAGAAATTAAGAAAACAATCCCATTCCCAACAGCATCAAAAAGAATAAAGTACTTCGGAATAAATTTAACCAAGGAGGTAAAAGGTTTTCTTATACTGAAAACTATAAGACACTGATGAAAGAAACTGAAGATTCAAATAAATGGAAAGCTATTCCATCGTCATGGATTGGGAGAACATTGTTAAAATGTCCATACTACCCAAAACAATCTACAAATTCAGTGCAATCCTTATAAAAATATCAAAAGCATTTTTCAATTAGAAACAGAAAAAACAGTTCTAAAATTGGTACAGACCCACAAAAGACCCTGAATAGCCAAAGCAATCTTTTCTTAAGAAAGAAGAACAGGGCTTCCCTCGTGGCGCAGTGGTTAAGAATCCGCCTGCCCATGGACATATATACACTACCAAACGTTAAGGTAGATAGCTAGTGGGAAGCAGCCGCATAGCACAGGGAGATCAGCTTGGTGCTTTGTGACTGCCTGGAGGGGTGGGATAGGGAGGGTGGGAGGGAGGGAGACGCAAGAGGGAAGAGATACAGGAACATATGTATATGTATAACTGATTCACTTTGTTATAAAGCAGAAACTAACACACCACTGTGAAGCAATTATACTCCAATAAAGATGTAAAAAAAAAAAAGAGCAATATCTTCCAAGGTCTACAAAAAAATTCTTTGAGGGCTTCCCTGGTGGCACAGTGGTTGAGAGTCCGCCTGCCGATGCAGGGGACACGGGTTCGTGCCCCGGTCTGGGAAGATCCCACGTGCCGCGGAGCAACTAAGCCCGTGCGCTGCAACTACTGAGCCTGTGCTCTATAGCCCATGAGTCACAACTACTGAAGCCTGCGCACCTAGAGCCTGTGCTCTGCAACAAGAGAAGCCACCACAATGAAAATCCCTCGCACCGCAACGAAGAGTAGCCCCTGCTCGCCGCAACTAGAGAAAGCCCGCGTGAAGCAACAGACCCAACTCAGCCAAAATATAAATAAAAATAAATTAAAACAAAAAAAAAGAAGAAGAAAGCTGATGGCATCATGCTCCCTCATTTCAAACTATACTATAAAGCTATAGTAATCAAAATGGTATAGGTACCGGCATAAACACAGACATATACATCAGTGGAACCCAAAAGAGGGACTTCCCTGGTGGTCCAGTGGTTAAGAGTCCTCACTCACTTCCACTGCAGGGGGCATGGATTCGATCCCTGGTCAGGGAACTAACATCCCACATGCCACACAGCATGGCCAAAGGAAAAAAAAAAAAGAACACAATGGAGAGCCCAGAAATAAACGCATGCATATATCATCAATTAATTTATGACACAGGAGCCAAGAACACACAATGGGGAAAAGAGTCTCTTCAATAAGTGGTGCTGGGGGGAACTGGACAGTCTCATGCAAAGGAACGAAACTACACCCCTATCTTACACCTTATGCAAAAATCAACTTAAAATAGATTAAAAGATTTGAACGTGAAGACCTGAAATTGTAAAACTCCTAGAAGAAGACAGAGGAGTAAGCTCCTTGACATCAGCCTTGGCAATGATTTTCTGGATTTGACACCAAAAGCAAAAGCAATAAAAGCAAAAATAAACAAGTGGGACTACATCAAAATAAAAAGCTTCTGCACAGCAAAAGAAGCCATCAACAAAATGAAAAGGCAACCTATGAAGCAGCAGAAAGTATTTGCAAATCTAAGGGGTTAATATTCAAAGTATATAGAGGGCTTCCCTGGTGGCGCAGTGGTTGAGAGTCCGCCTGCCGATGCAGGGGACACGGGTTCGTGCCCCGGACCGGGAAGATCCCACATGCCACGGAGCGGCTGGGCCCGTGAGCCATGGCCGCTGAGCCTGCGCGTCCGGAGCCTGTGCTCCGCAGCGGGAGAGGCCACGACAGTGAGAGGCCCGCGTACCACAAAAAAAAAAACAACAAAAAACAAAGTACATAGAGAACTCACACAACTCAATAGCAAAAAGCAAACAATCTGATTTAAAAATGGCAGAGGGCGTGAACAGACTTTTTTTTTAAAGAAGACATACTAATGGCCAACAGGTACATGAAAAGGTACTCAACATCATTAATCATCAGGGAGATGCAAATCGAAACCACAATGAGGTATCATCTCACACCTGTTAGAATGCTTATCATCAAAAAGACAAGAGATAGCAAGTGTTTTTGAGGATGTGGAGGAAAGGGAGCCCTTGTTCAATGCTGGTGGGAATGTAAATTGGTTCAGCCACTATGGAAAAACAGTATGGAGGTTACTCAAAAAATTAAAAATAGAACTACCATATGATCCATCAATCGCACTTCTGGGTACCTCACCAAAGGAAATGAAAACAGGATCTCAAAGAGATTATCTGCACTCCCATGTTCATCGCAGCATTATGCTCAGTAGGCAAGATATGGAAAAACCTAGTGTCTGTTAACCAATGAATGGATAAAGATGTGGTGTATGTATGTATGTGTCCACACACTCATACACACACAAAGGAATATCATTCAGTCATAAGAAAGAAGGACATCCTATTGTTTGAGACAACATGGATGGACACTGAGGGCATTATGCTAAGTGAGATAAGACAACTGCTGTATGATATCACTTATATGTGGAATCTAAAAAAGCTGAACTAATAGAAACAGGGACTAGGATGGTGGTTACCAGGGACTGGGACTGGCTGAAAAGGGGAGATGTTGGTCAAAGGGTACATACTTCCAGTTATAAACTATAATCAACATGCTGTACATGACATCCCCAGAACATATTCATCTTATAACACTGAATTATATACTTGAAAGTTGCTAATAAGAAAGTAGATCTTAAATGTTCTCACAAAAAGGAAATGGCGATTATATGATGTGATGGAGGTTGTTCGCTAATGTTATGGTGGTAATCATTCTGCATTATACGTCTGTCAAATCAATAGGTTGTACACCTTAAATTTATACAGTGTTATATGGCAATTATATCTCAATAAAGCTGGGGGGAAAAAACAATCAAAATTTTGTTCACAGTCTCTGGACCATAGTAAAAACAGATGAAACTACATTTATACTTAATAAGAGAAACTGAAGTTGTCTCAGAGTTTAATTTATGATAAAAAGTGTCATCGACATGACAAATGTGGAATGACCTAGAACGGGCTGTTGTGGAGCGTTCACTGAGAACCTACCTGAGCCGCTGACAGTGGACTCGTAAGAGCCTGCCGGGGCGCCTACTTTCCACCGTCCAGGCTCTAAGGAAGGCAGGCGATGGGATGGAAAACTCCGAGAAGGAGGGCAAGGTCATGGCCTAGAAAAGAAACAGACATTGGAGAAAGCACTCTTAAAAACAGACTGCTTTAGGAAAAAAATGAAGCGCTACACCATGACATTTAAGGGAAAGAGTATCTTAGGTAATGATAATATCTACCCAAAAAATCCACAGAAGTATCGTTTAAATGAAATTAACCCTGAGTAATTTCTGTATTCCTCTCTACTGAAATCAGCCTGAGAGATTTTTCTGTTTCTAAATCTGAGCCAAAAGCTCCTTTTCAATGATTATGTTTTAGAAAATGAAACTTTAAAATTACTTTCTATATGACTATATAACTCAAGAGTAGAGGCCTAATAAAAGCAAGGACTCATCTTCAACTTCCATCTGTGCTCATATAATTCAACAAAGTTTGCTCTGCCATGGAAATAACTTCTGATTTTGAAATATTTCAGAATCTCTGGATCCAAATCCTAGGCCCAAACCGCTGGACTAATTCTGTAGAGGTGGATAACTATTTATATACTTAGGCTGTAGTATATAAAATGGCCAATATTCATCCGTTTTAAATCTAGAAACATCAATTTTGTATCTTTTAATCTAATATAAGAAAAAAAGTCTCTTTCTACTTGTTCTTATTAGAATAAGACCATTTGTTTTTTTGCGGAAGGTATTTCAGATATTGAGGACACACAGAAGTCAATCAATGACTGATATTCACCTTACACGCACCTACACTGTTTCCTTTAAGAGTAAGAAGGGATGTTCATTTTAATCCAATGAGAATAAGATGCTTCTTAAGCATTGTGTGTTGTATTCAATCCGGCCTTTCCATTTGGACAGAACACTGTGTCTGTGAGTATTAATGTCCAGGAAAACAATACAGTATCTAGTTTAACATAAAGCTGATATTCTGACCTCCTGGGCAACTGACCACACAGCTTTTACTAACAACATTTAACACATGAATCACAATGACACAAAAACAATGTAAATAAAGGAGTAAAGTGAATGCTTTACAAATGTTCCAACAAATGTTTCCCTAAAAAATCAAAATGAACATAAGCTGCAAGTCACTGAGGAGATTTCAAATGAAAGCACAGCATGCCTGTCAGAGAGGGGATAAATGAAAGCCACAGGCAACTGGTAGAAGCAAACCCAAGGAGCTGTCTGAGCAATATGTGTGTGGCCTGTTGGGTACTCACCACTGAACATGGCATATAACACATGCCCTATCAGAACAGACTGTAATTGAGGGAAGAGGAAATAGAAGAATATATTAATATCTCACTGGAAGCAGCCAGATCACCAGTAAGGTACGCGCTGCAGGAGGAAGGCTGACCTGAGACTTCAGCTCCACCAACGTAGCATCTTCTGAGATTTCAACGTCTCCCAAGTAGCGGAGGGAAACTTCTGCATGCGCGTCACTGGGAGCATCTACAAAGGACAGAGCAAGATGTTTGACAGGAGCTTTAGACGTACTTAGCTCTTATTTCTGAAATACAGGCCACGTTTTGATACTGCAAACGGGTTTAGTACAATTCCATCCAAGCAACTCAGAATCTGAATTCCTCGGGTCAGCCCCTCAGGACTTCACGGGGAGGAAGCAGGGCCCAGTAGATGGGCAGCCAGGGAGCATGCTGTGGGCACAGCACCAGGTCTTCTCACTAGAATGGCTTTGAGGAATTTTACACTTGGGCTGTCTACCTGGAATGCTCTTTCCCACACCCTCTCCTTCCTCAAAGAGGACTCTGCTGGTTGGATACTCTGCCCTGCTCTCATCTTTTATTTAACCTGTTTCTCTCTCATAACACTTGTCCCAACTTGTTACCCTTTTGTCTGTCTGTTTTCTTATGTGTGTGTATACATGTGTTTTTTTACATATACATATACATATATATATATATTTTTTAACCTAATCTGTCTCCCCTACAGAATATGATTTTCAAGAGAGAACAGGTCATCTACCTTGTTTGTCTCTCCAGTGCCAGGAATGGTGGGTGCCACACAATAAATGTCCAATAAATGTTTACTGACTGAAAGAATTCTTGACAATAAGAAGGCCTTTCTACATTAGTTTTAAAAAGGGGAAAACAAAATGCTCTCATATAAAACTCTGGATATAAAAGTTGATAACTAAATTCGAAATCAGTAATTTGACTCATTTTTGCTTTAGTTAAATGTCTTTGCTTACTGCTGGGCACACTGCTAATACATAATAGGAAATTAATTATAAGTAAATTAAGTAAAAAAGCTCTCCTCATGAGTGGTCCTTCTTGTGTCTAAGGATGCTGTAAGCTGGTACTACCTGAAAGACACTTTTAGGAAATTCTCAGAAATAAAAATATTTGCCATATGTTGTGATACAGAAGGACTACCAAAAAAATGAACTGTTTTCTTTACTTTCATGGAGAAACACACTGCTTTTTAAGTTGTAACTATTATTCTATCACAAAATCAGTTTTAGAATTGTTTAACATGTCTAATATAACTCAAACAAAAAATAACTTAATGCCAATTTCATAGCTAGTTCAACATGAAGTATTTTATTGCTCTATACATATAATCCTAACTTCAAAAAGTAAGGAGATCATTTATGTTAGTTTCAGTACTGAATTTTGAAAGATAAAAAGAAATGTAAGTATATAATACTTCAAGGCATTAAAAAAGCTAAATAATTAAGCATGATAAAAGGAAAAAAATATAAAAACTTGGTCCTACTAAAAATATATTCTCTTTATCTATAGTTACAAAGGAGATTAACTTGTGTCTTCTTATAATGAAGTGGAAACCCACTTTTTACAATGGCAATTCAAACTCCCTGCCTTTGCTCATCATGACGTGTGTGCTGAATTCTGCCTGTGGAGAAGAAACTTAGACAGAGTGAAACAATATGTTTATACCCTGTCTGTGAGTCTTCTCAGAAGTCAGTGAGCTGGAACGCCCTTGAAGGAGCTCCTGGGTGGCGGCAGCAGAAAGAACAGGAGCTGCGTGGGGTCCGGACTCCAACCCTGCCTCTCTGCCCCTTGGGGCTGCAGTGAAGACACTGGAAGTGACTAAAGCGTCAATGTCTTAGGCTGTTACAATAACTGGGGCCACTATTCCTACTGCCATGAGGCGCTTTGAGAGGTGATATTATATAACAATTCCTTGAAAAAAATGTAATATATTGCTATAATAATAATGATAATAAAAATAACAGATGGCAAATGAAAGGTAAAGCCAAAAGAAAAAAAAAAGATGGTCTTTTATAGAGGTTACAAACCACTGTATAAAAATAGGATGGTATTATTATTATACTATGAATTATGGAATAGATTTTGATTTTCAACCTTATATTTTAAAAGTACTTATTTCAGTTGCCTCTCAGCAGAAGCAATCATTTTACTTTTCTTTATGACACACTGGCTGCTGTAATTCTGTTGTGTTCTCACCTTGGATGGAATTAGCTCTCCAGACCCCGCCTTGAGAAAAGGTACAGTTTGTCTGGTCCTGATGACTCTTCCAGTGATGCAAGGGACCCCGTGGCTGGTACCACCAGATGGGCACCTTCAGGAAACCCTGAGGAATGGAGATTTCCAACTGTTGTGATGCACACAGATTAAGTCAACTTCTACTTCCACAGAAAGAAACTTTTTTTTTTGGCCATGCCAAGCATCTTGTGGGATCTTAGTTCCCTGACCAGGGATAGAACCTGTGCCCTCGGCAGTGAAAGCAAGGAGTCCTAACCACTGGACCACCAGAGAATTCCCAGAAAGAAACATCTTGATATAGAATATGTTCCTGAATTTATTTTTCCTTAAGATGTATGTATTAACTGTCATGTATTATACTTGCTTACTGCTTTTACAATCAAAGTTTAAAGTCATAAAAATCAGTCTTTAGGATGACTGGGACCAATGTTCTATATCTTCTTTTTTTTAATTTCGTTGCACTGGGTCTTAGTTTTGGCTCGTTGACTCCTTAGTTGTGGCTCCACGGCTCCTTAGTTGTGGCATGCAAACTCTTAGCTGCAGCATGCATGTGGGATCTAGTTCCCTGACCAGGGATCAAACCCGGGCCCCCTGCACTGGGAGCGTGGAGTCTTATCCACTGTGCCACCAGGGAAGTCCCTGTTCTATATCTTAGTAGCTACAGTAAGTGAAAAGTATAAACAAACAAAACATTTGACAGAACAAACTATATAAATGTTTTCAGGCATTGTAAGAGCACCATAGCACAATGCACCAGTTCCATGAAGTTTTTTGTTTTTTTTTTTTTTTTTTTTTTTTTTTTTTGCGGTACGCGGGCCTCTCACTGCTGTGGCCTCTCCCGTTGCGGAGCAAAGGCTCCGGACGCGCAGGCTCAGCGGCCATGGCCCACGGGCCCAGCAGCTCCGCGGCATGTGGGATCTTCCCAGACCGGGGCACGAACCCACGTCCCTTGCATCGGCAGGCGGACTCTCAACCACTTCGCCACCAGGGAAGCCCCATGAAGTTTTTATTTATAAAAGTTTCTAAAGGAACTTTATAGAGATCCAACAACCTATTGATCTAAGGTGCATTCCTATATAGCAACTACATGAAATAAACTCAACTCCTTAAACACATTCTGTAATTTCAGTTTTACTAATTTAACTGGTTCTTCCCCACCCCTTTTTTGAGTGGGTAAAGAACTTGAATAGATTTACTCAATGAAAGATCTGTTGCTACTACAGTGCGCAATTTCCAACAACAGAAGATGAGAATGTGAAAAAAAAACATGTAAAGTATTTTAAATATGTATTTCAAGAAATGCATATTAAAATGAGAATATTTTTCTGTTTATCAAATTGGTGAAGATTAATACTCAACTTCCATGCAGTAAATAAATAAATGTAAATCAGAGCAAAAAACTCCATTTTTTTTCACCTGTCAAAAACCAGGAAGTCTAATAATATTCTACGTTGGTGAAACTGTAGTAACCCTGAACTCCTGTATATTGGTTCCAGGAGCAGAAACTGCTGCGAAGTTTCTGGATGGTAATTTGGTGCTGTCAAAATTTTAAATGCCCAAGCCCTCTGACCCAGCCATTCCATGGTTAGGGTTTTACCTTCTGATATACTAGCCCATGCATACAAAGACATTCACTGTAAATTGTTTATGGTAGCAAAAACCATGAAACAACCTCAAGGTCCCTCTTCAGAAGACTGGTTATATTACGGTAGGCCATAACTTTTGACAAAGCGATTTCAATTCTAGGAATATCCTGTAGATACATATGTGCAAAATGGCAAATAAATGATATTTTTGGCAGTGTTATTTGTATCAACAAAAGACTGGATACAACCTAAATATTCTTTGAAAAGAGATTGGTTAAAAAATAAATCACGGTACCTCCATATACATCCAATAGAACGAGATAACTTCATGAGTACTGATGTGGCATGTATATGGGGGTAATGAGAAAAGCTAGGTGCAGAATAGGGTGTCAAGCTTATAATCATTTGTGTAAATAAAAATATGTATATACATATGAATGTGTACATATGTATATACACATACATACGTGTGTGTGTGTGCATTAAATTTAATAAGCACGTGCCTCTGGAAGGATACAGAGGAAGCTGGCTGCCTGTGGAGGGAGGACCCCAAGTGGCCGGGGGACAGGAGGGATGGGGGATACTCTTCCTGGCCCAGCTTTTTATACACTTTGAATTTTGTATCATGAATATTATCAATTCAAAAATTAACTTTAAAGAGCACAGTATAAAATACAACAGAATTCTATGAAGTCATGAAAAAGAATAAGGTAGGTCTGTATGTGCTGACGTGAGATCCTCAAGATATATTAAATGAATAAAAACAAACAAAAAACGAAAGGTATAAAACAGTGCATAGAATATGACCCCCTTTATGTAAACTTTGAAAAGGATACACACATATTTACATTCAGCATACAAACAGGCATAATTTTTTTCTTGGAAGGATACACAAGGAAAAGTAAGTTTACTGTGGCTCTTTCTGGAGAGAAAGATATGGGAGAAACTTGTTTATCACTTTACAGGCTTCTACGCTGTCTGAGTTTTCTAATCATAAGCAAATGATTATCTGAATGCTGGAATTCTGGGTCATTTTCATCTTTACATGTGTCCACATTAAAACAAAAACAAACTAATAAGTAATGGCTTTTCCAAGCGGTAACACACAGTGTCTATGGAAGAGCAGTGGTGTGAGCCCTCTCACAGACACACATTAGGACTGTAAACTTGGTACGACTCTTTGGGAAAACAATTTGGCTTGTTAATTCCATCTTTAGAATTGTCTTAAGAAGGATTTATATTTATTACTACTTATAAGAACAAAAAATTTTAAACAAGCTAAAATCCAAACAACAGGGATATAGGTGAATAAAACTGTGGTAAGTCATATATTGGATATAATGATTGTTTCTGGATTTTATGGTCAGGTTAAAAAGTAAAATATAAAAAGTAGGAAATAAAATTGTACATACGATTTGACTTTATAGGAAGAAAATATATAAAGATGTAAAATATGGTAGCTGTCTGATTGGTAGGATTTTGGGTAAGTACTCTATTCTCTTTATGATTGTATTTCCCCAGTTTCACACAATGAGAACATATCATCCTTGCAATCATAAAACAGTAACTGTTATTTACAAAATGTCTATTCAGGAGCAAAATCTTACCAGAGGAGGAAGTTTTCCTTCAATTAAAAGCAAAGTGTCTCCAGAAGAGAGCATAAGCTCTTTCAGTGCTGCATCCTGGGAATACAGAAAGTGAATATCTTTTTTGTCACTTATGACTTCTGAAAGGAAGAAAGAGACCATTCGATCTTTTTAAAAAAACCCTATGCCTCTATTACCCTTTCAAGAAATAAGTAAATGAATAACGAAGCAGATACTGAAGAGATAGAAATAAGCTAAAACCATAAAAAAGTATATCATTATGTATTAAAACTGTATAATTATGAACTGTAAAAGATTAAAGGAAGGGAGATGGATGAGGTAAGAAATGACAGATTAATCTACAGAAGATAAAATTTTAGTTAAGCCCAAAAGATGGGCTGGATTTGGGAAAGCCAGAGGAAACAAGAAGGAATTTCTCAGGGAAAGAAGAACACGGCGAAGTCCAGGTTAAGTCAAGAGTCAGTATGACTTGTGCTGGGGAAGAGCTAAGAGACCAGCTTAACTAGAATGGGAGGTATCTGCTGGAGAGTAACGGAAAGAAAACTGGGTTGGAGAGGTGGTCACAGGTCAAAGGGATGCGGAACAGAAAAAAAAGAGTTTTCAGTTGCTTTAAAAAAGCCACTCAAGATTTCTGCGAAGGGGGTTTTTAAAGATCTAAGCTGCCACACTTGTGACGTACTGAAGTGGGGAGCACATGGGCTCAGGGAAGCCATTTGTAGTAAATTAGGTAAGAGGCAAAAAACCACAAAAAAACAGGGCTTGAACCAGGAGGCCGGCAGTGGGAATGGTCAAGAAGGAGTGGAAAAACTGATTGAAGGCTGAGACCAAATATGACGGATGTAAGGTAAGTAGCGTAAGCCACGTTTCAGGCGGAAAAGGATCAGGATGGGAAAGACAAGAAGCAAATCTGGGAAGCGGAGCTAGTTCTGAGGGTAATGAGTTTGCTTTTAGATGAACTGTTTGATACTGATTTGGGAATGAGTAAGAGGAGAAAATAAGGAAACCATTTGACTAGATGTACTCTTTTGACATCCAAACTGTATGTCCTGAAGATTCTTTGAGGTTCACTTTTTACTCCAGGCAGTCAAATTCCTGGCCAGGACCCAAGAGGAGCCTCTCTGTATTGTCCCTGACTGTTACACAGCAAGGACTGTTTCCCGGAAGGCCCTGCTTTAGATCAACCTCTGTTGATGTTCAATGCCAGTGTCTCACTGAACAGAAAGCAGGCGGATAAAGACTGGGGGAAAGGGGAGTGAGCACAATTGTGTAAGCTTTCTCACAAAGCTTTATTCTGGCTGTACTTCTAAGGCCATGGATTTGGACTGTGAGGTTTGATGCTACTTGGAGCAACAATAAGATGATTAACCAACATGAAAAGATGCTCACATCACTAATTATCAGAGAAATGCAAATCAAAACTGCAGTGAGGTATCACCTCACACCAGTCAGAATGGCCATCATCAAGAAGTCTGTAAGTAATAAATACCAGAGGGACTTCCCTGGTGGCACTGTGGTTAAGAATCTGCCTGCCAATGCAGGGGACACAGGTTCAATCCCTGGCCCGGGAAGATCCCACATGCCGCGGAGCAAATAAGCCCATGCGCCACAACTACTGAGCCTGCGCTCTAGAGCCCGTGAGCCACAACTACTGAGCCTGAGTGCCACAACTACTGAAGCCCACGTGCCTCGAGCCTGTGCTCTGCAACAAGAGAAGCCACTCTAATGAGAAGCCTGCACACTACAATGAAGAGCAGCCCCCGCTCGCCGCAACTAGAGAAAGCCTGCGCATCAATAAAGACCCAGTGCAGCCAAAAATAAATAAATAAATGTATTAAAAAAATAATAAATAATAAATGCTGGAGAGGGTGTAGAGAAAAGGGAACCCTCTTGCACTGTTGGTGGGAATGTAGATTGGTGCAGCCACTATGGAGAACACTATGGAGGTTCCTTAAAAAACTAAAAATAGAGCTACCATATGATCCAGTGGTCCCACTCCTGGGCATATATCTGGAGAAAACGCTAATTTGAAAACATACATACACCACAATGTTCACAGTGGCACGATATACAACAGCCAAGACATGGAAACAACCTCAATGTCCACTGACAGATGAATAGATAAAGAAGATGTGGTACATATATACAGTGGAATATTACTCAACCATTTAAAAAAAAGAAATAATGCCATTTGCAGTAACACAGATGGACCTAGAGATTGTCATACTAAGTGAAGTAAGTCAAAGAAAGACAAATATCATATATCACTTACATGTGGAATCTAAAAAAATGATACAAATGAACTTATTTACAAAACAGAAACAGACTCACAGACATAGAAACAAACTTATGGTTACCAAAGGGGAAAGGGGGGGAGGGATAAATTAGGAGTTTGGGATTAACATATACACACCACTATATATAAAAGAGATAACCAATAAGGACCTACTGTACAGCACAGGAAACTATACTCAATATCTTATAATAATCTATAATGGAAAAGAATCTAAAATAGAATATATACATTTAACTGAATCTCTGTGCTGTACACCTGAAACTAACACAACACTGTAAATCAACTACACTTCAATAAAAATTTTTAAAAATAAGATTAACCAGATTCCAAACACCCTGTGATAACACTGCTCCTAAGTCTACCCTAAGAGTCTGGGCCGGATTTAGAGATGCAGTTTGAATCAGAGCCTAAGTGACTGGTTGGTAACATGAATTCTGCCATCATTAACTTACAGAGAAACTCTCAGATTAAAATATTCAGGTTTCAAAATTCAGAGTGTATCTTCAAATTCTTTCACTGGTACAAATGTCTTTTGTTCTCTGTAGTTCTCTGCCTGTTAATGAAGAACTACTACTAGAGACATATTCTCTTATCAAAAGAGGACTCAATACAGATGTTAGATATGTTCCCACTTAGCTGAAACTTTCCCTCTGACTCTGTGAAAAAACTGCAGTAAGGAAAAAGTAGACCCACATATGGATTTGTATATCCTAAAAAAAAAGTAAAGCTTTCTCTAGAATTTATTCACATGAGTAGGGTGGTGTCCTTATGAAAATACAAAATAAACACAATCACTTTACAAATGAAATGTACAGAAATAATCTTACTTCTTCACATAAAGCCTCCCCAGCTTCATAGCACCAATCCATTTTTCGTAAATGCCATGCGTCTCCTATGAAGGAATCAAAATCAGATGAAAAAGAATTCAGAATAATATGTTTTAAGAGTTTGTCAGGAATGACCCTTCTGGATAAATGAATATCAAATGGGATATGATCTAATAAGTATTAACTAATTTTTTTTTGCGGTACACGGGCCTCTCACTGCTGTGGTCTCTCCTGTTGCGGAGCACAGGCTCCAGACGTGCAGGCTCAGCGGCCATGGCTCACGGGCCTAGCCGCTCCGCAGCATGTGGGATCTTCCCGGACTGGGGCACGAACCCGCGTCCCCTGCATCGGCAGGCGGACTCTCAACCACTGTGCCACCAGGGAAGCCCAGTATTAACTAATTTTTAAAGTAAATTATCTCTTCCAGGGCCTGAAAAAAATTAAGTCATTGCCCCAACTTGGTTAATTTTCTCTCTATTCCACCAAGAACTGTATACTTGCAAATAAAAATAAGACTTGGTACTAGTATGCAACATCTACTCACACCTTTATTATTTACAAGTACACAAGCGCATCCACATCACACGTTAAGCATAGACAGGTGTACATACATAAGCAGAGAATCCCTCCTAAAATCATGAAATTGAGTTTTATTTCACTGTCTTGGACGAAAATACACGCTAACATCGCTCAGCAACTGATAACATGTACAGCAAACCTGTCCTATCTGGTCAGCAGCGATCTAACGGAAGCATGTCCTTTTGGCACAGTGCTTCAATGTAGTTGGTACAAATGAACATTTATGAAGGTTAATCAGATTTCAGTTTTTCAGCATGCTTGCTACACACTCACGACATGGGGAGAGAACTTTTTTAGGGGAGAGGGAACCGAGCAAAAGTTGAAAATCCTGATGGTTAAAAAACTAGCAATGTTTTATAACAGTCAACTCCCCCCACCCACCGAAAGAAGCTACAGACGAGCGAAGATACACAGACCTCACATTTATCCTGCACAGGCCACAGGTTTTGAATCCCAATACTGTTCTTTGTAGACCCTCTTTTGTCATCGGTTCTAGTTTTAAATGCAGTAAGATTTATATCGATATTTAACTTAATCTAAGTTTGTTTAAAAAAAGAAAGTAAGTTAAGAGTGAACACTATTACTTCATAGCAGAGCATGGTAGAAAGAAATCAGAGTTCTGAAATCAGAGCCACTTAGCTACTTGCTCTGTAACACTGGGTAAGCCGTTAAACCATTTTCAGCATCTGTAAAGTGGGAACGGGGGATGATCCCTGCATGGGAGGACTACTGTCAAGATGACCTGAGGCATCGCACAGAAACTCCTAGAAGTTGAGCAAGTGAACGTCCCTGCCAGATAACGGAGCCCCATGCTTCCACTCTGGTGGAGAGGATGGCAAGCGCTCACTCTAATGAAAGCAGTGTGGTGCCTCCTCAAGCTTGCTCCGTGGGTCCAGCTGGGTAGCCACTTCAGGACACCCTGGGTTTACTTTTTTCATTCATATTACATTCCCTAATCTATACACAGAAATACTGGCCTGAAACACAATGCATTGAAATTCTGAATCCATGAGGTTAAAAAAAGAAATTCAGCAAAAGATCTGGGAAATTCCAGAGGGTCTGTATCTTAACTGTATCTCTTTTGTACCTTTGTTGTTCCCTATCTAGGCTCTCTTTCCTTAGAATTAGGCTAACCTCCAACTAGTTTTCTTTTAGCCTGCAAAAAAGAAACAGGAGAATTATGTACGTATAGAAATGTAAAGCATAACTGACAACCCCGGAGAAAAAGAAAGTTTGAAAAGTTTTCATTAGGCTTATAGAAAATTTATTATAAGTAAAGGATGTGGATAAACTTATGTATCATCATGGTCTGTAACTTACCTGATAGGCCAGATTTCTCCAGCATTACCTTTAAACACTGTAAGAAAACAAAACTATGTTCATTAGTTGTTCTACATCTGAGTTACAGTATTGTGAGAAACACCCTTTTTTGACCCTGGGCCTATCTGAGTCTGATTATATTTAGTAATTCTCAAATAGATAAAGATACACACGATGCAGTGATTAAGTAAGCGCTTCTTAAGGGCTAGGTGGCGCCAACTCAGCAGGGAGAACCAGTTTCCAGTGTTCGCAACCAGGTCTATCTAAAAGTTCATCCACTTCCAGGACTGCGGTATGATTCCCTTCTTATGAGGACTAACAGTGTATTTTTGACCAGATATGATTAATTAGGCTGATTTCACAGAACTCTGACTCCTAGAGGAGATTAGCTTTTATTTATCATCTAAGAAACAACTGGTCGCACATCAACTCATGAGGGAAGAATGATGCATACTGTGAGCTCATGGCACAGTTCAGTAAACGAGACACGATTAACAGACGTTTAAACAAAACAAAAATAGGCACAAAAAACTCCCAACTTCTTGAGGGGAAAAACATTCTTAAATAACTTTAGGGCAAAGGAGTATGTAAAATTTCATTTATACTATAATAGAGCAGAAGGGAGTAGTACAAAGGATGATCACTGCTGCCCTGCTTGGATCAGGAGAAAAATGGCCAACAATCCAGACATCCCTGGATTAACAGGGGAACATTTAAATAAACTATGAGAGGTCTTAAAACAATTAAAAGGATAAAAGAGATTTATATTTACTGGTCTTAAAAGATCTTTAAAATATTTTAGTGAAACAAAGTTCTGGGATCCCATTTATGATTTTAAAGAAAACCATACAAGTCAAGCTCTTATTTCTACACGTACATACATACCCACACACTGGTACACACACGGCAAAGGTACGGAAGGATACACTCTACTGATGTGGATAAGATTATACTGTCCAATGACAACAGTGACTTCTGGGGAAGCGACAAGAATACGGTGGTGACCAAGGGGGATTTTTAGTCCCCCCAAAGTTTAAAAAATAAGACTAAATCCACAATTACTTGTCTGACTAAAAATAAAAGAGACTCTAGAATTAAAGATTGTTTAGAAAATGATGACAATGACAACAGAGTATGTTAAAATAGGGAATGGGGGCTTCCCTGGTGGCGCAGTGGTTCAGAATCCGCCTGCCCATGCAGGGGACATGGGTTCGAGCCCTGGTCCGGGAAGATCCCACATGCCACGGAGCAACTAAGCCCGTGCGCCACAACTGCTGAGCCTGTGCTCTAGAGCCCACAAGGCACAACTACTGAGCCCTCGTGCTGCAACTACTGAAGCCCGTGCGCCTAGAGTCCATGCTGTGCAACAAGAGAAGTCACCGCAGTGAGAAGCCCACACACCACAATGAAGAGTAGCCCGTTCGCCACGACTAGAGAAAACCTGCGTGCAGCAACAAAGACCCAACGCAGCCAAAAATAAATAGTAAATGAAATAAATAAATTTATTTAAAAAAAAAAAAACAGGGAATGGGACCAAAGCCATATTCAAAGAAAACTTCAGTCTCAAAGGCCTCCATTAGTTAAGAAAAACAAGCAACTGAGCATTCAGCCTAACTGTGCTCCAGACAGAGGGAACTGCCGGTGTAAAGGGCTGCTTGAGGAGCAGCACAGTGGCCAACGCGGCCGGAGTAGAGCGAGCGAGAGTGATAGTCAGACTTTTTTTTTTTTTTTTTTTAAAGATACCAAAGGGCCAGATCACACAGGGCCTTGCAAGGTCACTTGGGGCTCCCCCCCTCACCCCGAGTGAGATGGGAAAGCAGAGCAGGGTTGTGTGCAGAGGACTGACTGATCTTACACTTTAAAGGATTACTCCACTTCTTTGTAAGAACACACCCTGGGAGGTGTCAGGCTGGAAGGAAGGAGATCGGTTAGGAAGCTGCTGGAATAATCCAGATGAGAGGTGAAGGGGTGACAGCAGTGGAAGGAATAAGATATGATCAGATCCCAGATAAATCTTGATGGTAGAACCAAAACGATTTCCTGAAACACTGGTTCTTAAGTAAGAAAGAAAAGAATCAAAGACAATTTCAAGGTTTTTGGCCTAAGCAAGCAGAAAATGGGAGCCACCGTAATAGAAAAGGGAAATGTGAGTGAAGTATGTTGAGAGATCAGGAGCTCATACATATGAGTATGGCGTCTACGACTTGAGCACGAGGCGCTCAGAAGGCAGAGAGAAGAGGAAACACAGACTGAGAACAGGCAGGCCGGAGAGGTGGGAGGAAAACCTAAAGAGCTGCGGTCTTCTCAAAGCAAGTGACAAAAGTCATCAAGTATGTCACTGCTGCTGAAAGAGCAAGTAAGATGGAGACCGAGACCTGCTCACTGGACACAGCAACATGGAGGCCACTGACAGCCTTGACGGAGCAGTTTCAGCTGGGGGAAGGGGGGTGGGTGGGCACAGGGAATGACTGTGCCTGCAGTGGGTTCAGGATAGAACAGAAGAAAGACATACACATCGCACCTTTGAAAAGTTTTGTGGTTTCCGTTCTTTGAAACGAAAAAACACTAAAGTTACCCAAGGCCACATCCCAGGCACAAAATGACTAACCATCTTTTCCTCTAAGTAACTGTTGCCCTTCCAATGATATTTCTAGTCCCTCTTCACACTTCCAACTTACAGACATAAATAAGATACTGAATTGCCCCCCAACTCCTGATAGCATCCAATCCAAAATTAGCCCTTATCCCTCCTTACAATTGTCTAGCACAAGTCCAAACCTTATCAGAGACACTCTAATGTCTGATTCCTATGATATGTATCACTTGCTGGCAGTAAGTCAATGATAAACCTTTTTTTAAAGCTAAAAAAACCCCAAAACAAAAAAATGTATTAAAGTTAAAAGGCAAATGAAAACATGGGTAAATATTTACAGCTTGTAACAAAGGGTAAAAAAACATTTTATTTAAAACATGTTTGGGGACTTCCCTGGTGGCATAGTGGTTAAGAATCCGCCTGCCTATGCAGGGAACGCAGGTTCTAGCCCTGGTCTGGGAAGATCCCACATGCCACGGGGCAACCAAGCCCGTGCGCCACAGCTACTGAGCCTGTGCTCTAGAGCCCTCAAGCCACAACTATTGAGCCCGTGCACAACTACTGAAGCCCACGTGCCTAGAGCCCATGTTCCATAATAAGAGAAGCCACCGTGATGAGAAGCCCGCGCACCATAACAAAGAGTAGCCCCCGCTCACCGCAACTAGAGAAAACCTGTGTGCAGCAACGAAGACCCAACGCAGCCAAAAATAAATTAAATAAATTAATTTATTAAAAAATAATAAAAAATAAAAAAAAAGTTTTACCATGGAAAATTTCACACACATGCAGAGGACAGTAAAACGAACCCTCAAGTGTCCACTGCCAGCCTCAACTCCTGCTGCGGCCAGTCCTGTGTCTGTGCCCCGCCCACTTCCCCTGACTCGCTCCTCACATTCTTTGAAGCAAGTGTCAGGTATCATTTCATTTGATATTCAGTACTCAGCTCTAAAAGATGAAGATTCTTTTAAAAAATGTAACTCTTACATAATTATAATATCTAAAAAAATTAAGAACTCGTAAATAACAAATATTCTGTCAGTGTTCAAATTTCCTTACTTTCTCTTAAACTGTTACTACAGTTCTTTTGGTTTGAATCAAGGGCCACATAAATTCCATACACTGCACCCACCTGCTATTCCTCCTAAGTCTCCTTTAACCTCCAGGCTGTCTCGCACTGCAGCTGATCTCTGGAAGGAGTTTTCCACTTCAGGACAGTGCTTAATACAGGCCTGTGGTGCACTTGACAGGTCCCTCTGTCCCCTGTACTTCTTATAAACTGGTACTCAGACCTAGAGGCTTGATCGGACTCAGGTCCAGTTTTCTTTTCTTTTGGCAAGAAGAGCACGGGTATTGATTTGAACTTCTAAATGTCTGGGTGTGGCTCTTTTGGAGTTGTTAGCAGTTTTTCAGGATCCTTGCTTAGGTCCATTAATTCATTAGGAGTTGAAAAACAGTGATAGTCTAAAATTCTTTCTTCGTTTTGTTAGCTGGGATATGTCTATTAAAAAAATCTTCTCATTATCTATTTGGTTGATGTGAGGATTTAGTTTGCAAAGAAAAAGATAAATGCTTGACTCTTTCATTTACAGTTCCCTAGCATCCACTACAGGTAAGCAATAAATAGCATATTTTTTAGGATCACTGTGAACTCATGGATTTTATGTATGTGTGAATCAATTTTCATTATTATTCCCACTGAGGTTCAAACTCTTTACCTTCAGGTTGGCTCCTGACTCTCTTTGCTGATCCCAGAGGTCTTTGCTAGCTATACTTTCTTCTGTCCTGATAAGATGTTCCAGGCTCATCATACACTTTCCTGACCTAGATACAGAACCAGCCATTACTCCGAGAAGCCCTAGTTCCTCTAGGAAACGGTATTGAGTGACCACAATCTGAATGCTGGGGTGCTTGCTACTACCAGGTTGATCATTGTTTCTATAAGCGATTTCAGGGGACAGAGCTAATAAAATCATTTTTTGAAGAAAAAATATATCAGGTTCATTCTGACTCTTCTAATTCAAATTCAGGAGCACAGGGACTTCCCTGGTGGTCCAGTGGGTAAGACTCTGTGCTCCCAATGCAGGAGGCCCAGGTTCGATCCCTGGCCAGGGAACTAAGATACTACATGCCACGGGGCAACTAAGCCTGCGCGATCTAGAGCCTGCATGCCGCAACGAAGTGCCTGCATGCTGCAACTAAGACCCAACATAACCAAATGAATAAATAAATAAATAGAATCCACCAGAGGGCAGACAGCAGAAGCAAGAAGAACTACAATCCTGCAGCCTATGGAACAAAAACCACATTCACAGAAAGAAAGACAAGATGAAAAGGCAGAGGGCTATGTACCAGATGAAGGAACAAGATACAACTCCAGAAAAACAACTAAACGGAGATAGGCAACCTTCCAGAAAAAAGATTCAGAATAATGATGGTGAAGATGATGCAAGACGTCGAAAAAGAATGGAGGCAAAGATCAAGAAGATGCAAGAAATGTTTAACAAAGACCTAGAAGAATGAAAGAACAAACAAACAGAGATGAACAATACAATAACTGAAATGAAAAATACACCAGAAGGAATCAGTAGCAGAATAACTGAGGCAGAAGAACGGATAAGTGATCTGGAAGACAGAATGGTGGAATTCACTGCTGCAAACATAATAAAGAGAAAAGAATGAAAAGAAATGAAGACAGCCTAAGAGACATCTGGGACAACATTATACGCAACAAGATTCGCATTACAGGGGTCCCAGAAGGAGAAGAGAGAAAGGACCAGAGAAAATATTTGAAGAGAATTATAGTTGAAAATTTCCCTAACATGGGAAAGGAAATAGCCACCCAAGTCCAGGAAGCACAGAGAGTCCCATACAGGATAAACCCAAGGAGAAACACGCTGAGACACATAGTAATCAAACTGGCAAAAATTAAAGACAAAGAAAAATTATTGAAAGCAGCAAGGGAAAAATGACAAATAACATACAAGGGAACTCCAATAAGGTTAACAGCTGATTTCTCAGCAGAAACTCTACAAGCCAGAAGGGAGTGGCATGACATATTTAAAGTCATGAAAGGGAAGAACCTACAACCAAGATTACTCTACCCAGCAAGGATCTCATTCAGATTCAATGGAGAAATCAAAAGCTTTACAGACAAGCAAAAGCTAAGAAAATTCAGCACCACCAAACCAGCTCTACAACAAATGCTAAAGGAACTTCTCTAAGTGGAAAACACAAGAGAAGAAAAGGACCTACAAAAACAAACCCCAAACAATTATGAAAATGGTAACAGGAACATACATATCGATAATTACCTTAAACGTGAATGGATTAAATGCTCCAACCAAAAGACACAGGCTTGCTGAATGGATACAAACACAAGACCCATCTATACGCTGTCTACAAGAGACCCACTTCAGACCTAGGGACACATACAGACTGAAAGTGAGGGGATGGAAAAAGATATTCCATGCAAATGGAAATCAAAAGAGAGCTGGAGTAGCAATACTCATATCAGATAAAATAGACTTTAAAATAAAGAATGTTACAAGAGACAAGGAAGGACACTACATATTGATCAAGGGATCAATCCAAGAAGAAGATATAACAATTATAAATATATATGCACCCAACATAGGAGCACCTCAATACATAAGGCAACTGCTAACAGCTATAAAACAGGAAATTGACAGTAACAAAATAATAGTGGGGGACATTAACACCTCACTTACACCAATGGACAGATCATCCAAAATGAAAATAAATAAGGAAACACAAGCTTTAAATGACACAACAGACCAGATAGATTTAATTAATATTTATAGGACATTCCATCCAAAAACAGCAGGTTACACTTTCTTCTCAAGTGCACATGGAACATTCTCCAGGATAGATCACATCTTGGGTCACAAATCAAGTCTCAGTAAATTTAAGAAAACTGAAATCACATCAAGCATCTTTTCTGACCACAACACTATGAGATTAGAAATCAATTACAGGGAAAAAACCGTAAATAACACAAACACGTGGAGGCTAAACAATACGTTACTAAATAACCAAGAGATCACTGAAGAAATCAAAGAGGAAATCAAAAAATACCTAGAGACAAATGACAATGATACACGACAATCCAAAACCTATGGGATGCAGCAAAAGCAGTTCTAAGAGGGAAGTTTATAGCAATGCAAGCCTACCTCAAGAAACAAGAAAAATCTCAAATAAACAATCTAAGCTTATACCTAAAAGAACTAGAGAAAGAAGAGCAAACAAAACCCAAAGTTAGCAAAAGGAACGAAATCATAAAGATCAGAGCAGAAACAAATGAAACAGAAACAAAGAAAACAGTAGCAAAGATCAATAAAACTAAAAGCTGGTTCTTTGAGAAGATAAACAAAATTGATAAACCATTAGCCAAACTCATCAAGGAGGGAGAGGACTCAAATCAATAAAATTAGAAATGAAAAAGGAGAAGTTACAACAAACACTGCAGAAATACAAAGCATCCTAAGAGACTACTACAAGCAACTCTATGCCAATAAAATGGACAACCTGGAAGAAATGGACAAATTCTTAGAAAGGTATAACCTTCCAAGACTGAACCAGGAAGAAACAGGAACAGACCAATCACAAGTAATGAAATTGAAACTGTGATTAAAAATCTTCCAACAAACAAAAGTCCAGGACCAGATGACTTCACAGGTGAATTCTATCAAATATTTAGAGAAGAGCTAACATCCACCCTTCTCAAACTCTTCCAAAAAATTGCAGAGGAAAGAACACTCCCAAACTCATTCTATGAGGCCACCATCACCCTGATACCAAAACCAGACAAAGATGCTACTAAAAAAGAAAATTACAGATCAATATCACTGATGAACAGAGATGCAAAAATCCTCAACAAAATACTAGCAAACAGAATCCAACAACACATTAAAAGGATCATACACCATGATCAAGTGGGATTTATCCCAGGGACGCAAGGATTCTTCAGTATACGCCAATCAATCAACGTGATACATCATATTAACAAACTGCAGGATAAAAACCATATGATCATCTCAACAGATGCAGAAAAAGCTTTTGACAAAATTCAACACACATTTATGATAAAAACTCTCCAGAAAGTGGGCATAGAGGGAACCTACCTCAACATAATAAAGGCCATATATGACAAACCCACAGCAAACATCATTCTTAATGGTGAAAAACTGAAAGCATTTCCTCTAAGATCAGGAACAAGACAAGGATGTCCACTCTCACCACTATTATTCAACAAAGCTTTGGAAGTCATAGCCGCAGCAATCAGAGGAGAAAAAGAAATAAAAGGAATACAAATTGGCAAAGAATTAAAACTGTCACTGTTTGCAGATGACATGATACTATACATAGAGAATCCTAAAGATGCCACCAGAAAACTACTAGAGCGAATCAATGAATCTGGTAAAACTGCAGGATACAAAATTAATGCACAGAAATCTCTTGCATTCCTATACACTAATGATGAAAAATCTGAAAGAGAAATTAAGGGAACCCTCCCATTTGCCATTGCAACAAAAAGAATAAAATACCTAGGAATAAACCTACCGAGGGAGACAAAAGATCTGTATGCAGAAAACTACAAGACACTGATGGAAGAAATTAAAGATGATACAAACAGATGGAGAGATATACCATGTTCTTGGATTGGAAGAATCAATATTGTGAAAATGACTATACTACCCAAATCAATCTACAGATTCAATGCAATCCCTATCAAATTACCAATGGCATTTTTTTCAGAACTAGAACAAAAACCTTAAAATTTATATGGAGACACAAAAGACCCCGAATAGCCAAAGCAGTCTTGAGGGAAAACAACGGAGCTGGAGGAATCAGACTCCCTGACTTCAGACTATACTACAAAGCTACAGTAATCAAGACACTGGCACAAAAACAGAAATACAGATCAATGCAACAGGATAGAAAGCCCACACATAAACCCACACACCTATGGTCAAGTAATCTATGACAAAGGACGCAAGGATATACAATGGAGAAAAGAGGGTCTCTTCAATAAGTGGTGCTGGGAAAACTGGACAGCTACATGTAAAAGAATGAAATTAGAACACTCCCTAACACCATACACAAAAATAAACTCAAAATGGATTAGAGACCTAAATGTAAGACCAGACACTATAAAACTCTTAGAGGAAAACATAGGAAGAACACTCTTTGATATGAATCACAGCAAGATCTTTTTTGATCCACTTCCTAGAGTAATGGAAATAAAAACAAAAATAAACAAATGGGACCTAATGAAACTTAAATGCTTTTGCACAGCAAAGGAAACTACAAACAAGACAAAAAGACAACCCTCAGAATGGGAGAAAATATTTGCAAATGAATCAACGGACAAAGGATTAATCTCCAAAATATATAAACAGCTCATGCAGCTCGATATTAAAAAACATACAACCCAATCCAAAAATGGGCAGAAGACCCAAATAGACATTTCTCCAAAGAAGACATACAGATGGCCAAGAAGCACATGAAAGGCTGCTCAACATCACTAATTATTAGAGAAATGCAAATCAAAACTACCATGAGGTATCACCTCACACCAGTTAGAATGGGCAACCCACTACTGGGCATATACCCAGAGAAAACCATAATTCAAAAAGACACATGCACCCCAACGTTCACTGCAGCACTATTTACCATAGCCAGGTCATGGAAGCAACCTAAATGCCCATCGACAGATGAATGGATAAAGAAGATGTGGTACATATATACAATGGAATATTACTCAGCCATAAAAAGGAAGGAAATTGGGTCATTTGTAGACATGGATGAATCTAGAGACTGTCATACAGAGTGAAATAAGTCAGAAAGAGAAAAACAAATAGTGCATATTAATGCATACCTGTGGAACCTAGAAAAATGGTACAGATGAACCAGTTTGCAGGGCAGAAATATAGACACAGATGTAGAAAACAAACATATGGACACCAAGGGCAGAAAGCAGCGGGGCAGGGGGTGGTGGTGGTGGGATGAATTGGGAGATTGGGATTGACATGTATATATTAATATGTATAAAATGGATAACTAATAAGAACCTGCTGTATAAAAAAATAAAATTAAATTTAAAAAATTTAAATTATAAACAAACAAATAAATAAATATTAAAAAACGAAGTCCACACACCACAACTAAAGATCATGCATGCCGCAACGGACATTCCCACATGGTGCAGCCAAAATAAATAAATAAGTAAATAAACAAGCAAACAAATATTTAAAACAAACCTAAAAACAAATTCAGGAGTACAGGCTTTCTTTAACCACACTGATGTTATCTGCCTCTCCATTTTCCAAGACTGAAAGTCCCCGTTCTCAGTGACATTAACCTAATTGTTTGCTTTATCACACACACACATTCACACCTGTGTGTGTGAGATGTGTGTACACATAATGTAGAAACAGCAGAAGGAAATATGCCAAAATGTTAACATTAGTGGGATAAGGGATAATGAGGGGTTTTAATTCTTTTTGTTTAACCCATTTTTATATATCCCAAATTTCTACAATAAACATGCATTATTAGTAGTCAGACAAGAAAAAAGAATAATCTTATTTTTAAAACTACAGCTGGCTCACCACCTTTCAAGCAATCCAAACTATTCTTTTATTGAATACATAGAATTCTTTAATGCATATTATGTAAACCCTACCCATAGGATCTCAAAATCCTAACACAGGTTCCCACTGCTCCCCATACCAAACACCCACAGACCCCAGCCATCCAAAGTAAAATTCCTTACATCTCTCACAGATATTGTTTCTTCTACTATGATCTCCATCTCTGTCCCAGGCTGAACATCGCTCCCCACAGCGAAAAACAGGAACAGCTAAGATCAAGATAGAGTTATAAATGCTATTTAATTTGAATTTCAAAATTCTATAAATATATTATTTATTTTCAAAACCGGAAAGCCAATGGTCATAAAACTTTAATAAAAATCTCAAATTATGGGGGCTTCCCTGGTGGCGCAGTGGGTGACAGTCCGCCTGCTGATGCAGCGGACACGGGTTCGCGCCCCGGTCCGGGAAGATCCCACATGCTGCGAAGCGGCTGGGCCCGTGAGCCATGGCCGCTGAGCCTGTGCGTCCGGAGCCTGTGCTCCGCAACGGGAGAGGCCACAACAGTGAGAGGCCCGTGTACCGCAAAAAAAAAAAAAAAAAAAAAAATCAGATTATGTAAAAACAAGTCTACGTTGGGTATTTTAAAGTTACAATTTAAACAATAATCTTGACTACCTAGAAATGTAAGATTCTTTATCACCAATGTTTTTACTCCTAAGAAACATCTCTCACAGACATTATTTATTCTAGTATGATCTCCATCTCTCTCTCAGTCATTCCTCAAAGAGATTTGCAATTACTATACACTATAAGCATTAACTGTGTTTTTTCTGAGTCATTAGTTTGTGATCTTATTTTCTGTCCAGAGGTCCCATATACTTTAACTCCCTGGAACCCACAGGAAAAATGTAAATCTGATCTCGTCAATTCAGTTCTTTACAGCCCTATTTTTCCTTTCTAACTCAACCGCACTTGTCATGTTTTTTCTCCTATGATCTTGTCATGCACTACTATTTGTTAGAGTTTGGGGAAGGACAAATTAAAGGGGAGGTAGTTGGGAAAACTAATGAAGTGGATTAGTTCCATATCAGGGATCTAGGAGCCATGGGGATCCTGATATGAGTTTAGCTTATCATGATACAGAGTCTTAACAGTAAGGACTTCATTATGGCTTTTGGACTGTAATGAAAGTTTATTAAGTAGGTAGGGTTCTAGGCAAAGGTCAACCTGATAGTATTCTGTAAATAAAATGTATACCGATAAAGAAAAATCTGCTGTGAGTCTATTATATTATTGCAGGGAGTAATTAAGTTCAAAATCAGTACACTGTATTTCATTAAATCTAAAATGCTGCCAGTTGTTACTTATTATTTTATGCACTACTAAGAAAGGAAGCATAGCATCAGCTCCAGTGCAGGATGCCACCGACTGTAAGATGCATCTTAATCTCACAGATGTTAAAATATAGGAGAACAAGTGTACATTTTAGAATTTATGAATTATGGTGGTTGAAACTGGTGGCCACTCAACTTTAAAGATCTCCCTTAACCACAAAATTTTCACAGAAAAACAACCTTATGAATATACTTTGACATAGTATTTTTGACTTAAACACAGAGAACTACATGGATGTATTCCTAAATAAAAGGTATCATTTAAGGAAAAGAAAAATTTTAAGAAAAACAGTATTACTGCAGTAGTTAAGGAATGAATCATACAATTAAGAACTTCTAATCATGGTAAGGTTGGTTTGGGTCTGTCAGGTGATCTCCTTTTACCTGAGAAGAAGTTGGTGCTTTTCCAGGACACAGTCCCAATGAACTCCCCATCTTCAATTCTGCTTCCTTCAAAGTATAATTGTCTGGCACTAAAAAGAATTTTGATAACATGGTAAATGTTATTAATTCCTACCTTTGGGCAAACTACTACACTGAAATCAGCCTTTCTTTGTAAATCAAGACTGTTAAGAAAGAAAAAAACTAAGTTATACTCCATGCAAAAGGATTATACACAGTTATGTTTGATCTTAGATTTTCTCACTCTAGGACGTATACTCTTGTTATCTGTACAGCAATGCTAAGAAATAACAGGCAGCTATGAATGTTCTAGATTCATACTTAACAAAAGAGAGCTGTTGTCTGCGTGGATTATGTAATATTCTGAATTGATTCATGCATGATGGACTAGCTTCTTCCAAGTTTAAAGCTGCTATGGTGACTACCATCAAAAGAGTAAATTAAGTCTAATGACAAGATGTGTTACAGAGGTAAGAACCAAGGCTCTGGTTACTGTGATAACTGGTATCACGATGAAATCAGCAAAACAAATAAAAAACTTTGAAAATAAATCTAGAAAGATACAACTAGGGCAAAACCATGACTAAAATGCATGTCAGCTAATCAGAAAGACAGGTGTCTTCCTTTAGAAAACAGAAGTGTTTGATTTTTGGTTAGGACTGTCTGTAATTCACAAGGAAGACACCTGGGTGAAAGTCTGTTCTATAAACCAGTTTCTAAAAGGTAACTTAAGAATATTAGGTATTGGAAGTCACTGTTTAAGGTAAAAGTGTTGAGAAAGATAGGTGGCATGAGTAGGTGCCAGCTTTTGAAGGCTACCAAAAAGATTTACCTGGACAAAGAAGCTTCCCGTTTCTATCAATAGGCCTCAAACAGCTGTCCTCGGCTATAAATAAAAAGATGCTGGTTAGTGCAGCAAACAAAGAAAATCAAAGAGAGATGCTATACTGTGTTAATTAGCAGGAAGCTAAAAAAACAAAAAAACAAGCAAAACAACCCAACAACAAAAAAACACGTACAGGCAGTCTTCCCTTTGCACAGCAGTGCAGGACCCTAAGAACACCTGTGCAAGTTGAAACTGTGCACAGAAATCTTAAAAAAAAATTATGATTGTACCATAACCTTTAAATTTTTTTGTCAAAACATTAAAAACTCTGTCAGTTATACATGTACAGTGAAATAAAAAAACAGCAAACTAATATTTACACTGTAATTTAAAACACTACAGAGGGCTTCCCTGGTGGCGCAGAAGTTAAGAATCCGACTGCCAATGCAGGGGACACGGGTTTGAGCCCTGGTCCGGGAAGATCCCACATGCCGTGGAGCAACTAAGCCCGGGCGTCACAACTACTGAGCCTGCGCTTTAGGGCCCGCGAGCCACAACTACTGAGCCCACATGCTGCAACTACTGAAGCCCATGTGCCTAGATCCCGTGCTCCGCAACAAGAGATGCCACCGCAGTGAGAAGCCCATGCACCGCAACGAAGAGCAGCCTCCACTCGCCACAACTAGAGAAAGCCCGCGCGCAGCAACAGAGACCCAACACAGACAAAAATAATAGATTAAAAAAAGAAAACACTACACTGAGAATTAAAATGTTTTCTTTGTAAAAAACACAAGAATAGTTTAAACAGGGATTGCTTTTGTCTCGTAGAGCTTGCAGTACAGGGTGAACATCTTCTCTAGCCCCTAATGATAATCTAAGTTTGGAACAGCTTCCAGTATTTTGTTTTGTACTTTCAGTTTCATGAAATATCTCCAAGAGCTCCTGTAATATGAAGTTTTTCTGCCAGCGTCAACTCCTCTGGGATATCTTCATATACTTTTCATCACAACCACTTTCCTCACTCCTGTGAGTTTATGTTAAGTTCCTCTGGCTGCACATCTGGATTCTCTCAAATGACAGCAGTGCCAGCATTCCCACAGCCAGCTATTTCTTCTACAGCTCCATATACTTTTGTTTCTCTCTCTCTCTTTTTTTAATATATTTATTTATTTATTTATTTTTTGGCTGTGTTGGGCCTTTTGTGGCTGCGTGCGACTTTCTCCAGTTGCAGTGAGCGGGGGCTGCTCTTCGTTGTGGTGTGTGGGCTTCTCATTGCAGTGGCTTCTCTTGTTGCGGAGCACGGGCTCTGGGCGCATGGGCTTCAGTAGTTGTGGCTCTTGGGCTCTAGAGTGCAGGCTCAGTAGTTGTGGCGCACGGGCTTAGTTGCTCTGCGGCATGTGGGATCTTCCCGGACCAGGGCTCGAACCTGTGTCCCCTGCATTGGCAGGCAAATTCTTAACCACTGTGCCACAAGGGAAGTCCCATACACTTTTGTTTCTCTCCTGCACTTTCACCATTGTTGGCTACTTCAATTATCCATTCTTGTAAAATGTTACCTGAGTTTACCACTGGGAGAAAAGGAGGCAATAAACTACACACTTTGCTGTCTACGTGGTGAAATTAATAGCAGCTATGCACTGACCAATCACTGACAGGCTTTAAAGAGTGAAGTAACTGGCCACTGACCATGATGTACATGTTATTTCACAGTGATCTGTAGACTAAAGAGCTAGTAGCAAAGTTTGTACTTTATGCAATTACTCAGTTAATATCCAGTGGCAGCTGAAATCTGAACCATGCTGCTGGGTAACGGTGATGAACGGTGGCAACTGAAATTCATGTGTATTAGAACTGCACAGACTCTGCCTAGATTTAAAATAAGTTAGGTGATTTTTATGCTTAGTTATTAGTAAATGGATTAGGGCCAGTATGCCCTGTTTTTGAGGATGCAAAGACTCCTGCTTTGTGGGAAGAAGTATATTAGGTTTTAATTCCAAACAATTCTTACCAAGTTGCATATGAGGTGGGGGAATTCAAAGGGGTGGAGGCTTCTGAGAGGGCAGGAATGCCATGGGCCTTAGAAGTTCTATCTTTATCTGAACAGAACAGAATCTCTTTGAGATTCCTGAGTTCTAGCCCTTATACTACAGTAATGTGAAGCCAGCATAGAATTCTAATACAAACTCCTTGACAACTGAAACAGCTTATGTAAAAGAGTTCTCCAATTTAAAAAATGTTAATTTAAAATACTGTTTTTTAAAAAAATTCTCACTTTCATTCAACACACACCATGTATCTTCTATGTGCCAGGCACTGTCCTAGAAGCTGACAATAAGAAAAACAGCCATGGACTCTGCCCGCAAAGAGCCTCATCTAATGGGGGAGGTGGACATTCATAACACAAAACACAGGTAGTTACAGTGTAAGTGCTACGAAGGGAAGGACAGGGCGTTAGAGTACGAGAGACAGATTAACTGAGATTGTGTAGCCAGGGATGACGGAAATAACATTTCAGCTGAGACCAAATGAGTGACTGAAGTTAGCAGATGAAGAGTAAAGGGAACAGAGTTCAAAAAAGATTACAGGACTAAGAAGTCGCAGGGGGGCTTCCCTGGTGGTGCAGTGGTTAAGAATCCACCTGCCGATGCAGGGGACATGCGTTTGATCCCTGGTCCGGGAAGATCCCACAGGCTGCGGAGGAACTAAGCCCGTGCGCCACAGCTACAGACGCTGCGCTCTAGAGCCCGGGAGCCACAACTACTGAAGCCTGTGCGCCTAAAGCCCAAGCTCCATAACAAGAGAAGCCACCACAGTGAAGAGCAGCCCCCGCTCTCCACAACTAGAGAAAGCCCACGCGCAGAAACAAAGACCCAACACAGCCAAAAATAAATATGTAAAAACAAAAAAACAAAAAACCTCCCTCTGCTTTAAAAAAGAAAAAAAGAAGTCTCGGGAGTGGAAAAGAGCCTGTGACCAGAAATTCCACAAAGTCAGCATGGGAAGTACGCTGTGAATAAGCAGGTGAGTGGACTGCAAGGAGGTCAGTTAGGCAGTGGTCAGACGAAGCAGGTTCCTGTAGGCCAGGAGCCCGCAGGCAATACACTACCGAGTACAAAGAGCCCAACAGGGCTTTCAGCAGAGGGTGACGTGATCTGACTCACCTACGTTTGAGAAGATCACTTGCTAGGTAAAGAATAGTTTGGAGGGAAGAAGGAGTGGAAGAAAGGAGATCTGTGACATGGCAAGACAACAAACTATTAATTTTAATAAACCATATATTCTTTTTTTTTTTTTTTTTGCAGTACGCGGGCCTCTCACTGCTGCAGCCTCTCCTGCTGTGGAGCACAGGCTCCGGACGTGCAGGCCCAGCGGCCATGGCTCACAGGCCCAGCCGCTCCGTGGCACGTGAGATCCTCCCGGACTGGGGCACAAACCCACGTCCCCCGAATTGGCAGGCGGACTCTCAACCACTGCGCCACCAGGGAAGCCCGCATAAACCATATATTCTTAAGTAACTTTACTGAAGTATAATTTACTTATAATAAAACACATCCAGTTTAAGCACACAGTTAAAAGAGGTCGATGAAAACACTCAGTAACCATCAGCAAATTGAGATATAATTTACGTCTCCCCCCAAATTCCCTCATGCCACTCCGTAGTCAATCCCTCATCCCCTAATTCTGATCTGCCTCTGTAACTACAGCTTAGGTTTTCTTTTTTGACAATTTCAGATCGATAAGTGGAATCCTAAGAGCATTACTCTTGTGACTAGCTTCTTTTGCTTGGCATGATGTCTTTGAGATTCATCCATGTTTTGCGTGGGGTGGCAGTTTACTTCTTTTATTGATGAATAGTATCCCATTGTATGGATACACCACAATTTGTTCACCTGCTCACTGGTATTTGAATTGTTTCCCATTTTTGGTTATGAACATTTACATACAGTATTTGTAAAGATACATGTTTTAATTTTTCTTGGATAAAAATCCAGGAGAATTGATAAGTGAATGTTTAAATTCACAGGAAATAAGCTAACTCCTTACCAGAGTGACTGTACCATTTTACACTCCCACCAGCAATACGCGGGAGTGCCAGGTGCTCCACATCTTTGGTATCACTTAGTCTTGTCAGCATCTAAAATTTTAATCATTCCACTAAGCGTGCAGTGATGTGTCATTACGGTTTTAGTTTGTTGGCTAATGATACTGAGCATCTTCTCCTGTGCTTATTGGGTGTTCATAGGTAGATTTTCTTTTGTAAAGTGGCTTCCCAATTTGGGTTGTCTTCTGATTAGGTTATAAGTATTTTTTATATATCCTGGATGCAAGTCTATTGTCAAATACATGTGTTATAAATTTTTTCTCTCAGTTTGTGGCCTGCCTTTTCAAATGCCTTTAAAATTTTGTAGTAGTCCAATTTGCTTTTACTTTCATGGTTTGTACTTTCTAAGTCCTATCTTTAAAAAAAATCTCTTCCTTATGGTAAAAATAACAGAGATTTTCTATGTTTTCCCCCAGAAGTTTTATAGTTTTAGGTTTTAACATTGAAGTCTATGATCCTTTTTTTTAATTTATTTTTGGCTGTGTTGGGTCTTCGTTGCTGCGCACGGGCTTTCTCTAGTTGTGGCAAGCGGGGGTTACTGTTCATTGCAGCACGCGGGCTTCTCATTGCAGTGGCTTCTCTTGTTGTGGAGCATGGGATCTAGAGCGCAGGCTTAGTAGCTGTGGTGCATGGGCTTAGTTGCTCTGCGGCATGTGGGATCTTCCCGGACCAGGGGTTGAACCCACGTTCACTGCATTGGCAGACGGATTCTTAACCACTGCGCCACCAGGGAAGTTCTATGATCCATTTTGAGTTCATTTTTTACATGACGTAAGGCAAAGTTGGAGGTTCATTTTTGCATCTATTGATATCCAATTGGTCCAGCACTGAATGCTGAAAGAGCATCCTTCCCCATGGAAATACCTTGGCACTTCTGCTGAAAGTCAACTGACTAAATATGTTTGCATCTATTTCTGGCTTTTCAATGTAGTTCTGTTGCAAATACTCTGGAACATTTCCACATACGATCTCTGTTGCACATTCTTCTTCTTAAAAGAGCCCTTAAAAAATGTAAAACCTATTCTTAGCTCACTGGCTGTGCAGAAGCAGGTTGTAGGCCACACATGCTGAACTCTGCTCCATATGTCTACCCTCATGACTACACACACTGTCTTGATTTCTACAGTTTCAGAGTAAGTCTTGAAATCAGATGGTGTAACTCTTCCAACTTTGTTCTTTATTTCCCCTAAAATTGTTATGGATACTTTAGGTTCTTTGCATTTCCACATAAATTTCAGAATCAGTTTGTCAATTACTACCAAAAAAAAAGAAACCTGCCAGAATTTTGAGTGAGAATGCACTGAATGTACAAATAAATTTTGAGAGAATTAGCCTCTTAATAGTACTGTGTCTTCTGATCCAAGAATATGGTACATCATTTAATTTATTTGGGTCTTCTTTTATTTTTCATGGCAATCTTTTCTAGTTTCTGGTGTACAGGTCTTCCACATATCTTGTTAAATTTACCCCCAAGTATTTCATGATAGTTTATGCTATTATAAATGTTTTCTTAACTTAATTTTCCACTTTTTTGTTGCTAGTAAACATATATGGATTTTTCTATATTGATTTTGAGTTCTTGTTAAACTCACTTATTAATTCTGGTAGTTTTAATAGGATCCTTAGAGTATACAAATAGATGATAAGCACATCAACAGTGCTCACCATCACTGCATCAGGAAAATGCAATTAAACACAGGAGATACCAATTCACGGTCACTAAAATGGCTACAATCAAAAAGACAATTATAGGACTTCCCTGGTGGCACAGTGGTTAAGAATCCACCTGCCAATGCATGGGACACAGGTTCGAGCCCTGGTCCAGGAAGATCCCACATGCCATGGAGCAACTAAGCCCATGCGCCACAACTACTGAGCCTGTGCTCTAGAGCCTCCGAGCGACAACTACTGAGCCCATGTGCCACAACTACTGAAGTCCGCACGCCTAGAGCCCGTGCTCCACAATAAGAGAAGCCACCGTAGTGAGAAGCCCGCACTCGCCGCAACTAGAGAAAGCCTGTGCGGAGCAATGAAGACCCAACACAGCCAAAAATAAACAAAATAAATAAATAAAATTAAAAAAAAAAGACAATTATAAATATTGGCAAGGATGTGAAGAAACTGCAACCCTGATACATTGTCAGTGGGTGTGTAAATGATTCAGCCACTTTGGAAATAGTACGGCAGTCCCTTATAAAGTTAAACATAACTTTGCCATATGACCCAGCAATTCCGAGAACTGAAAACACAGGTCTATACGAAGACATAATGTTTATAGCAGAATCAGTCATAAAAGACCCAAAGTGGAAACAATCCAAATGTCCATCAACTGGTAATGAACAAACAAAATGTGATATATCCATACAATCCATACAATATATTCCTTTTTATCCAGTCAGCAATAAAAAGGAACAAACTATTGAAACATGCTAAATCATGGATGAATCTCAAAAATGATATGCTGAGTGAAAGAAGCCAGACACAAAAGACTACATATAACATGCTTTCATTTACATGAAATGTCCAGAAAAGCAAGTCAAAAGAAACAGAAAGTAGATGAATGGCTGTCAGGGGCTTGCTATGCAAATGGGAACGAGATCTTTTTAGAGTGATGAAACTGTTCTAAAACTGGATTGCTGTGATGGTTGTACGACTTTATACATTTACTAATAATCACTGAATTACGCTTAAAATGGATGTTTTATGACATGTAAATTATACCTCAATAAAGCTGTAAAAGAAAACTTAATGCCGAGTGAATAGTGAGTTTGTAGAATGTTATATTCATTAAGATAGAATTTACATAAATGTAAAAATACAATATACACACACACATATACAGAGAGAGGTATAATATATATAGTGCAATGTGAATGCACGAACTAGATACACACCCAAATCAGATATACTGGTTGCATCTGGGGAGGGATGATAGGTCTGAGGAGGAGAACATAGAGGACTTTATTTGTAATGTTTGAGGCAAAAACAAACACATGGCAAGATGTTAACATTTGTCCATTTTGGGTGGTAGATACGTGAGTTTTCCCTAAATTATTTTTTGTACTCTCCCATATTTTTTTCAATTAAAAATCAAAACAAAACTAAATTAAACCAAAAAACCAAAAGCAAACATAAATGATTACCTAGTTCCTTCATTAATTTTAATTCCTTTATGGCTTTAATTCGAATATCAAACACCACCTAAAATAGAGAAATAAACTAATGACTGTGTATAAGTTAAAAGCAATGGGAGGAGAGGAAAATGAAGATTGTCAGTGTGTGCATATACAGGTTGAGTTATTAATTACCTTACATTTAGCAGTTTTTGCCTACTTGAAAAAAATTATTTTTCCATCTCTGAAATTATTTTCTCTCTTCTACAAAGTCAAAGGCAAAAACTTAGATCTTGGTTAAGTTTTCACCAAATTGATAATAATTGGAATGGAAAGGCCGCCTACAGAAAACTTTAGAAAACCAAAGACTTAATAGTAGCGAAAGGCAAAAGTTGACAGTTAACTTTTCTGATGATAGCAAACAAAAGAAACTATACGTTTCTTTATGTTAAGAATGATGAATTCAGGGCCAGTGCAGGGGACACGGGTTCAATCCCTGGTCTGGGAAGATCCCACATCTTCATTAATAATATAAAACTGTACTAATAATTAATAAGCATTAATAATATAAAAATGTACTAATCCAAGGGTACTATTTAAAATTTCTACTTAGATTATTTTAGATTGTGTTTTCTTTTCTTTTTTAAAATTTAGGCTAATTGCCTCTAGGGCATAAAATCGTGGAAATTTAGGGGTAAAGCTGACGACAGAGATCATTGACTCTACTTCCCCACCGGTAACCCCCGCTATGCCCCCCACTGTGCCAAGAAGGAACAGAGCCTGCAGTAATCAAGGACTGCACCGGCCTCCCATTTGGGGTCAGGGTGGTAGGTCTCCTGAGCTTTGGGGCATTGACCTTATACTGTTCCCACTAATGTGCAAACAAACCTTAAGAAACTATAATTTTATATAAAACACTCTAAATTTTTAAAATAAAGTTACAGAAAAACTTAATAAATGGAGACTACATAAATATAAAAAGATGTTTCCTGAAATAATGTTTAAGGAAACCAGTATAATAGTCTTAAATGGAAAACTGAAAAAACTCCCTTTGAAGAGCAACTGGCTTTATACAGAGCACAGAGTATACTGTAGAGCAATTTAAGATAAACTTTAAAAAACCCAAACACCAAAGAACACAAAACCAAAACATATATACCTTGTTTTAAAAATACAGAAAAGGCTCTTGAAAATAGCATTTCACAGTTATCAAATTCAGAAGATTCCATGAACTAATTAAAAAGGTAACTCCCACATTCTAATTCTAGGCTTTGGAGGGAAAAAAAGGCATATATTTTCTTGAAATATGCCAAGGGCTAACAAAGGTAAATAAGCAATAATCAAATGTTACAAATAAAAAGGTGATTTCTTAAGATTTAGAAGTTTACTGAGACACCTGTTCTGAAAGATTAAGGTACTGCTTTCTAAGTAACACTGTATTAATGAAAAGCTGTCAAGCACACTTCAATCAATATCTACTCACTGTGTTAACAGTTGCTGATATTTTAACTTGTTCTTCTCCAGAGTCTAATTGGCATAAATTTTTAACTTGGAGCCAGTCAACCTCATTCACACTGGTGATCCACTTCCCTCGTTTGGTCAACAAACTGTAGGGTAAAAAGACATTTTAAAAATGTGTCTTTATACAGCTCTTTTATGGATCAGAGAGGATTGGAAAATTCATGCTTTTCTTTAGGCACCACTTCCAAAATTCTGCATGTGTCACTTAATGTGACTCATTAAAGGGACCAAGTTCTACTGAGTTGGGTTTCTGAAAGTTCACTATCTTTTTAGGGTAGTGTTAAGATAGTATTCCACGGAGTCTATATTCATGATTCCAAATATTCTTTGATTTATACAAATAATTTGTTGCCACATTTTTCAAAGAGAACTGTTGTAATTGAACAATCAGTTGTTAACGTCTACCTGCACGCTGCAATCACCAGTGGAGCTTTAAAAGGGTACCTACGCCAAAAGCCCACCCACAGACTTTAGTAGTTTAAAAGCAGGACAGCATGCACAGCCGTGCAGACTGACGTTGAATAAAAGTACCACATCTGGACTTCCCTGGTGGCGCAGTGGTTGAGAGTCTGCCTGCTGATGCAGGGGACGCGGGTTCGTGCCCTAGTCCGGGAAGATCCCACATGCCGCGGAGCGGCTGGGCCCGTGAGCCATGGCCGCTGAGCCTGCGTGTCCGGAGCCTGTGCTCCGCAACGGGAGAGGCCACAGCAGTGAGAGGCCCACGCACCGCAAAAAAGAAAAGAAGTACCACATCTAATGGATATCATTCACATCATATACACTGTATGTTTATATTTTTATTATAGAGGTTTTAAAAAATTTTATGATAGCAGATGGCAGTGGAGTGTCTTGTTCTAACAAGGTTTTCCTGCAGATAATAGTAAAGGTTCTTGAGGAAGGAGTGACTTCTTACTAATTCACACAGAGGCACTGAGTGGGCTAGCGGAAGTCCTCTTTGGGAGTGTGTAGCAGAGCCCCAAAACACAATTCTACTCTTCATTTCAGTTATTCCACTCTGGGACTCCACCTTGAGTTAGCAATCTTAAATAGAGCAAAGTTTTAAGCACAAAGGTGTTCCCTGAAGACCACCTTAAAATAATGAAAAACTGGATGATAACAAGGATGCTAGCTAAACTATCTAGCACTTACTATGTGTAAACACTTGTAAGCTCTTAACTTCTTCAATCCGTAGCACTGTATGAAGCTGGTACTAATTATTATGCTCATTTTACAGAAGAAGAAATTAAGCAGAGAGAGATGATGTAACTTGCCCACGGTCACACTACTAGTAAATGATAAAGCTGGAAACAAAGCCAGGCAGCCAGCCCCCAAGGCCTTGTCTCTACCCACTCCTCACACAGGAGCAGTCAGGTAACCTATAACATCAACATAGGTTATTATGCAGCCATGAAATGAGGTTTATGAAGAGCCTTCAAACATGAGGGGAGGGCTTCCCTGGTGGCGCAGTGGTTGAGAGTCCGCCTGCCGATGCAGGGGACACGGGTTTGTGCCCCGGTCTGGGAAGATCCCACATGCCGCGGAGCGGCTGGGCCCGTGGGCCATGGCCACTGAGCCTGCGCGTCTGGAGCCTGTGCACTGCAACGGAAGAGGCCACAACAGTGAGAGGCCCACGTACCGCAAACAAAACAAAACAAAACAAAAACATGAGGGGAAAGCAGGATATAACTATTTATCTACAATATCATCAGTATTATGTTTAAAAAGGAAAAAACCGGACTTCCCCGCCTGCCAATGAAGGGGACATGGGTTCAAGCCCTGGTCCGGGAAGATCCCACATGCTGCGGAGGAACTAATAAGCCCATGCACCACAACTACTGAAGCCCGCACGCCTAGAGCCCGTGCTCTGCAACAAGAGAAGCCACTGCAATGAGAAGCCCGCGCACCGCAACGAGGAGTAGCCCCCGCTCACTGTAACTAGAGAAAGCCCGCGCGCAGCAACGAAGATGCAATGCAGCCAAAAAATATATATATAAAATAATAAATTAATAAGAAAAAACCCTTCGAAAGAAAATCCCAATTATTCGAGCTCAGAAAGCTAACAGTGACAGACACTGCATGAGTGGTATGGTGATGCTGTTTTGGGTCTCCTGTCTTCACCTCTGTATTTCCCAAGTCCTAATGAAAGTATATTACTTTCTAAAAAGAAATTTATAATAAACTTTTAAATTAAGTAAACAAGGTAGGGAAATAAATTTCTGGAAAACACTTGTCGAAAAGAGAGTGATACATGTAATCCAAAATAAACACACTTCACAAGTGCTCTGCTTCTCTATGTCATAGCCACTAATAAACAATAATACAGAGCCTCTGTAATCTACGTATATTCACAGCACTGATAAAGCAGGGAACTGATTCATTGGTCATAACCTGAAGTCTTCAATGTGTGGAAATTGGGGGGGTTACAGTGTATGATAATGCTGACCACAGAAGTGTACTGGCACAGACATGGGTAACAAAAATGAAGAGAGGAAGCACCCCTGAGCTTCAAATGTGACTTACAGGAACCAAGGCTGCAATTCCCCAAGTAATTGCCTCACCTGGCCAGCTGGGAGGATCTCAAGCATCATAAAAAGGATTATAACAAAAAACTGAACTGCCTTCTGAGATCCTTGTGACAACACAAATTTAGCTGTGATAATACCTTCCTCATGAAAAATTTTAGGAACTTTCTCTGTGAGAATGTGCCCTCCATCTTATAATGAGTGCTAATCAGAATTATTTGATAAGATTCTGTTTTACTGCCAACTATCTACACCATATCTAGCCTATACCTATATTATTCAGTTACCACATTTACCAAAAAAAAAAAAAATCACACTACAATATCATTTTTCTCCAGGTTGCCTAACCACGAACATTCCCATTTACAATATATAGAACACAATGTCTAGAAATAAAACGAAACATTTAACTCTCATCATTATTAACATAAAGCTGTAGAGTTCTAAGATACGGCACTGTAACTACAGTAAGTTTAAAAGGAATTCTCTTAGCACGTTACCTGTCACCATCATTAGAATTCTGAATTAAAATTGAGCTTCCATTTCTGAGACCTTGTTCTCTGAAGGTCTTCTTCAAGTCTTCCTTGGGAATGGTGGTCCAGCTCTCTTCACCTACAGACTCAGCACTGTTGACTAAGATGACTCCGTCTGGGATTGCACAGGCTGTGAATACACTACCTATTTCTGCATTAGATGGAAAGACATATGGAGAGTCTATCAACTGCTGACACTGCTCTTCTTCACTGCTTGTCGCCGGATGAAGAACATTTAAAAGCAGAGGTTCACAGTCACTACCAGCTGGAATCTGGATTCCGCCAACCTACAACAGTATCAAGTCAGCCATCAGTATAGCTCGTATTTGCCAAAATCAGGTCAACACAGTAATGCAGTAACGTAGACTCTTATAGAACAATTCCCGTTTTTTTTTCTTTTCAAGTGAAATAAAGTTTTCACAAATGTCTTTTAAGTATCAGAAGAACAGCTTTAGATTTCTGAAGCTTTTTCTTAGCCATCTTTTACTTTTTAGGAGAGAAATCTGAAGTGGAGACAGACACGTGTCCTCAGCAGTGGTAAATGTATGAGGTGGACCGAGGACGTCCACTGAGTGGGTGAGATGCTCCTCACTGCTCTCTTGACTGTGCTCCCCTAAGTCGCCTCCAGCCCTAACAGTGTGACGAACCGCTCCTTCTGAATCCTCATCAAGAGTATGTACAGGGCTTCCCTGGTGGCGCAGTGGTTGAGAATCCGCCTGCCGATGCAGGGGACACGGGTTCGTGCCCCGGTCCGGGATGATCCCACATGCCGCGGAGCAGCTGGGCCCGTGAGCCATGGCCGCTGAGCCTGCACATCCGGAGCCTGTGCTCCACAGCGGGAGAGGCCACAACAGTGAGAGGCCCGTGCACCGCAAAAAAAAAAGAGTCTGTACAGACCCTTCTGCTCACCTATCTCAGCACAGTGACCCACACTACGTGCCTGAAGGATACAGACTGATCACTTATTTACCTTTGTGTCTAGCTTGTGACACACAGCCTGGCACCATGGAGGTGTTCTACAACTATCTCTTGAACATATAACTAACACTGATTGTACTTAAAATTTACTGGATATTTCAGCAGTTTTCTAATATGTAAGTGCCGTCATATATGCTGAATAAAATTTTATCACAACTTAAAAAATATCCAAAACTCTCGTGAACATTTCTTCAACACTTATTTACCTCCACTCCATTCCATACAAAGATGTCTTCCCCATCAGCAATTTCAATTTCACACAGTGTCAGGTGATCTCCTAGGAAGATGAGATTATCAGTGAAACCCTTCTCATGATCATCAAAAAAAAATTTAACTAAAGCAACAGCCAAGACACAAACATTTGTTTGAAAAGAAGCATTCTCATTGAGGAAAACTAAGAAAAAGGGAGTAATTATGTTTGTTATATTGATATTATTTTATATTATTTTTATCTTTATTCCTTCCATCACGCTCTTTAGCCTTTTTTTTTTTTCTCTGTTTTCATTTTATGTAAGCATTTCCCCCATAAGATTTGTGGGCATGAGAGCAGGGAAAAAAAAAGTTAATATAAAAGGTCAACTGTACTTGACGCTGTGAACATGGGGAAGGCTTACACATCAAACGGTCCTCACTCACCCACTAATGAGCTGTATGACCTTGTGGACTTCAAGCCTCTACCCTTCAGTTTTCTCATTTATGAAATGGGGATAAAAGAAGTTTGTGAAAATCAAATTAGATAATTTACACAAAACACTTATCTCAGTATTTGGCACCATGAAGTCCAAGACAACTGTTACTGCTGCTACTGCTATTATTGTTCTGTTATTATTTAAAGGAAGTACTTTTAAGCTCCTGAAGTACTTTTGTTTTGCTACAAAGTCTGAAGCTGAGATTGGATTAAAAAAACAAGCCATATTTAACAGGATTTAAATGGTTTCAAACCATTTTGCTGAGAAGTTTGGGGTAATATAAAAAAATTTCCAAAGCCTGTAAGAAAAAATTTGTTTAGGTAGAGAAGTAGCCTTAATTTCAGAAAATATAAAACATTTCCGTGTTAGCAAAATTTCACACATTACATATATTGGATACATTATAAACTAAATAAATTGTCTTATTAAATATGAAAAACTAAATATATTATTTGTTAAAACCAATGTGATGAGAACCTGCATAGCTAAGAAAAGTAGTATGTAGGGGAAAGACTGGCCAAGAGCAGAAAGTCTCAGATGAGCCCCACAAAATGTACAGATGAGCCCCACAAAATGTACATATACACAATAAGTTGCTGTGTTTTAATATTTCTCTTACCATCAAGTGTCTGGTAAACATGAAGTCCTGCTGGTACAAACTTTGCAACACTAAGAACCATATCTCCTTCCCAAAATTCTAACAGCTGCAGAATATGAATGAAAGAAAAGAGAACAATGAAAAATCACATATGGATCACTTTTCCAGGTTAAGTAAGAAGAGCACTGTGCCAAGTTACTTATGTAGCTGACACTGGGAACAAGAAAATGAATACGACAATCCCCATCCAGCACCAAAAATGAGGAAAGTAGACATCTTTCAATGTTAAATCAGTCAAATCCAAAGATGGTTAATCTCACATCCATTAGTGACTAAAGAACCCTGACATACACAAAGAGCACAATGACCACCTAAACAACAACCATTTCTACTTAATTTATGGGAAGATCACTTTTATCAGAAGGCAAAATGATCAGTGTGCCAGCCCAGGAATCCTGGTCCAAAAGAGCAAAAATGACGTGTTCAATCAGTACTGTTCAGGGAAGAGCAGCACACACGAATACTCTTGTTTCTTGAAAGGAATGTCTCCCACTGTAAGTCTAAAAAGTAGCATTACCAGTTTATTTAATAGATTACCAGGGATTTGTTTTTTTAAGTTTCTAGCTCCAAGACTCTGGGGACTGTGGTAACCTCACCAAAACAATGTCACCAATAAAGGTCAGTCCTATTTAGTCCCTCTCCACAATATCACAAGATAGTTCTCTTAAAAAGAAATTTCAGGGCTTCCCTGGTGGCGCAGTGGTTGAGAGTCCACCTGCCGATGCAGGGGACACGGGTTCGTGCCCCGGCCCGGGAAGATCCCACATGCCGCGGAGCGGCTGGGCCCGTGAGCCATGGCCGCTGAGCCTGCACGTCTGGAGCCTGTGCTCCACAATGGGAGAGGCCACAACGATGAGAGGCCCGCGTACCACAAAAAAAAAAAAAAAAAAAAAAAGAAAGAAATTTCATACTTACACATGATTACTTAACTGTCAGTCTCTCAGCCTCTTGCCAGTGGCTTAATTCTAAGATTTGCCACTGGCAGAGATGTGCACTTAAACCATCAAAAAGCAGACTGGCATGAAATCTAAACCTTGTAAAGGTGACCAAGGTCTCTCTTTTCCACTTGAAACGTTACCCTAGGCAGGGTCAAATCTCCAAGTCCACCTATATCATCACTGCCAGGATTGGCTCAGAAATAAACTTTTAGTGGAAAAGTTCAGAAGTATTAATTTTAGAAATCTTGATCCTGATCCAACATTTAAATACTCAAATCAACTAAAGTTAAAGAAGAAATTGGCCTGCTTTTCTTTGTACAAGAGGAAAATCAAAAGAAAGCTAATAATTTTGGTAAATGATACAGTTTTTCAGAAAATTCACTTAATTCTGGGGGCGGGGAAGCTTACATTTTCTATTTCCCTTTTCCTCTATCAGGAAGTAGTGTGGAGTGAAGTATAATTAAGAGGAAAGAAAGAGTAGGGAGACCAGGGCTGGAGTCCTAGTTCTACTGCTAACTAGATGTCTGACCCTGGGCAAGCCATTAGATCTCTTTAAATCACAATTTCCTCATCTTTAAAATGGGGTTATCTTGCCCTCATGAGGTTAAAGAATCAAACAATAGAATTTATATGAAAACATTTTAAGTAAAATAAAGAGCACTGTTGTTGTCGTTAAAACACGACTGGATAAATAATTTAGAGACAATGATTACAACGATGTTTGCTTTTACTATAGACCAGTAGACATTTTCCTTCACTTAGGAATCTTATTAATAAATGTTATTCTATACTGAAAGGTAGAAAAGTTAGTTGCTTTTATTTGTTTAGTAGCTCTTGGTTTTAGGCAACATAATTATCTATCTTTTTACTCCTTTTAAAAGACAATTCTCTTTCATTTATTTTTCCCAAAAGAGACAACCTTATACTCTTTCTCTCCCCAAGATTAAATATACCAGGCTTGATTCTCCCCCGAAAACCTGCTGGCAGGACTCGGTGAGCCCCGATTGTGCAGAAAAGCCTAAGAGACTTACAAGTGAGGGGAGAACATTTGGACCATCCCTCTATGGAAGTGGTAGATGTAGGATTTTCCTAAGCAGCTGTGAAAAATAAATAGTTGTATCCTAAACAGGAGTTTGAAAAGGAGAATCCAGCTTAAGACAGACCTGAATGTCTATTAAGAGTGAGGCTAAATTACCTGAAATATTGATTGTCGAAGATCTCCTAAAGTTTTTCTTTTATCAAAGGTCAAATCCCACATGCTTTCTGTTTGAGAGACTACTGGGTGCAGAGCCCCATTGAAGAAATGATAATGAGGGCCGAGGTGGAGACGCAATTCAAAATTATTGTTTGTAGAATCACACTCTGCCCTTTAAAGAGGCGTAAAAATACACAAATGCCATGTTTTTACAGCAGATACTGTTTCATCTCAAACCAAAAATATTTGATTTACAATATAAAGAAGTTCTCCACTCCACCTAAGTAATTATAATTAACATCCTTTTCTTCCATGCTCCAAAATAACTCAGTTTAGTTTCTCAATTAATAGCTCTGCCACCGTGAATTCCAAGGAAGACGGTTTTAACGCACACTGTGCAGTGTTACTCTGAACAAACACTGACCTTGAACTCGTCCAATGCTGAGATTATAATTATGAACAAAATGCTGGAAACACGTTCCTATAACTGTGGTAAATGCTAGATTTACAACTTCTATTTTCTCCTTGCTTCAACTAGACCCCCCAGACTCTCCCATAAACTATTTGAAGTCAGCCTCATGATCCCTGGAGTCTGCTCTCTCCAAGTCAAATGGCCTCAGCAGCAGCCGGGTGCTTGCTACACTTTTCTGAACCCATTCAGCTGCCGTGAAGCACGGCACCAAAAACGCTTCAGGCAGCCCCACCAACGGAGAGTTGGATGAAGCTATAGCCACCATTCAGGTACCTCAGGCACAATTCTGTGAATGTGGTCAAAGACAGCATGAGCTTTTCCATGACCACATTAAAAAGCTTAGTGCTCGCTGACTAAAACCCCATAGGCTGTTTTTGTTTTTAATACCAACTGCTAATCCACACCACTCATGCAAGTTGGTTATCTTTCGCACTTAAGATATTTTACTCTGTTAAATTTTTATATTTTTAGTGTCTTGATTTTTGTTGAGATCTCCTCTGATCTTAATTTGCCATTCAATTTATTTTTTTTTCTCAGCTTCAAATCAATGATAAAAATGTTGAACACATCCCTGCTATGTAATCAGCCCCTCGGGTCCACAAGAATACCAGGGGAACATCCATTTCCCTAATCCAGTACCCCACGGACCCAGAGAGCAAAGAACCAGTTCTTCATGGTCCAAGGTTAGACCTCAAAAGAGAATGTTCAGATCATCAAGCTCTCACAAACCATCCCTTTAATAATCCATTGTAGGGTTTTGCCCAAGACTGACATTAAGCCAAACAGTCTGTAGACTCCACATTTCCTCCCATTTGCCCACCTCTGGTCTGATGTCACTACGGGCCAGTTCTTCACAAACCACTTACACATGAGGGTGAATTTTCACAATGGGCTCTGTGCCGAGGGAATAACCAACAGGCCAGGACACAATTCATTCAGCACAACTACATGCTCACAGATTTCTCTAGTTTTCTTAGGCTTCAATCTCTACTTAGCGATGGCCATTTGTCATTATTTCATTCACTCTCACTGGGTAATTTCAAAGTAAAAGATACTCTCAGTATAAAAATTCAGCAGCTAATAAAAAGACACCGGCATTAAACAGTTGACTTCTTTTCCTCTTTAATTTTCATTACTGAATACTTAAGACCTAAATTAGATACTTGTTCCCCAGAAAAACTATTCAAACTCTAAAAGTAATTTAAAATTACCTTTGTATTTGTAGTTCAATGTTGGCTGCATCCATTTCATTCAGCAAATGACATGGAACCCTGTATCTTGGGTTAGCTCGAGCTGTGAACAAAATTTTCCATTAACTTGTGCTGACTACATAAAAACTGGTTGCTGAAGAGGTAGCACAGAAAACTAGAAAGGACCTCGCTGGGAGCTAGGAAAGCTTCTACTGCCTGTGTGAACATGAATTTTCTCTGGATCTCAGTTTTCCCATCTTTAGATTGAAAACATTAAAACATATGAAAGGTAAACAGTTCTTTAAGCCAAGCTAGAGAATTCCATTTCCTCAACTCTTTTTAAATAGACTTTTAAAAAAGAACACCTGCTGTTTCCTTCTTGATAACAAATGTAATAATTGGTCACTGTGAAAGTTCTGGAAATTATATTTTTTTAATGTAAAATAAATAAATATTACCTATAATCCCACTCCTAGGGAATACTGCTAAAATGTGATCTATATACTTCTGGTCTTTTTTCTGTTCTACACAATGTGTCTATACATACACATACACATACACATACACACACACACACACACACACCCCAAACCACGCTTATTTAAAGCAACTGGAAGTATAGTCAACAAACATGTGAGTTGCTTTTTCATTTCATATGTTGTGAACATTTTTCCAAATCTTTAAATGATTGCATAGTAGCCCATTCTATAAATAACATAATTAATCTAACCAATCCTTTTCTGGTAGACATTTAGGTGATTTTCTGTTAGTCATTACTATAAAATAACGGGGGTAGCAAACATCTTTGAACATAAATAGGTATACACAGTCCTGATTATTTCAAGACAAATTTGTGGAAGTATAATTATTGGTTTAAGGTTTTTAAGTACATACAACCAAATTGGTTGTATTACTTTATATACATACCAAATATAGAGGTAGTGCCAACTGTTGAGAACCAGGTTAACAGAAATATTTGATTTTGTAAGAAAAAGGTTGTCATTCATTGCTGTTATGATTCATGTTTTTTGGTTATGGGCCAGATGGAATTTTTTTTTTTTTGTAGTTTACTGGCTGTCCTTATTTCTTCTTTTGTACGTTAGTTATTTATATCCTTTTCCCAATTTACCACTGAGCACAATGGAATAAATGTAAGAGCACTCTACAGATAGGGGAAATAAATTTGTCATATATTTTGCTGTTTTCCACTAGCCTGTCATTTGCCTTTTGGTATTACGTAATAAGGTTTACATCACTTTTCCTCAATTTTTTTTTCATTGCTTTTATGCTTAGAAAGGGCTTCTCTACCTTAAGATCAGAAAAATATTTATATTTTATGCATCTGAAGGCTCCTTTTTTACACAGACATTAAAGGAACTATAATTTCATGCAAGTGATAAATATAATCACTTGATTGTACTAACTGTTAATTCAAGTGATTAGCAACTAACCAACTTCTCAGTTGTATTTATTAATTCATTTTTCGCCTATTTATCTGAAAAGCTACCTTTTCATGGATTAAAATCTTAAAAATACTTAGATCAACTTCTGGGCTTACTGCTCAATGGTCTGTCCAGCTCTTTGCACTAGCACTACACTGTCTTAACTGCTACAGCACCATAAATATGCTTATACTGACACAGTAAAGTTTCCTTGAGCAGTTCCTTCTTCAATTTTCATTAATTTATCTTCCCAGGTAAATTTTAGAATCATTTTGCCAAGTTCCATCCATTCATTCCCCAGGAAAGTCCATCAAGATTTTGGTTAGATCTTTATTCAAATCTTAAGCTAACTGGAAAATTGTCACTTAGTACATATTCCAATCATGTACACACTGAAGTTCAATTCAGTGAAAAGGACAATACGTCATCTGAAGAAACTGATATATATTTCTGTAACTGTGAATTCAGCTCCCCAATATTTTTATCAGAACGATTACCATATTTTTTCCCCTCAGAAAAAAACAAAGGCCCTTCTGGTCAACAGAACAGTTATGTAATTGTTTCAGATCCAGAGAGTTAATTTCCTTTGATTCATCTGCAAACTGGTAACTGCTTTATTCTTATTCTTTACAAAAATGATCACTATGCTCACTCTCTATGAACAGTATCCTCATCTCTAATCATAGATACGTCTCAATCTAAAGAGCTTTCCCAGTTGCATAAATTTCGGGAAGTGATCAAATAAAGTCTTACAGACTGATTCATGTTAGTAGCTTCAATTCAAAAATTTATCACTGTGGGTCTCAGTGTTTAACCTCCACCATGGTATGAACTCTCTTAGAAGATTCAACAGAGGGCTTCAGAGATATTTCAATTGCTTAAAGACTTATCACCTTGAGGAAAAGGAAAAAAGAAAGGAAAATGAAAGAGAACACATGAAAATAAGACCAAGGCCACTTGCAACTCAAAGACAACACATGGCCAGACTGCAGAGAGAAGCCTAAGCAGAGGACAATCATGTCTGCCCACACAACAAGAAAACATGATGTGATCCAAGAAAATGCAATTTTGAAAATCTAACTATAGCCTCATACTATTACAGGGGAAAAAACCAGAAATATATAATCTTTATAAAAGGACAGAATGTTGAATTTTTTCTGGTATATTTCTTACGGTTAGCTTGAAAATATTTTAAAATGTTTCAAGAGTAAACCTTCTAAAACGGTAAACTTTCAAATAACATTCAATATTTATCTTCTAAAGCGATCAACTTAAACAAATAGGGACATTTATCTTTCCATACCTTCAGGGGGTCTCTGCAACTGGGATTTCCGATAAAACAACATGTAGGCACTTTCTTTACCCTGAAATTGCTGTTCAATATCCTTTTCCTTAATTGGCTGGACTTTGGAATCGTTTATATCAAACCAGTGGGGACAGGAGGGTCTATCATTTAATCCTGGGGGTTCTGAAGTAAGTGTCTTCAAAAGTTGTTGATCATTTCTTCGTATATCAGACTCAGCCTGGAGAGGAGAGTCCTTCAACAGACTAACTGTACTTTCATCTGAACTGAGCAGAAATATCTGAGAATGAAGCTGTAAAAACTATACAGAGAAAGAAAACCAACATTAGGTTAATGAAAAAAAATTCATTGACATGATTACAAAATCTTTACCTTCCTTTCTGTGATTAGATATTTTAACGTCAACTTTTTGGCCTGGTCAGCTAAGAGGGAAAAAAATTTCATTTGCGCCATAATAAAACATTTAATAAAAACCAGAGTGCTTTCTGTTAAATAGTCTAACAGTTATACCAAGGGAGAAAGCTGCCATGACACAATCTTAAAAATACTTTAATTATACCTCGTAACGCTGTTTTTAAAAAGTCTTTACTGAAACAGATTAGACAGAACAAACACTTCTGAAATGTTTAAAGCAATCCAAACAGAGCACAAAACAAAGGCAATTATACAATGAAGTACCATAGAAGATAATTTCAAAACTAGTGACTCAGACAAACTGCTGGGATATAGTCACAATTATAAGCTTACATTAACTAAATTCAGTGTTGTCTGTCCCGGAGGCTGACAGGCTAGCTCAGGAAATCAGAACACTGCAAGGCTGAAGTCATAATCTCAGAGACTATCATTTCTCAGGTTCCTCTACCTAAAGGATTAGGAAGAAAAAAACCTTCTCTCCCCATTGCCTATCTCACCTCCCCATCCCCTACTCTATTCTTCTTTTATTCCCTAACCTCTTTGTGGCTTTGTATCACCCCCTTCTCTCTCAGTACAAACTACTTTATGTAGAAAATCACTTGGGAGGTATATGTAACATTTGCTTAGATCATCAATCAACACGGAAAAGTGATTTTCTCATTTTTTCTTGGAAAGGAAGAATTTATGATAATGTATACTCTCTAATCAAACAGAAGGGTATAGGGCATATGACCCAAAGGCATTATCGTTAACACTGTGTATAACAGATGGTAATATAGTTTTGTAGCTAATTTAAGTACAATAAAATAATAATTTGAAACCTCCGAGTAATGAATACTTTCTGTATAGCGAATCTTTTCTTTGTTTGATAGTTGAGGATTAACCCTTAAACCTCAAACTTCAGGGTAGTCTGGTTCCAGTAATGGCAGAGAACTTTTAATTGGACTAACCCCACTGATTAAAACAATTGTTTGGAGAGTAAGCAAAAGCTGACCTAAAGTGGAGGGAACATAATCCTTCAAAAGGGAAACAAGCTAGGTGAGTCCTGCATTAACCCACCACTTCCCAGTTTGTAGCAGAGCATGGCGGAAGGAGAGTTCAAGCAAAGGGCAAGAGTCTTACTGGACTAAGGAAACAGAATTTGAGACTGCCACAGAGCCTAGAAAGTGAAAATCCCATTAAGGAGCCCCAAATCTCTATCAAATCCTCCTCAAATCCTTGGCTGAGTCTTAAATGGTACATGGACAGCCTGAGACCCAAGGAACTGAGCAGAAAGCAACAGCTGGGAGATTTAAGATCTGAGTAGAGATTTTAGTGCCCTGCTGCTGGGTAGAAAGAGCATAGAGTTAAATAAACATGTTGTGAATGGATTAATAAGATAGATTAGAAAAAAGAAAGAAAGAGCATGGAGTTGAAGTCCTGCCAAATTAGAGGCATATGACAAACACCTCAGGCTTTCCACTGAAATCCTAGAAGGGCCATGTCTCAGGTCAGGGATTGGCAAACTTTTCTACAAAGGGCCAGACGGTAAGTATTTTAGGCTTTGTGGGCTAAGAGGCAAACTTGAGCACCTTTCTAAAGATAACTCTTTGAAAATATAAAGACGGTTCTTACCTGGGGGCTGTACAAAAAAGGCAGCAAGCCATAGTTTCCCCATGTTTGCTAACCTCTGCCTTAAGAGGGAGGACCATCCAGGCCCCAAGACTAACAGCTACTCCCTAGGACTAACAGCTAAATGCAACAGATCCACCCTACCAAAGCCCCAAATGAAGCTCCCACAGGATCAACATGATTCAAAGTTACTTAATGGCCTGTTAGAATATAATGAAAAGCCCTTTAGAAACAATAACACAGGACTTGCCTGGTGGTGCAGTGGTTAAGAATCAGCCTGCCAATGCAGGGGACATGGGTTCGAGCCCTGGTCCGGGAAGATCCCACATGCTGCGGAGCAACTGAGCCCGTGAGCCACAACTACTAAGCCTGCACTCTAGAGCCCATGAGCCACAGCTACTGAGCCCACGTGCCTAGAGCCCGTGCTCCACAACAAGAGAAGCCTCTGCAATAAGAAGCCTGTGCACCGCAACAAAGAGTAGTCCGCACTCGCTGCAACTAGAGAAAGCCCACGCACAGCAACGAAGACCCAATGCAGCCAAAAATAATAAATATATAAACCTTCTAAAAAACAGTAACATAATCCACAGCCTCTAAAACACATCATCCACAATGTCCAGTAGGCAATATAAGAGTATATGACATGCAAAGAAACAGGACAATGTGATTCATAACCAAGAGGTGACACAGTCAATTCACAAGAAATAAAAAGGTAATAACTACAGACCCAGAAATAATCCAGATGTTATAAGAGTAAACAGCTAATGAAATATATAAATTTACAGGAAAGGATGTACAGAGTAGGTTCAAATGGGGAATTTCAGCAGAGAAACGGGCACGTTAAATAAGAGCTAAGAAAAAATTCTACAGCTGAATAACACAATATCTGAAATGAAAGAATTCATTAATTCATTGGCTGGGCTTAACAGAAGACTGGATACAGTAGGAGAAAGAATCAATGAACATGAAGACAGATCAATGGAAATTCTCCAAATTGAGGGTGAGGGGGGGAAAAAAACACCTCCTGCTAGAATATCTAAGACCAGTGAGGAAATACTGAATGGTCCAATATATATGTAACTGTAATTTCTGAAGAAGAGAGAGATAATGGGGCATAAAAACAAACTGAAAATATAATGGCCAAAACTGAAGATTTCAAGCCACAGATTAAAAAAATCTTAGAAAATACAAAGCAAATAAACACAAAGAACACCATACTGAGACACACTGTTATTAAATTGCTAAAAACCAAAGATAAAGAGATTATCTTAAAAGTAGACAGAAAAAAAAGACACATTACATTTAAGTAACACTGACTTCTCAGCCAAAATAAAGCAAGCCAAAACATAATAAAACGACATCTTTAAAGTCCTGAAAAAACCAATAAGAGCTATTAACCTAGAATTCTGTATCCAGGACTTCCCTGGTGGCGCAGGAGCCTGCCAATGCAGGGGACACGGGTTCGATCCCTGGTCCGGGAAGATCCCACATGCCATGGAGCAACTAAGCCCGTGTGCCACAACTACTGAGCCTGTGCTCTAGAGTCCACGAGCCACAACTACTGAGACCGTGTGCCATAACTACTGAAGCCCATGTGCCATAACTACTGAAGCCCACGCGCCTAGAGCCCGTGCTCTGCAACAAGAGAAGCCATTGCAATAAGAAGCCTGCACACCACCATGAAGAGTAGCCCCCACTCAACCCAACTAGAGAAAGCCCATGTGCAGCAACGAAGACCCAATGCAACCAAAAATAAATAATTTTTTAAAAAGAAAAAAAGAATTCTATAACCAGCAAAAATACCATTTAAACAAATGAATGCAAGATAAAAACTTCAGATAAACAAAAGCTGAGAATATTTTTGCCAGCAGTTCTGGATGCCCAAGAACCGCTAAAGGAAGTTCTCTAGTTGAAGGGAAATGATATTAGATGCAAACCTGGACATGCAAGAAGGAGCAATGAACACCAGAATGGATAAAATAAAACATGATTTTTTCATTAATTTCTTTAAAAGTTGCTTAAATGTTTAAAGTAAACACATACATACATACATACACACACGGTGAATTTACATATAACTGTAAAATATAAGACAACAGCTGAAAAGGATGGAAGTCGGGAAATGGAATTATGCTACCGTACCTTGTACATCTTACCTTGTACATGAAGTGTTAACAGTATTGGTCTGTAATTTATAATATTAACTTATGTACAGTGTAATCCCTAGAGTAAAAAAGTTAAAGTAGTACAGCTAAAAAGTCAACAGAGGAGACAAAAATCAAACACTAAAAATTACTTGATTAATCCAAAGGTATGAAAGACAGAAAGAAAGAAAGGCAAGAAAGACAGGAGAAGCAAATAAAAAACAAATGGCTACATGATAAATTCAAACTCAACCACACAATTTAATACATTAAAAATAAATGGGGGCTTCCCTGGTGGTGCAGTGGTTAAGAATCCGCCTGCCAATGCAGGGGACATGGGTTCAATTCCTGGTCTGGGAAGATTCCACATGCCGTGGAGCAACTAAGCCCGTGCGCCACAACTACTGAGCCTGTGCTCTAAAGCCCGCGAGCTACAATGACCTAGCCCGCGTGCCACAACTACTGAAGCCCACGTGCCTAGAGCCTGTGCTCCCCAACAAGAGAGGCCACTGCAATGAGAAGTCCACACATTGCAACAAAGAGCAGCCTCTGCTCACTGCAACTAGAGAAAGCCCACGCGCAGCAAAGACCCAATGCAGCCAAAAATAAATTAATTTTTAAAAAAATTAATAAAAAAATAAATGTACTGAACATTCTAATTTAAAGGAAGAGACTGTCAAACTCTATCATTTGATAGAAAACAGATGAACAATAGAGAAAAACAACAAATGCAAAGCTGTTTCTTTGAGAAGTCTAATAACCTTGGACTTCCCTGGTGGTGCTGTGGTTAAGAATCCGCCTGCCAATGCAAGGGACACAGGTTCGAGCCCCGGTCTGGGAAGGTCCCACATGCCGTGGAGTAACTAAGCCTGTGCGCCACAACTACTGAGTCTGCGCTCTAGAGCCCGCGTGCAACAACTACTTAAGGCTGTGCGCCTAGAGCCTGTGCTCCACAAAAGAAGCCACTGCAATAAGAAGTCTGTGCACCGCGATAAAGAGTAGCCCCTGCTCACCGCAACTAGAAAGCCTGCGTGCAGCAACAAAGACCCAACATAGCCAAAAGTTAAATTAACTAATTATTTTAAAAAAAGAAAAGTATAATAACCTTGACAAATCCCTAGCAAGACTGATGCAAAAGAAAGCTAAGAAACACAAATTACCAATATTAGAAATGAAATAGGGTCCTACAGGTCCTACAGAAATTAAAAGGATAATATGGTAATATTTCAAGCAACTTTATACTAAGAAATTTGACACTTTGAGAACAAATTCCTTAAAAATCACAATTTTCCAAAATAAGCAGGAACCAACTTCATACTGTTTACAAGAGACACACTTGCATTAGAAAGCTTGTATGTTACATTAATACCAGATAAGGTAGATGTGAAGGTAAGGACTATCAGCAGAGATAAAGGAAGGGCATACGTCAAGAGGCCATTAACAATCCAAAATGTGTATGCAACTAATAATATATCTTCAAGATACATGAAGCAAAACTGTCAACAGTAAAAGGACGAAAGGGCAAAGGTACAATTAGAGTTGGAGATTTAAAACTACTCTCTCAGTAACTGATACAACAAAAAGACAGAAAAATTAGTTAAGAATAGGGATGAAATAAAGAATGTTATTAACCAATTTGACCTAGCTGACATTTATGAAACACTATACCCAACAAATGTAGAAAATTAATAACTTTACTGGTGAATAGAAACATTCAGCAAGACAGACCATATCCTGAGGCATGAAACAAGTCTCAAAAAATTCAGAATAAGTGAAATCATAGAGAGCATGTTTTCAGAGTAAAATGGAATTAGACATCAATTTATAGATATAACAAAAAGATAACTAGAAATTCCCCAAATATTTGGAAATTAAGCAATCCACCTCCAAAAACCTCATGGGTCAATAAAAGAATCAGAAGGAAAAATTACAAAATATTTTGAATTGAAAGATAATAATAACATGTCAAATTTAGCTACAGCTAAATTAGCGCTAAGAAGGAAATTAAAGATTTAAAAGCATGAATTAAAAGGCATGTTTAGGGCTTCCCTGGTGGCGCAGTTGTTAAGAATCTGCCTGCCAATGCAGGGGACACGGGTTCGAGCCCTGGTCTGGGAAGATCCCACGTGCCGTGGAGCAACTAGGCCCGTGAGCCACACTACTGAGCCTGCATGTCTGGAGCCTGTGCTCCGCAACGGGAGAGGCTGCGACAGTGAGAGGCCCGTGCAGCGTGATGAAGAGCGGCCCCCGCTCGCCGCAAAAGCTTTCTCGCCAAGAAAGCCCTCGCACAGAAACGAAGACCCAACACAGCCAAAGAATAAATAAATTTATTTAAAAAAAAAATTGTTAAAGGCAGGTTTAAAAAACCTGCTGAGATACCAACCCAAGAAGCTAGAAAAAGATGATTAAATTAAATACCAAAGGTAAAAGGAAGGAAATAATTAAAAACAAGAGCAGAAATCAATGAAGTAGAAAACAGATTAGTAGAGAAAAATCAATAAAGGCAAAAAAGTTGTTTTTTGAAAAGCTTAATAAACTTGATAAGCCCTAAGCAAGACTTATGAAAAACAAAAGGAAGCAAACACAAATTATTAATATCAGGAATTAAAAAGAGGAAATTTAGGTCCTACAGACACTAGAAAAGATAATGAGACATTTTGAATAGCTTCATGCCAATAAATTTGACACCGCAGATAAAAGGACAAGTTCTTTAAAAAATATAATTTTCCAAAACCATTCAAGAAATAAAAAATCTAAAACAACTCTACAAATAAAGAAATTAAAACTATAATTTAAAAACCTTGCCATAAAAAAAATTCCAGGTCTAACTAGCTTCACCAAACATTTAAGAAAGAAATAATAATCTATCTCAGAGAAATCCTTTCCAAGAATATAAAAAAGGGAACATTTCCTAACTTCTTTTGAGTCCTGCATAACCCTGATACTGAAACCTGACAAAGATATTACAGAGAAAGAAACTTAAAGACCCATCTCTCTCACAGACACAAAATCCTTAGGAAAATATGAGCCAAATGCATACAGCAATGCATACAAGTACATCACGACCAAGTGTGCTTTACCCCAGAAATGTAAGGTTTGCGTTCACACTGAAAAGGTCAGTCAACAGAATTCACCACATTAACTGAATAAAAGAGAACAGCCATGTGATCACATCGACAAATGTAAACAAAACAGCATGTGATAAAATCCAACCTCTATTCAAGATGAAACTACCAGCTGCCTATATCACACCCGAAAGGAATCTGGGTTCACTGTGATAATGGGCCTAAGGCTTCTGGCCTCTTCCGATGAACAAACACTCTACATGTGTCCTCCTGCACTTCACGTGGCTGCTGGGCAAGACCAGTGGGACAGGGTTCAATATTGGAAGAAAAGCTGCAGTATTTAGTGGGGAAGTCCTGCCACATAGAGCCCGTCCAGCCCATGAATGGGTGGGCCATGAGTGGTCTCATAAATATAAAGGCTTTGAACCTCTCTTTTCAAGAGAAAAAAAAAAAAAAAAGAAAGAGAGAGATTCCAACTATATGCCATTCTGGAAAAGGCAAAACTATGGAGACAATAAAAATACCAGTGGCTGCCAGGAGTTTGGGGGACAGGGGTGATGAATACACAGAGTACAGTTTTTTAGTGCAGAGAAAATACTTTGTATGACATTATAACAATGGATATATGTCAGTATACTTTTGTCCAAACCTACAGAATGTACCATACTATCTACTCCATTAGAATGAACCTTAGGTGAACTGTGGACTTTGGCAATTATGATGTGTCAATGTAGTTCATCCTTGGTTTAGGGTAAAAAAAAGAAACACACCACCCTGATGAGTGATACTGATAACACCTACGCACGTATGCGGGAAGGGGGTATATGGGAAATTTCTGTACCTTCTTGTTAATTTTATTGTAAACCTAAAACTACTCAAAAAAAAGTCTTAAAAAAAAGAACATTCAGTGTTAGGATAGGTATTTTTGGCAAAACTCATTTCAGTTATACACATATGTATACAAGTTATATACGTGTGTGTTGGTTGGATTGTGATGTAAGATGCATTTTTTAGGTCAAAAAAGTTTGCAAGCCATTGTAGTTAAGTTATACTGGCAAATAAAAGCACAAATTAACCTCAAAGAAAAAAGACATAAGACTATCAGTCAACTATAAGTACAAGCTAACTTCCTCAAATTTATGAAGGATATTTTTATTTAAAAACAAAACAAGACAAAAAAGTCCCTGCACAGCTGATAACATACTTAACAGTAAAATATTGAAACACTGATCCAATTGTTTTAAATGAAAACCTAGGACTGTCTATGAACTCATGGTCATTAATTTCATTTACGAACTGTGGTCTAATTAAAAGGTGAACTTAAACACAGGCTATATTGTGTACGCTCTTTGCTTCTACAAGAAATAGCTCCAAAATATTGACTAACTGTTCTGTTGCTCTGCTTGTTTTTAGTCAAGTTTTTGTCTCCCAAGTCTGGCAGTACCAGTTTTTAAACCTAACCTTACAGCCTAGGAAGCCAGATTGCCAAGTTTAGTAGAACTGTGTGTCAAAGAAAGATAAAAGTGAAATTTGGGTGAATACCTGAAGACGTTTCTATAAATAAGATGATAAGCTTTAGGATATGAACTTTGTGACATTTTTTGCTGTTGTGATTAAAAGCCCCTCCTCTCTTCTTTTTTTGCTTACTTCTTGATTCTATAAATTACTTAATAATTAACTGAGTTCTAATCATTAAACAAAATACTAATTGTATTTCCGTCTAATTTAAATTTCCTTCCCCAAAGAAATTCATGTTGCCAAAATCATAATAAAATTTCCTGGGAATAGGACTTTTTATAAGGATGTCATGTATTACCTTTCGCAGTGGTCCATACTGTTTTCTGTACTTCTTATTCCAAGATATTCCTATCTTTTTCAAGAGTTTCTGGCCCAGCTGATCAACAGGAATTAGATTACTCTCCTCCTTATGAGAGAAAAGAAAGTCATTTAAGAAAATCTGATAAGATATAACCTCAACACTTATGAGTTCAACGGACCCAACAGGATTAATAAATGTGCCTGTAACAGCAAACATGTAACCATGGTTACAATTAACCATAATTGTTTCAAAATAAAAAGTTTAAAAAAAAAATAGATTAAGCCTAAGTTTAGAAAACTTGAATTCTGCCACTTTCCATGCGGCAAAGTCTAAACATTTCAAGAGCAATATCCAAAGAGTATTCCAAGGTTTGGTAAATCCTGATATTATGTGGGATTTTTAGAAGAAACACTTTAGTGCAAAAAGACTGTCTCTTCTGAATGTTCTGAAGTATAACCAAGTTCTAAAAGGGGGTAAGAAGTGACTATTATGGGCTGAAATGTGTCCCTCTACTATCAGAATTCATATGCTGAATTCCTAACCCTCAAAATTTCAACTGTGACTATATTTGGATAGGGCCTTTAAAGAAGTGATTAAGTTAAAATAAGGCCTTTAGGGTGGGCCCTTATCCAATCTGACTGGTGTCCTTATAAGAAGAGGAAATTTGGACACACAAAGACACAGGGATGCGCACGCACAAAGAAAAGACCAAGGGAGAAAGCAGCAAGAAGGCAGCCATCCACAAGCCAAGGAGAGAGGCCTCAGAAGAAACCTGCTGACACCTTGATCTGGACTTCCAGCCTCCAGCACTATGAGAAAATAAATTTCTGTTACGTTAGACACCCAGTCTGTGGGATTTTGTTATGGCAGCCCTAGTAGACTGATATAGTGGCCATAGACCAATACTCAACCTAGGTCTGTAGTAAGAAATTGAGATAAAAACTGTTTATTAAGAACGAATGAATAAATGAAATGAGGCTACCATCCTTACAACAGGGTACGAAGCAAACATTAAAAGTCATATACGTGAGGTATTATCAATATTGGGAATGAAAAAGGGGACATAACTTCAGGTCCTACAGACATTAAAAGGATAATATGGGAAAACAGTAAATTCCAAAATCGTATGTAAAGTAAATTCCAATTCAATTTAAAATAACAATAATAATATCACAAAAACTTGTAACCCAATCCCAATATATGTATATAAACACAAAGGAAATAGAATGCAAAGAATATATATCAAAGTGTTAACAATGACCGGACATTTGGTTTATTTAAACTTTGTTTCTTTATATACTTTCTAATTTTTTCCCCTCAAATTTTCTATTATTCATATGTATTCCTTTTATAACCAGAAAGTCTCCAATAAAAAAATTTTTTTAAATAGACAGAGAATTTCCCAAAAGAAAAAGACTATGAATAGTAACAAATATCACTTCTGCCAACTGAATCATACATCTGATATACATACACAAATATAAACATACACACTCTCTCTCTACCTGTAACAAGACTGCTTTTAGAATCATCAATGGGTCATCAATCTCTTCTTCATTTTGAAGATCTTCCAAATTCACATCTGGATTACTTTTGTCCTCCTAAGAAAGAAAACAATAAAAAAGTTTCTCTTTTCTGGTAAGCAGCCTGAGGTGACCTCTAAAAATGCTTCACTATTCACCTGACCCAGAAAACCCCACAAAATCATGCAAGAGATTCAAATCTTCGTGTTCACTTTAAGAACACTCACGAAACTGCCCAGGCCATTAAGGATATGCATATCCGAAAAGCCACCAAGTATCTGAAGGATGTCACTTTAAAGAAGCAGTGTGTGCTATTCTGTCATTACAATGGTGGAGTTGGTAGGTGTGCCCAGGCCAAACAGTGGGGCTGGATGCAGGGTTGGTGGCCCAAAAAGAGTGTTGAATTTCTACTGCACATGCTCAAAAATGCAGAGAGTAACGCTGAACTTAAGGGCTTAGATGTAGATTCTCTGGTCACTGAGCACATCCAGGTGAACAAAGCCCACAAGATGCCGTGCAGGACTTACAGAGCTCATGGTGGGATCAACCCATACATGAGCTCTCCCTGCCACACTGAGATGATCCTTACTGAAAAAGAACAGATTGTTCCTAAACCAGAAGAGGAGGTTGTCCAGAAGAAACATATACCAGAAGAAACTGAAGAAACAAAAACTTACGGCCCAGGAATAAATGCTGCAAAAAAAAAAAATGCAAATAAAAGTTAAAAAAAAAGTTTCTATCACTAATCCCTTAAAAAGCAGTTAACGAAATAGGAGTGTCTGTGCCACAGAGGTTTCAAGATGGAGAAATGGTCATAAAAACATCATAATAATTTGTATATGCTTTGGAATCAGGCAGCCTGGTTTTAAATTTCAACTGTGGTTGAATAATCCTGGACAAATTACCTAATCTCTCTGGCATTATCTGTAAATTGGGATTGTGAGATAAGGAAAGCTTCTAGCACAATACACACAGCGGGTTCCAACATTTTCCCACTAAGCACTACTTTAGCTGCATCCTACAATTTTGATATGTTGTGTTTTCATTATCATTCAGTTCAAAGTATTTTCTGGTCTCCACCCAATTTATTCTCACTCACTTATGTTGGCCTAACAAAATCCTACCAACCTCTGCAAGCTCAGCTTAAACATTCCCTATTTTCTTTCTTTATTTTTGGCTGCGTTGGGTCTTCGTTGCTGCGCGCGGGCTTTCTCTAGTTGCAGCGAGCAGGGGCTACTCTTCGTTTTGGTGTGCGGGCTTCTCACTGCGGCGGCTTCTCTTATTGTGGAGCACGGGCTCTAGGTGCACGGGCTTCAGTAGCTGTGGCACGCGGGCTCAGAAGTTGTGGCACATGGGCTTAGTTGCTCCGTGGCATGTGGGATCTTCCTGGACCAGGGCTCGAACCCGTGTCCCCTGCATTGGCAGGCAGATTCTAAACCACTCCGCCACCAGGGAAGTCCCTCCCTCCTATTTTCTGATCACCCAAGTTTGCACCCCATCTTATGATGTTACTTGGAAACATGTCAAAATTCCCCTGATAAGGTATTTTTATTATTTCATACATGGCATCTTGCAAAGGTATTTTAAACTGGCTTAAAATCATAAACACAAATAGACCTAAACAGTTAACATAAGACAAAACTAATAAAGAAATATAGAAGAATATGGCAGATGAAATACAACCATCCTGCTGTAAAATTACTAAAAATGCTGGATAAAGTAAAACACACAACAAAAGAAAATCTCTTTTTAAACACACGCCAAACTAGCAACAGAACATTGGGAAAATCCTCAGAGAACAAGTGACATGAGAATCCAGGGAAGAAATCCAGAGTTGAGGTCTCCAGCCGCTCAACCTTGCTGACACACGGCTTCCACCTTGATGCTCATACAGGACAGGGTCTGGGAGACAAAGCGTAAGGACATACCCAAAGTGGGGAGTTGAATGGCTGGTTTTCTAAACAACCAGCTCTCCAATTCTTTGACACCACCTGGCTGTCCGTTAATTCAATTCTGACACTAATGTTGCTGAGTGCCACGAGGCTGCCCCCACTTCAGACACCAGCCACAAACGGGGTTCCCAGGCTACCTGCACTTCGGCCTGGCTGATCACAAATTCTACAAGCTCCACTTCATGTCTGATAACTTCCTGGAACAGCTCATAGAACTCAGGAACTTATACTCAGGACTAGAGTTTATTACAAAGGATACAAACGAACATCCAGATGAAGGTACACAGGGCAAGGCTGGGGAGGGTCCCGAGTGCAGAAGCCTCTGTCCACGTGGAGTTGGGGTGGCCACCCTCCCTGCACATGGATGTATTCACCAACCTGGAAACTAGCTTAGTCCTCTTCTTTCAGAGTGTTAATCAAAGTTTCATTATGCGGGCATGACTGATTAAATCATTGGCCCTTGGTGACCAAACTCAATCTCCAGCCCCTGTGCCTCCCTGGGTGAGGGGGTGGGTCTGAAAGTTCCAACCCTCTAATCATGTGGTTGGTTTCTCTGCTGACCAGCCCTCACCCTGCAGGTAACCTCATTAGCATAAACTCAGGTATGGTTGAAAGGGGTTCATTATGAACAAGAAAAGACATGCCTATCACTCAGGAAATTTCAAGGAGCTCTGTGCCAGGGACCTGGGACAAGGACCAAGTATATATTTTTATCATACCACAAAGATTGATTCCAGAGGAAAGCTAGAAACCTGAAAGGACTACGCTATTAATATAAGCATGACCCATCAAAAAATCCACCCCACAACAAGGGACAATGAGAAACTTGCTTGTTTTGACCTTGATACTAGATGAAGGTGGAAAAACATTTCCTCTAATAATCTGTAATCACAAGTAAGTAGGTCTTCATGTGGGTTTGTGCCCCAAATTCACATTAGTTGTATGGCTCTAGAACCACCAAGTCTAGATCTTATTTTAAAGGTATTAAACACTAGAGGTGACCCCAGGCATGTGGTAGAGACAAATACACATCTTTCGTGGAAGAAGGTACTTTTAACTCAGGCTTCAAATTACTCCTACACCGTGTTCTTACAAAACCAAACAGCCAACCAAGACCACAGTCTAAAATAACAAAATCATAAGGAAATCAGCATAAGGAATCAGCAGATATCCAAAGACCCACAAAGTCTTCAGATATCGCAATTATCAGAGAATAATAAAATAGTATGTTTAATATGTTTAAAGACATTTATGGCTAAGGAACAACAGATTTAAAAATGGTAGAAGAAGGCTTCCCTGGTGGCGCAGTGGTTGAGAGTCCGCCTGCCGATGCAAGGGACATGGGTTCGTGCCCCGGTCCGGGAAGATCCCACATGCCGCGGAGCGGCTGGGCCCGTGAGCCATGGCCGCTGAGCCTGCGCGTCCGGAGCCTGTGCTCCGCAACGGGAGAGGCCACAGCAGTGAGAGGTCCGCATACTGCGAAAAAAAAAATAATAAAAATGGTAGGAGGAGAGACGCAGGCCGGCACTGCCTAGGGTGTGACACGCTGGTGCAGGTGGCACATGGGCTGGGCCCAGTCCTCCTGCACTCTGCCGGTGTCCAACCTTGGCCTTGTGGGGACAGGCTGGTCCAGGAGGCACCAGTCCCAGGGCTGCCTACTGGGAGCTGTTGTAAAACTTCTTTGTCCCACATCCTCAAATGTGCAAGATAATGCTTGAAGTGATGTCAACCATCAGTGAAGCAAAAGACCCCACTTTGGAAGGCACAGGTCAGGCTCCTCTTTACACCAGATCGAGAGCCACATTTTGAATAGTTAATGACCTCCATGCAAGAGGCAAGAGATCATCTTCTACTCAGGTTGAGAGAGACTGAGATGTTGGCTTTCACCCAGGGAACATTATGTGGGGTTGGTCATGAAACTTGCTCCTTGCAGACAGCTCCTTGAAAGGGAAGAAGAAATTGCTAAACTATAAGCAGAAGAAACAATACCTGTCTATGTTTAGTGTATCTGGAATCCTTTGTCTCTGGGTATAAGAGATCTCTCAGGATAACGGTAGTAGAGAGACGAGCAGTGTCCATCAGGTGTACCTACTGAAGCTGAAATTCTTAAAGCACTCATCATTATGCGAACACCACAAAGCTCGTGATTCTTAAAGAGCAGAATTAAAAAAAAAAAAAAAGGGATGCTTCATAGAGGCCGTGAATAAGGAAATACACAAGCACAAACGGAAAGCAATCTTCTGATTGTTCTTTAAGCCCCAAGGAAGACCTTGCTAAAGTAACAGAGCTTCAAGACCAGAGAAGCAGTGCAGAGGGCAAAACCAAATGAAAGAATGCCTGCCTGCCCTCTCGAGTCACGTAATGGAACCGGGAGAAGAGCTTGACGCTGCTGATCATTTCCAAAGAAACGACCACAAAATTGCAGAGAAGTTCAAGGAAGCACAAACCAAAAGGAAGACACAAAGAAAAGAATCATTACTTTTGAGCCACACTACCTCACCACACAGTGTGAAGCTACCTCTGTGCATGATGTCAATGATAAACTTAAATAGGAAGCTGTAAATAAATATTTTATGCCTCAAAATACTGAGGATAAATCCCACCAGCTAGAGAAGTGCCTGAAATCTGACAATGGCTGAGCAAAATTGAAGAAATGTCTGCAGCCAACATGGAGGAAAGCAGAGACACACTCCCAAGGCGGAAGCCGAACTGACATGGAGCACAGGGGCACTTTCTAAGGCTGAAGAGAGACAGGGCAACATCAGAAGAAAAAGCTACCACAAATGGCAGCATAAATGGAAGGAAAAAACCAAGAACTACAGTGGAAAAGGCAAAGAGAAAAAAATAAATGAACAACATCGTAACTATTTATTAGACCTGTTCGCAAGTTTCTATGAGAATCTAATAAAAGGCTTCAACTTCATCTTTTAAAGAGAATGAAATAAAGTTAAAATAATTGTTTGAAAGGGCTGGGGGTGCCCTAGAGGGTAAGGTTCACTACTACGGGACCCTGCAACTGTAAGACAGCAGAGTGAAGGAAGGCAACAGGGTAATAAGAATCAGCAACGAAGGATGGAAACATGGAGAGCAGAGTTAGACCAGAGGAGGATAAGAAGTGCTTCACTCCATCTGACTGGAATGTGCCCAAACAAGCTAGTGTCTTGGCAAATATGGCACAAGCATTTGAGAGATGCTTGTATGGCTTCCTCAACCCAGAACTGGATAAACCCAGTTCTAGAAATAAAAGAAATGGAAGGTTAAGGACCACAAAGAGTGAAACAAAACTGTCTTTTTCCAAAAATGTCTACAACATAAGAGGGTTTAGCAAGATGGTTGATTATAAAATCAATGTACTAAAGATAACTGTACTTCAATACACCAGCCACAAATAGTCCAAAAAATACATTATAGACATAGCCCCACAAAACACCTCCCCGATCAACATTTTCCCGCTAGAACAGTTAGATTTTAAATACTCAAACTTTACAAAACATATGTTATCTCTCAGTACGTTCTAAGTACAGCTGATAGAGCACCAGAAACACAGGTAGATGTTCTGAAAGGCAAAGTGAATGTCAACAAAGGGAACACAGCATCTTCAATACTGCTGGCACTCAGAGAAGCCATGTTATTACATGTGGAGCAACTTTTCATTCACAACAATATTAACTGTTTGACACTCTTTTTTTTTTTTTTTTTTTTTGCGGTACACAGGCCTCTCACCATTGTGGCCTCTCCCGTTGCGGAGCACAGGCTCCGGACACGCAGGCTCAGCGGCCATGGCTCACGGGCCCAGCCGCTCCGCGGCATGTGGGATCTTCCCGGACCAGGGCACGAACCCATGTCCCTTGCATCGGCAGGCGGACTCTCAACCACTGCGCCACCAGGGAAGCCCCTGTTTGACACTCTTGAAGATAGGTTTTAAGCATTCTACATCCTAACATGATGGGTTGGAACTTACCAGTGTTTTAGTTACATTTTAGAAAACTGGTTGAGAGTTTGGTGCTGGTGTGTAATAGATTATAATTTTTCCCACTGCAAATAACTGGAAGTGGATTCCCAATTAGTGCTTTCTCTTCTAGAGAAAATTATGAAACTTTTTTAGAAGACGTTAAAGCAGCTCTAAAAACCAAAAAGATGTATCTTGTTTACACATGTAGATACAAAATGCCACTACTTTTATGTGTGTGTATGTGTGAGAATATTGACAAGGTGATTCTAGAAATGTTCAGAAAAGCATTAAAATCCAAGGTAGGCAAAACACTCCTGAAGAATAATGACACATAGGGAGACTTGCCCTACCAGTTATCATAACATAGTATAAAGCTACAGAAATTAACAATGTGGTATTTACCTAGGAATAGGAAAAAATAACAACAACAACAAAAACAGAATACAGAGCCCCAAAATGGACTCAAATGTAAGAAAACAACTGATATAACAGAACTGGCATTGTAAACTGGTGGAGAAAGAATGGCTCATTCAATAAATGGTGATGGGCAACTCGGTACCCAGATGGAAAAACAACATCACAACATTCACAGCAAAGCATTCCAGGAAGACTGAAGTTTCAACTTGTAAAAGGCAAAACTATTAAAGTTTTAGAAGACAATATAGGAGGAAAATCTTTGGTTGCTGCCATGAAAGAAAGAAAAGCTGAGGAATGGTTACTGATTAAAGGAGACTTAAGACATATGCTAACTAAATCTAATGCACGATCCTGGGCTTGATACTAGAGTGGGGCAGAAAATGCTCTAAAGGATTTGGATGAGGCCGCTGTGAAATCTGAATATAAAACATATATTAGATAATAAATAATATTATATCAGTGTTAAAGTTCCTGATTTTGACCTATGCTTATGTAAGAGAATGTCCTGGTTCTCAGGAGATAAACACTGAGTTATTTAGGGGTAAAGAGGTCTAATGTCTTCAACTTTATTTCTAGTGGTCAGCACTGATAATGATAATGTTAACTGTGTGTGTGTGCATGCGTCTGTATACAGAGGATGTGACTGCACAAATGTGGCAAGATGGTTAACAACTGGAGAACCTAGGTGAAGAGTATACAGGAGGTGTTTGTACTATGCTGGTTATTTTTCTGTAAGTGTGAAATTATTTAGAAATAAAAAATTTAAACATCTATCTGTATTAACCTTCAGTGCCTATAAGTTTTCTAGAGTGAATATATAATAAATGGCAAAAGATTAGCCTCACCAAGATAATGGGACTAGAAAAGGAAAAAGTTGCAAAGATACTTTTAATCTAATTTCTATACTTACTTGAAACTGCCAGTTTCCCAAATGATCTACATCTTTAATATACACATGATAATGGCCTCCGTAGCAACCACCTTTGTGTATAATAACTGAGAAGAGGTCATACATATATTCCAAGTCATCTAATTCACTCTACAAGAAAGAGCACAAACATTGATACAGTTTACATAAAATAAGAAGATACATAACCAAAGGGGGAAAAAAAAGGTCAACTATTAAAGTTAGTAAGAAACTTTACTATTACTGTTATTTAGGGTAAATTAAGATAAATTTGAATAATCGGCTTTAAAATTTGAAATTCATAATTCTTAGACTGAAAATTATCTATCGTTGATCTAATACCAATCACATTATGCCAAATTCTGCCTCCGAGTTAAACATAAAAACATATATCCAGGGACTTCCCTGGTGGTCCAATGGTTAAGAATCCACCTTCCAATGCAGGAGAAGCAGGTTCGATCCCTGGATGGGGAACTAAGATCCCACATGCCACGGGGCAACTAAGCCCGTGCGCCACAACTAGAGAGAAGCCCGCACACCGCAACAAAAGATCCCTCAAGCCGCAACTAAGAACCAACGTAGCCAAATAAATATTTAAATATATATATATATATATATATCCAAACAAGATGTTATTTTTATGTACTTTGGCTAAAATCATGTAACCCCATGTGATAACAAAACACACACTACCCTATCAGAGTTTTAGCAAGAAAAAACCATCTTGTATTAAACCTATTATGCTGCTTTATAAATGTGCTCTTTAGCAGTTGAATTCGTCCTACATTTTAACTAGATTGTCATGCACCTCTAAGTCAGAGTTGTATCTACTATCTATCACCCCTCCTGACACTTCAGTCCTCTGCATATAACAGGAGTTTAGCAGTTATGAATACTAGCTGGTTTCCTTTAGAGGCAGTTTAGTGGAATGAACAGGTTCTTCCTTGATTTATCAATTCTATGATCAATCTTTTCTACAAGTAGCATGCTCTGTAGTTATGGACACCTACACTGGCATTAAAAAAACCTACTCTAGGTTAAGGGATACTTGGCATATGGATGCTACTTGAGGGAGTGCCAACTATTTAAGAACTTATTTGCTTAAATTGCACTTTTCAAGTAAGCAGCATTTTTTAAATGTCTGGCTTAGGGAAAAAACAAGAGAGATGTAAACAAAGATGCAAAATGATAATGTTTTTCATTAATACAGAAATCAGAAAGTAAAATTACTGTGAATTTCTTAGATAAGTGTTGTTTTGCTTTTTTCAGTTTTGTTATTTCAACATATGTCAAAATCATGTGACAAACTACTTTTTTTTTTTTTTTGGCTGCACCACACAGCTTGCAGAATCTCAGTTCCCCAACCAGGGATTGAACCCGGGTCAAGGCAGTGAAAGCCAGGGATCCTAACCACTAGGTCACCAGGGAACTCCCATGACAAACTATTTTTTATAAAAGGACAAAAATTTTTCTATGAGATGATGGATGTTAACTAAACTTACTGTGGTAATCGTTTCATAATATATGTAAACGAAGCCCTCATTCTTCATACCTTAAACTTACACAGTGATGTATGTCAATAATTCCTCAATAAAAATGGGAAGAAAAAAGGAGAATTAACTCAATTATTCCGGAAACAAAGTTTTTTCCAGGCAGCAAATAGGAGCAGAAGCACTCTGGAAAACCTGTTTATTCTACGCGCGCCAGTAACAGGCTCAGGGCCGACACATTAGAAGCTCTGAATGGAAATTAATATAATAACGAAACCAAAAAGCTCAGCAACTAGGCTTGAAGTAGAGAAAGCCCCACCTGAATTTTGGACCATTTAGAAAAGAGATTACTTTTATACATAGAAATTCAACAGCTGGCTAACAAATGTTCTGGACTTAAACGTATAAAGAATGATCTGTAGTAAGAAGTGCATCAGTCTCATCACTCTGATCTTGGCATGTATACAGTTACACAGAAAATATTTCTAAGTAGCTTAGAAAGGAAGTAGATTACGTCATTAACTTGCTTTTAAAACTTTTTCTTTCCCGTGTCTTAAGGATTACAAATTCTACACTAGTGACTTTCCAATTTCTTGTTTACTTTCTAGATGCGTAATTCATTCTTGCATCTAAAGTAAACTAAATCCAAATAGGAATGCACTGCTGAATGATAATTGTTCCTAATGCAGGGTCATTTCTAATTCTGTTCTTAAATTTTCGTTTCAAAGTTTTTTCAAGGAGAGTTTAGTAAAAAGAACTGGGAACAAATCCATACTTTGGAAATTCAAAAGAACTGTAATAGACTAGTGGTTCTCAGCCGGGAGCAATTTTACCCACCTTCCCTCCCCGCTGGAGACACGGACATTTGGCAAAGTCTGAAGACATTTTTGTCACTACTGGGGGCAGAAGCGGGAGGTGCTACTGTCATCTAGCAGGGAGAGGCCAGGGATGCTGCTTAATATCCTACAATACAGGGCACATCCCACCACAACAGAGAATTATCCAACTCTAAATGTTAACAGTGCCAAGGCTGAGAGATTCTGCACTAAGCCAACTGTAAATCAGGTCAATAAAAGATTCAATCTTGAGAGGGTAAAAGAAAGAATTTCAATACAAAATAGTTCAAACCTGTTCACAAAATGGCTTGAGATTGATCCGGAGAGGGAACGTGTAACAGCTTGTTTCCTTGTATCGTTCACACTTCACAAAATCAAAATTAAATCTTAATAATGAAAAAGTAAGAAAAGGAGGCAGCTTACGCAATTTGGCCGACTGTCAAAAGAAAAAATTTTTAATTTTTAAAAGCTGAATCATATAGAAGAATACATGTTTCTTAAGATATAAAAAAGTGACCTATGACACAGTTTTAAGAGATATATGTCCTTAAGTCACATAAACTAATCACCATGGACTCAATATAGCTCTTGATATAAACTCATCTATTTTTATGGGGCTAAAGGTGACATCACTCACTTATACTTACAACTAAATATTCACAACCCATTTGTATGTTTTAATGTCACTATCCTTACAAAGCTATCTGATGAGGGTGCTCCCCCTTTAACAGTGCTTTTTTTAAAAAATTAATAATTAATTAATTAATTAATTAGTTTATTTATTTTTGGCTGCACTGGGTCTTCGTTGCTGCACACGGGCTTTCTCTAGTTGCGATGAGCGGGGGCTACTCTTCGTTGTGGAGTGTGGGCTTATGATTGCGGTGGCTCCTCTTGTTGCAGAGCTTGGGCTCTAGGCACACGGACTTCAGTAGTTGTGGCACGCGGGCTCTAGAGCGCAGGCTCAGTAGTTGTGGCGCACAGGCTTAGTTGCTCCGTGGCATGTGGGATCTTCCTGGACCAGGGCTTGAACCCGTGTCCCCTGCCATTTGCAGGCGGATTCTCAACCACTGCGCCACCAGGGAAGTCCAAACAGTGCTGCTTCTTTTTTTTTTTTAATTTAATTCATTTATTTACTTTTGGCTGTGTTGGGTCTTCGGTGCTGCACGTGGGCTTTCTCTAGTTGCAGCGAGTGGGGGCTACTCTTCATTGCGGTGCGCGGGCTTCTCATTGCAGTGGCTTCTCTTGTTGCGGAGCACGGGCTCTAGGAGCACCAGCTTCAGTAGTTGTGGCACATGGGCTCAGTAGCTGTGGCTCGCAGGCTCTAGAGCACAGGCTCAGTAGTTGTGCTGCACGGGCTTAGCTGTTCCACGGCATGTGGGATCTTCCCGGCCCAGGGCTCGAACCCGTGTCCCCTGCATTGTCAGGTGGATTCTTAACCACTGCGCCACCAGGGAAGCCCCTCTAATAGTGCTTCTTTCCTGCCCGAGCCCTGGCCTTTCACCTTTCACTTTCCCCCTCGGTCACTGTGTCTACTTTACCTAGCAGACACACAGTTCTTATTTACTGAAGAACCGGAGCTCTTAACCTGTGACCTGGGGACGTGTTTCAATGGATCTGAACCCTTGAAATTATATGAAAATTGTATGTGTTTATGTATTTTTCTGGGAAGAAGAGCCACAGCTTTCACTAGACTTTCAAAAGGACTGTAGCTCTTCAAATGTCGAGATCCATTGACTGGGGTTTTACAGTTCTTCAAAGCAGATAATAAGATATTTTTTGTTTTAATGCCTTGCTTTAAAACAAAACACTAAACTGAGCTACTTTTTATTTAAAAGGTACCAGCTTTTCCCAATCCCCTTGCACTAAAGGCATGTGAGGAGGCAAAAAGAATCCTTCCCCATATTTAAAATTATCCATAATCATAAACATCTAACATTCCTAAAAATATATTTTAAACAATTCTACAAACCTAGTGGGTGAAAAGAAAGTTAAATGAAAATACAGCAACCTAACAACATGGCAGATTTTCAAACTAGCTCCAAAAAAAAAAAAAACATCTAAAAAAAGTGAGTAAATCAACTATAATGTGGCTGAGGAAAGAAAGGCTGCTCAGGACAAGATGATCTGCACTAATTTAGGTAATGCAACCAAGCCTAACCTTAGAATGCAATAAATCTAACGCAACTAGAAGGCAATTTTTAAAGTATCAAGATCAAAACATTTCCATTGAAAAAGAATTAAACCAATGATAGAAAAGGTGCATACAAGAACTGCTTTTGTTTAACAGAAGGTTCTTATTTTACTAATGTGCAAATTAAGGTCAACGAAAAACTAAGAATGTGTTTAAGTGTCTTTCCAAGACGCTTCATCCTCTGAATTTTATATTTATTTTACTAGGTTGTAGTTGTAACACTAAAGAGGAAATACAAAATGAATAAGCAAAAAATAAACCTCTCTTTGGTTTTCATAAAGGGGCAAAGGCTAGATGGAAATAAATATTAAACAATATAAAATTCACCCTGGTTTCAAATCCTATTGTGAAAGCTACAGGCATGGGGTTTACTGTTTTCAATTACATTTTCACCTATAATCTCCAGGATCCAAATCAATGTTGTGTGCTATCTAAATCAACCCTCATTTTCTTTGCTGGAAAATTCAATATTGTCAGCTCTAGGAATAGTGCTAACACTTTGTCTTAACAGAGTAACTGCAAAGATACATCTTTAGTGGTATTTCTTTAAGTCAGGGCTCAATAACCACTGGTTCAATTGAGTTCAAGGTTATTGCGCTAACGAACAGCCTGTCGTATCACCTGCCAGCAGGGAAAGAGTTCCTACTGCAGATAATAATAGCAGCTGAGTCGACGCCATGTTGCAAAAGAAATCGCTTGCTTAAATTTTGTCCTCCTTTTTGCCTGTATTTTGCTCTGTTGTACAAAGAGAAACCCTGGCACGCTCTGTCAAGCCCTGTAATTAGCAAGATACGTACTTCCAACTGGGGGAGGAGGAAAGGCCATATTGGATTTGCTAGTCAGGGAAGAAATATACACACATCAATCCTGTAAAATAACTGCAAATGTGAAAATAAAGCCATTTGTGCAGTGGTAGATCAAGAAAAGGAAAGCTCAACAAGCTTCCTGGCTGGCAGAAATAAAAATATATTGCCTTCTTCATAATGTTAACTTGCAAAAGAAAAAAAAAAAGGTTTATTTAAGAAACACTGAGGTACAGATAATTTTTTCCTGTGAGAAAAAGAAGCTGAGAGAACTGGGTTGAAAGCTTAAAAAAAATTCTTTACTGTAAAAAATTAAAATACACACACACACATATATAATATAAATGTCTTTTCAATCCTTAGTACTAATTAAGAGCTTCAAGTATATTTTCAAGACACTTCATACAAGTTGACTTCCCTCGACGGACCCTCCTGCTACCAAACACTGCGCAGGCACCCTTAGAAAAGGCAGGGATCTATCTTTACCTTTGCTGCTTTAACCAGCCTGTCACAAGTCCCACAGTGGTACAAGTTGTCGTAGTCAAAAACTTCCTCTTCCACATACATGTTCCAGAGTGCATCTTCCAAACCTGATACATTTCTGACCGCTACTGTGAGATCTAAGAAGTCTTCCTGAAATACACATGAATATAACATTGAAAAAACAATTCCACAGAGGCTCACAAACACATCACCAATTCATACATACACTGGGAAGAGTCAGATATTTTTTTTTCTAAAACACATATATTTTTTCTATATATGAAGGTATAGATCTCCTGATTAGATACTGTGAAATTCATAACAATAAATTATTCTTTCTAAACCAAACTATAACTTAGCTTAAAATATATCAGGAACCAGTTTACGAGTTCACTGTAGATACAACGAAACCTATTTTATCAGGAAATAAGACAAACCATTTAAAACACGAATTGAGAAGAGTATATGTGCAGGGTTATTAGTGCTGTCTTAGTCTCTAGGCTGGCATGGCAAGGCCAGGGTTGGACTCTCTAATGTAAACTCTTCTTCCTCCCCTTCTGCTAGGGCTGGTTTAAGAAAAAAATTATTTTGAGCCAGGATACAAAGGTATTTTTACGAAAATTAAGAGTGTATTTTGCAAAATGCGAGTCTACCAATTCTACTAGAAGTACACTTGAATTATATTTCTAGTAATAAACAGTTACAATTTGACAAGTTTCAATAAAGCACATTTATAATTTTGTGTGCATGTCTGAGCAACAGCATTACCTTAAGGGATTATGGGGATTATAAAATAATAGCACTAATCAGTTCAAGGTGGAAACCTAAAGCAATAAAAGTAACATTCATATATGATTTATAATATAAATATGTGAAAAGTTAATGTCTGTAGTTTATAACATGCCTTCATATATGTTATGTTTTGAAATGACTTTGTGAATTATTACATTATACTGGTCAATCATACAGTAATCCAAAGACATACAACATCTTAATATTTCCAAACTAGGCTGGCCAAACCTTCTATTAGCACAGGCAATAAGGGCCAAAAAGTCTTTTTTATGCCCAACACTTTCATAAAAAATAGAAGTATATATATACATATATATTCTAAAAAAGCAATTAATGCAACATTTAGAAAATGGCATTTAATAATTTTACTCGTATAGTCAAATGCAGAAACTTTCTATAACTCTTCCCATAAAATAATATTTTTATTAAAGGACAACTGTTCAGTGATGAAATCATTTGCTATATAAGATTTGTAGTGCAAGTAGTGATTATTGTATTTATATGAGCAAATTTCCAATTAGATGAAATGGGCAAAAATCTCTGTTATGACAAAGAATGGAAGGTTACACTAGTTTAAACAGGATTATGATAGCTTTACATAAATAATATTTAAACCTAAGCACACACATACAAATGAACTTTCTGAGGAGTATCTATAAACTAAATCCAATATTTAATTACAGATTTAATTGTCAATTTAAACATTCCTCAGTATTCTCTATTTTTATTACTTCTCTAAGTAACTTTCTTTATAATATTCCAACCACCAACCATGATGATATTGGCTTTTCTCATAAGGTCACTGGTCCCTACTTGTAAACACCCCCCAAATCTACTTTCTAAATATTAGAGTACTAAATAAAAGATTAAAGCTACATCTTAAGATATCTACTTCTTTCAGTTTACATGGAAAAATCTGGATTATAAACTTATAATCTGGGTGTAGCTAGAGTACAAGAAAAAAACTGATAAAGTTATTTCTAGTAATAAACACATTAATCCTCATGTGGTATAGATCACAGATTTAATTGCACGAATTATAATTTATGATTTAACTTATTACTAAAATACTCTTGCATATTCACCTGCTTTTCACTGACATTCTTACATTCTTTACAAACAATCTGGTTAACAATGGTTCCGTGATATAGACGATTGATGAGGTCATGGCCGGAGGTCCCAACTAAAGAAGTTTCCAAAGCACTAAAGAGAATTCGATTCAGTTCCTGTACATCATGTTGCCTCATTTCCTATAAAACAGGTAACTTTTAAATGTAATTTTGTGCTTCAGATTTTTAAAAACAGATTTTTAAAGTGATATTAGTCTAAAAACACAAGACTTATCTAGAAATCCAAAGGTAAGCCTCAATCAAAGTTAAGGATGACTATGCTAAACAAGCTGAGAGTAGGGTAAGAGATCACCACCTATTTTTACTTTTACTACAAAATGAAAATATAAACAGACGGTGTTCAGTATGTACATATAACTCAATTCACTTGAAAACAGGAAAGTGCATTTATTTTGTGGGGCACCATACGCATGGCCGTGCCACAGAGAGGAGAGGGGAAGAAGGAACACACAGGCACAGAGCAGCCTCTAAGAGCCGGCAGTGTGTGCACAGCGGAATCTCAGCTCAGAGGGACTGACAGACACTCTGAGTTATCAGCATTTGAAAAGAACTAGAATTTACTGCTTTGATATATAGACCAACTAAAGGAAGACTAACACAGTGCTACTGAGAAAAATTCTGATGGAACCTGCTTCTATCTATGAATCATGCAACTGTATATGAATAGGCTGAACTACTCCCAAAGAACCATTTATAAACCCAAAGCCAAGGGGCACACCAACACTTGAAGTGGAGAAAACAAGAAAGAACCAGCACAGGAACCCGAGGAAGAGCCAGGAAGGGGAGAACCAGGAGAGCGAGGTCATGGGAACAGCGGAGGGGTGGTGGGCGCTACTACTGAGGGCTGTGGAGAGACGAGCAGTGTCTCCTGGACCTGGCATGAGGGTGCCAGGAGGGACTTGGACAAGCAGGTAGGAAGCGGGCAGAGAGCAAATGGAAGGTGCAGAGGTAGAGGCAGTGAGGGACGATGACTTTGAAGATAAGTGTCTTGTGAAGAGAAGCTGATAAAGTAGATGGAAGCTGGAGTAACATGTGGGACTTGGGATCTTTTTCTTAGTTTTTAAAACACAAGACACTAAATGATATAAATTTCTCCAATATCACTGGTTCTGATGGGACAGAAAACTTGTGGAAGTTTCAAGATCTGTTTCTGAACAATCCTAAATTCAGCAAAGGTGCCTCAGAGACCCTCTCTACCACTGCAGGTCCAGTCCTAGAGGGTTTACTATATGATTTTATTTAGAAATCACTCAATCAATAAATAAAGTTTTCACAGTTTTTTTAAGAAGTATGAAGCCAGCAATTGAGAGGAAGCTCATTATCAAAAACAAAGGGAAATCCATCAACTGATGACTAGATTAAAAAAACCACAAACCACCGTGGCATACCCATCCAACAGAAGATTATCTGGCAATAAAAAGGAATGAAGTGCTGATACATACTACGACACGAATGAATTTTGAAAATATTACTTTAAGTGAAAGAAGCTAGTTACAAAAGTCCACATATTATACAATACCATTTTTGTGCAGTGTCCAGAATAGGCAAATCCACAGAGACAGAGAGATCAGTGGTGGCCAGGGACTCGGGAAAGGGCACGCAGGGTGTGGGTGACTGGTAATGGGTATGGGGCTTCTTTTTGGGGTGGTGAAAATGTTCTAAAATTGACTGTAGTGATGATGCTTGTACAACTCTGTGAATATACTAAAAGAACCCACTGAATTGTACCCTTTTAAAGAGGGAAGCTTAGGGCATAAGAATTATATCTCAATAAAGCAGGTTTTCTTTAAAACAAGGAAAGAAAAAGGGAATTAGTCCCAAGCACCTGCCCTACACCAGAAACTCAACACACACTCTTTAGGGAATGTATTACACCCCATTGTACTGCCAAGCCCAAGCCCCACCTCTCTAACCACATGGCATCATCTAGTTAATGAGTATTTCTGGTTAAAAGACAAGAGTTTATAGTTTATTTTTGAAGGCAACATACCCTATTCTGATCATTGTCTCTCTAAATTCTGTGATGGTCTCCCATACCTTCATCTCTGCATCTATTCCATAAAAGAATACATCTATTCCATAAAAAACCGCAGACCTAGTTTTGATTTTATACAGCTAACAGCTCATCAATATCGACAACACACATCTTAGTGCTGACAAATGTTTAGTGTTTGTATATAGTGAAATACCCTTTAGGAACTCAAACAAAAAAACAAGAAGTCCACACATAGTAGGATACAGGAAGAAAATGAAGACAGTCAGTAGGAAGGCAGCACAGCGAAAATGAAAAGACCTGCCGAGAATGGTTTCACTGTTTTGCTTGAAGCAAATGTTCAAATTGGAACACCCAGATTCAAATACACAAGCGTGCCATAAAGGCAGACAGAATTACTGCCGGTCAGCTTTTTAAGTTGATAAGCAGTTTGCTATAAAAATGGCAATTTCCATTAATGTAACAGGTGGTATATCTCAACTAGACTATACAAATGGTAGAAATTATAAAAACCAACTTTTATACTTCTTCTCCCTGTATCTTCAACCCTCTCCCCCAACCCCAAATCACACTCATTCATAAAATCCTGGATACAGCCAAGTGTCTAAAAATGTTTTACTGGTTTGTAATTATCTAATATTAGAAGTAAATATTTAAACAATATCTTGAGACCATAAGACAAAATTAAAGGAGAAGTTAGATAACATTATGAAGCCAGTGTTCAGTCTTTACTGCTGGTAACTTTTCCCTGGAGAAGCTGACCTTCGTACCTCATCACTGGTCCACCCAAAGCTGTCAGTGAGGTCTGCGGTGGACGCAGCTTCCTGGTCTAAGAGCAGAAGCTGTGCAAACAACCGCTGTAACTGCAAAGGTATGATTCGGACCTGAATGAGAAAAAATGCATTTCTAAATATCTTTTAAATGTTGGCTGGGCCTTTTTAAAAGAACTGCATACTAATTTTCTCCTACCTCCTAGTTCATTTAATTCACTCAGGAGAAAATTTATAAATATTGTAAAGGGTGAATGAAGATTCATTTTTCTTTGAAAATTTTAATTCAGTACAATTCTTAGCTATATTGACATAACAGATCAGTATTAAAACCCAAACAGGCCCTAATAAACCACCCAATTAATTACAGAATGACAGTAATTCAAGTCTCTAATAGTTCATCCTTTCTCCAAAATACCTCAGTTACAGACATACTCCCTATGAGGAATTTTCCAGTCACAAGTATCTCACAGGGCTGGCTGCACCCTCCGTTGCTTTCTTCCTGCTGGCGCCACGCCTGTTCCTGCCTGTGTGCTGTGGGCCAGGGCCCTGAGAAGGCTGCCTGGCGCCTGATCTGAAGACTGGACTTAAATATCTAAAGTAAGAATAAGCCTTTAGAAAACTTTATGGCAATTTTGCATTGCCACAGCATTTTTATTATATCCAATGAAAGTCTGATCTTCAACAGATTGTGAATAAAAAAACAAAAAAAAACGGGCTCTTTGCCACACAGGGAGTTTGACAGGCGCTGGGCTGGATCATGAAAGACTCCTATTAAGAAGAACAGGGCTTGGGGCTTCCCTGGTGGCGCAGTGGTTGGGAGTCCGCCTGCCGATGCAGGGGACGCGGGTTCGCGCCCCGGTCCGGGAAGATCCCACATGCCGCGGAGCGGCTGGGCCCGTGAGCCATGGCCGCTGAGCCTGCGCGTCCGGAGCCTGTGCTCCGCAATGGGAGAGGTCCGCGTACCGCAAAAAAAAAAAAAAAAAAAAAAAAAGAAGAACAGGGCTGGACTTCCCTGGTGGCGCAGTGGTTAAGAATCTGCCTGCCAATGCAGGGGACACGGGTTCAAACCCTGGTCCGGGAAGATCCCACATGCCGCATAGCAGCTAAGCCCGTGCACCACAATGACTGAGCCTGCACTCTAGAGCCCATGAGCCACAACTACTGAACCTGTGTGCTGCAACTACTGAAGCTGGCACACCTACACCCCTAGAGCCCATGCTCCACAACAAGAGAAGCCACCGCAATGAAAAGCCTTCGCACTGCAACAAAGAGTAGCCCCCACTCGCAGCAACTAGAGACAAACCCTGCACGCAGCAACAAAGACCCAACTCAGACATACATAAATAAATAAATTTATTTTAAAAAAAAAAAGAATCTGCCTGCCAATGCAGGGGACACGGGTTCAAGCCCTGGTCCGGGAGGATCTCTCATGCCGCAGAGCAACTAAGCCATGCACCACAACTGCTGAGCCAGTGCCCTAGAGCCCACGAGCCACAACTACTGAGCCCGTGTGCCACAACTACTGAAGCCCACGTGCCTAGAGTCTGTGCTCTGCAACAAGAGAAGCCACCGCAATGAGAAGTCTGTGCTCAGCAACAAAGACCCAAGGCAGCCAAAAATAAATAAATGAATAAATAAATTTATTTAAAAAAAAAAAGTACAGGGTTTCCCTGGTGGCACAGTGGTTGAGAGTCTGCCTGCCAGTGCAGGGGACACGGGTTCGATCCCTGGTCCGGGAAGATCCCACATGCTGTGGAGCAGCTAAGCCCGTGCGCCACAACTACTGAGCCTGTGCTCTAGAGCCTGCGAGCCACAACTACTGAGCCCACGAGCCACAACTACTGAAGCCCACACACCTAGAGCCTGTGCTCTGCAACAAGAGAAGCGACCACAATGAGAAGCCTGCGCACCGCAACAAGGAGTAGCCCCCGCTCGCCGCAACTAGAGAAAGCCCGCGTGCAGCAACAAAGACCCAATGCAGCCAAAAGTAAATAAATAAATGTATTAAAAAATTTATATAAAAAAAAAAGTAGTACAGATTTTAGGGGACTTTCCTGGAGGTCCTGTGGTTAAGACTCAGCGCTTCCACTGCTGTGGGGCGTGAGTTTGATCCCTAGTCGAGGAACTGAGATCCTGCACGCCGCACAGCATGGCCAAAAAAAAAATGTACAGATTTTAGTCTGAGGGTGATAAAGTTCTGAATGATGTTTAAGCAAGGGAGAAACGTGATTAGATACGCACTTACAGTAAACCAATCCCTCACTCAGTTTACTTCCAGAATACCAAACTGAAAGAACACTGGCCCCTTATTTTTTGTTGTTGCTACAAGTAAGTGCATTAAGCGGACTTTCTGGCGCGCTAGTGCGGACAACTCGTGAGTATCTCCTTAATGCAGAGAGAGGTATGCCTAAAAAGCAGCAGCAGCATTGCATCTGCATGATAAGTAATTCTCTGTTGGAAGGGCAGTTCCCTTAACAGTAAGGTATAGGCCAAGACACTTTCTGAAAATAAAGATCATATTTGGTAATTAATAAAATTATTGATTCCTATCAATAAGCAACTTAATTCTTTCCTTAAAACATTTCCTCAGTACTCCAAAAAACCCCTGTGAATCAAAGATTTTAATACCTTTGCGTCAGGTTTATCCTTATCCTCTAACGAACCAAGCTCTTCCGGGCCAAGAGAAAATAAAGCTTCTAAACAAAAAAGTAGAATCACAGATGTAAATGACATTATCTCATTTTTGAAAATTGTTTTAGAAAGCCAAGGCCACCAGTAAGTAGAAATCAGTTAAAGATTCAGAAATATGACTTGACAATATTTATACCCTTAGCCTACCCATCTTGCTTTCTGGTAATGTTATTTTTAACCACTGACCCTATTAGAAAGAGGGAAGCTAAGGTTTCAATAAGGGAAAGCTGTAAAAGGAAAATTATACATATAAAAACCATAACATCAGAAATCTTTGGTGGCTTCCTATTGCCTATGGCAGTGGGTCCCAAAAGCCACATGAGGACTACTAGGAAATACACAATATATAATAGTGTCACATGTGTTTGTTTACAAGCCACACGTGAGACTTCCAACCATTCTTTCATAAGAAGGAGCACCTTTAACTCTGAGATAACGCCCTTCCCATTTTGGTATGAAAATATCTTTTCTGCAATGAGGGTAATAACAGATGGTGGTGACCTTACCTGGAAAAAGACGCTGGCAACCCAGTGCCAGTCTCCAGAATTTGTTTGTAATTCAATGTCTGGGTACGCCACCCAGTGGGGCGTATCTGAATCTTTTGGGAAGTCTGTATTCAAACAGATAGGAACACCTACTGGGAGACTCTGATATACTCCAGGGAGAGGAGGGATGGGACGGGTGTTGTCTTGCACTGAAAACCACTGCTGCCTTAGTGATTACTGTTATGTAATATTCCTCCTGAGCTCCCGGCAGGAACTGGGAAAAACACTACATGAAGGTTACAAACATAAAGGTTAAAGCATAAAAACCATACAAAGACTTCCACAATCGTCTCCCACTCCTCCCAGCTACACTGATCTCGGAGTACAGTGGAACCGAATCTAGTCCTATTCCTTAAAATATGATTCCAAAAAGTTCCCAAAATATCCCCTCAGTTCTCCGCCAGTCCTTACCCTTTCCAAAGTGTACGCCTTCTCCAATAAGCTTCAGGATCTGCGCTACGCCTTACTAGGAGTGTGTGAGTCAGCCCATGTGCTTGGCCGGCCACCCACTTTGCTAGAGAGAAGGGGGCCCGGGGCTCTGAGCCCTTTCTTCTTAGCGGCCCTCTCCATGACCTGCCTGCCGTCCCCAACAGTCGCCTTCCTCACCCTCTTCTTAAGGCTACTTTTCTACTTTAAGTTGCCCTTGAACTTCAATTATACTAAAACTTGGGAAAAACTTAACCTCCCTAGGAACCCGCTTATTCATACTCCAAATTTCTAACGGTGGAACTACTGAAGGCATTGGGGGGATATTTTTATGGAGTGGATGGAGTCACAGACAAGAGGCAACACTCAAATCCACATGCACTTCGACCCATTAGAATGGCCCTGAGAAGGGGATAACGGTAACTATACACTAAATCTCTGGAGGCAGGAAGTCTCTGTAAGCTTAGAAGCAACAGAAAATGTCACAAAACTTTGCTAAATTTGGTAGTGGTGGGAAGGGGGATGAGATACTGGATACAGGATGAGCCAGCTTGTCTGTCCTCAGAATATGGAGACATAGTGGGGAGCTGAGCTACAGTCATGGAGCTTCGTAGCTGGGGGCCCCCAATCAGGGCCATGTGAAGGCAGAGGAATCTTCACACTGAAATCAAGGGAACACAGAGACTAAGACCCTTGTGGAGGAAGCTAGTTTGCAGAGGAGGAATGGGACAAACATGTAGAGAAAAATAGGGGCAAGAAATCAAGGGTCCAAGGAGGTCAGGGTGGCTTCCTGTAGGTGGTTTCTAGGAGATTCCCCTATATTCTTACAGTAAACCTCCCTTTTAATTGAGCTACTTTGAGTGGGTTTCTGTTCCTTATACACAGTCCCTTATCTAACACCCTGGATCTCTGGAATTCAGAATTTCCAGATTTTAGAAAGGTAATACGAAGAAAGGGTCCAATATGTTAACATTTCATCCCCAGCAGAGTCTGGGACAAACAGTATTTATTAATCAAGGACTTAATATTCCTGTGACAAATGTATGACTGCTCACCCAAGTGAGATAATTAAGACTATAAACAGTCTCACAGCAGGTCAGGCTCTCAGGCCAAACAAATTCAGATTATTAGGTCAGGCTGTCAGTTTTCCAGATTTCAGAACTTCAGATAAACGATTGTGGACTGTATGAATAATGTGACAACCCCTCCCCACTCCAAAAGGAAGCATATAACTGTACTGAGTAACTCTGGTTTAAGTGTTTATTACTTTGAGAAATTCAAAAATACAAATGGTGTACAATAATGAAGGCTGGCACTCATGACAAAATTGTCTATGTTGTTCTTTAAATGATAGGAATTAGAAAAGAAATACATTGCCTTATTTTTTTATCTTGTTACTGAACATCACTGTGATCACACAGAAAATATTCATAATTTAAGCTTCACATTCCTCTGCGGAATTACCAATTTATGTCCCTCATTAGCAACAATTAACACACACTGTCGAATACACTTGTGATTCTGCATAATTAATTACAGGTGGATACAAGGATCCATATTACCAGCCAAATGCATGTAACACAGCATACCTCTGAATTCAGGTGTGAAATGAAGAGTCTGAAGAAGGGAATTGAGGTAACAGGTTCCACCCTGATTTCTGATTCCACTTAAATTGGTGAATTCTCTAGGCGCAGGTGGCTCCAAAGCTTTGGTCTTTAATTTCTTCCCTTTTCCATAATGATCATTTGACACACTGGAATAATCCTCTTCAAACAGGTCCCCAAACATTGTGAAACTAAATACTACCCTTAAAAAAATATAACATGTTATATAAACGTTTTTATTTTTAAAACAAAACTTCCCCACATCTCCCTTTTATACTTGGGAGTCTCCATTTTAAGTCACTCTTTAGAAAGTACAGACAGTAGTTCGGGCTTTGGAGGCAGCAAGACCTGAATTTTTTCATCCCTGCTCCACACTACCTGTGCGACCGTGGGCAGGTTACTTAACCCACGTTCTTATAAGTAAAATGCGATACCAACTGTCACGCAGGGTCATTTAAACAATCAAATAACATAATGAAAGAAAGGCATTTAGGGTACAGGGTTTAGCCCACAATAAATGACAGCTGTTTTTAAAAAGGCATATTGATATCACTAGTGAAAAAAGAAAGAAAACCCATCAATACACCTAATCTGCTGAGGTGGTAGAGCCAAAGCTAGATTCTGAGCGTTGACAATGGCCTAGGGACCATGAATCACTTCCTAAAATCTCTGCTTCTCAAACTCCTTGCACCAGATTATGACACTTAAATAAGTTAAATGGAACCAATTAATCTTTATAGTAGTTTAGTACATGGCCCCGAAGCCGGACAGCCGGGTGGAGATTCACTGGGAAAAAAACCCCTGCCATTTAAATAATGGAGCCTCGAGGGCTTTACAACATGTATCCAGCCGGTGATCCCAACATTAGCTCCTGGGGTCTAAAGAATCCGCTCAAGGTCTCACATCGAGTGTGGAGGAGGGTCACCTGGAGACGAGAAAGGCCAAGCGCCTAGCACAGTTCCTAAGGAATAGGAAACGCTGAAATGCAATTATTTGCTTTTTCAACCCGTTCCTCAGAAGAAAAGCACAAAAAATGGAACTTGAAAGTGTGGCCTCGAGTGGTCTAGATTCCGGTCTCCTCCGCTCCACGTTCAGACTAGGCCCTCAAGCCCTCCAAGCCACCGAGCCCAGGGGCGCGAGGAGGCAGAGGTCCCCGAGGCGGGGGACCGCAGCCCCACACCAGGAGGACGCCGCATCCCGGGGCCGGCCCGGGCAGCCTCTCGCCTCGATCCCCTCATCCCTCCCGAGATCCCCGGCCGCAGGCCCCACTTACTGCCTAAAGCCCCGACCCCCGCCCCGGCCAAAACTCGAAGCGAAAGACCGCGCCGCTACCGCGGACGGCCATGTTGACGTCAGCAGCTCTCCCACGGCACCCCGCGTGAGCGATTTATGGAACGCACGGACTACGTCTCCCAGGATGCCCGGCGGGGTAGCGCCGGCCCGCGGCGCGGGGCCTTATGGGCAATGTAGTTCTTTTGGCCTGAGAATGCGGGAGTCGTGTTGGGTGGACAGTGCTCGCTTCCTTGTCTGCTGGCGGGTTCGCGAGTCCGCTCGGTGAGCCGACCACTCATTCGTTCACTTTTTAAAGTTTATTTTCTTTATTGTGTTTATTTATTTTTACTTGTTGACAGTTTTGATTTATTTATTTATTTATGGCTGTGTTGGGTCTCCGTTTCTGTGCGAGGGCCTTCTCTAGTTGTGGCAAGCGGGGGCCACTCTTCATCGCGATGCGCGGGCCTCTCACTATTACGGTCTCTCTCGTTGCGGAGCACAGGCTCCAGACGCGCAGGCTCAGTAATTGTGGCTCACGGGCCCAGTCGCTCCGCGGCATGTGGGATCCTCCCAGACCAGGGCTCGAACCCGTGTCCCGTATTCTCAACCAGTGCGCCACCAGGGAAGCCCTTAAAGTTTATTTTTATTATTGTTCGCAACTCATGTTAGTTGCAGTAGAGAGTACAAAGATCGCTTGTCATTTGGCCCGGCTAATGCCAAGTTACTTAAACCTTGGAAACATTTGTGTAGGGCTTCAAGAGTGCCGTGCACTTACAGAGACATTTTACAGGTGTATCTCCAGTGAAAAATGTTCCAAGTAACTATGATCCTTTATAACATTCTCGGTGTTTACTTTGTCTGCGCCAACTCTCATACACAGGAGTACGCCAAAAATACTTGAAAATCTCCTCTCTTGCCCTCTTGAGCACCTTTGGTGGACTCTTTCAATAGCCTATATAGGCTCTTCTGGCCGTCTCTCCTGTCGAATGAGGGCGACGGGAGGATAATCATTTTGACTTCAGCTAAAGATTTGAGAGATTGAGACCAGCAATAGTGATAGACGAAGCCACAAGGCAGGAGTCAAAGTGAATGCCAGCCTAAGGGATTTGTATTTGGAACATAGCGACATTCCTGTGGCTGCAAATGTTCAGGAAGTGTCGGTAGGGAAAGAACTGGAGGCAGGGGACCAGCTGGAAGGTTGAAGGTCTAGACCAGGAAACCACAGCGGGAATCTCATCTTCTCAGTTCTTATCAGTCTTCCGTCGGCCACCTTGCCCCCTTGGCAGCCTCCTCTTCATGATTCTTGTCCCTGGCGCCAAGGCACTCTATCCTTTTGCTTCTCTTTCTGCCTTTTGACTGCTTCTTCTTCGCCCGCTGTGCTTCATTCCCCTCTTCCTAACAGTGGATATTCCTCAAAGTTCCATTCCCTGGCCAAGAATTAGCACTGGAAGGTTAGCTTCTGAGGACGCAGGCTCACCCTTGTACCCAGCTGTATCCCGACCATCTCAACAGTGCCTGGCTCATTACAGGATCTTAATAAATATGTGTTAAATGAATGAAAGGTCTGTTAACACCATCATCCTTCCTCTCATGCAGCATCAAAGTCTCGGAGCTGTCTTTGAAACTTCATCTTTTCTCTGTGAATCCAATCATTTGTAACTCAAAGTATCACCTGGACAATGCTTCTTCTGTTTCCATGGCTCCCTCTCTGCTTTCCATGGCTCCCTCTCTGCCTGTCAGACCCTCATTAAGTCTCACCCACGTTAGAATTACAACATTTTAGGTGGACTGCCGCTTTCTCCATCCCATCACGCATGTCACTACCAGATCCATCTGAGGCACACCCTGAGCTCGCATTTCTCTACCAAAGAGGCTTTGGTGATTAGTCTAGAAATTCCACCATGGTCCAAACACTATTTTTTTAAAATTAATTAATTAATTAATTTATTTTTGGCTGCATTGGGTCTTGGTTGCTGCACGCGGGCTTTTGCTAGTTGCGGTGAGCGGGGGCTACTCTTCGTTGCGGGGTGCGAACTTCTCTCACCAGGGAAGCCCCAACTGTGGGTTTCTCATATTGATCCATGCTCTTTATTAGGTTGAGAAACTTCCCTTCTTTTCCTAGTTTGCTGAGAATTTTTATCAGAAATGGATATTGGATTTTATCAAACAAAGTGCCTTTTGAAATAATTACATGGTTTTACTTTTTTAGTTTATTTATATGGTGAATTACCTTGATTGATTTTCTAATGTTAAAACAGCCTTGCACTCCTGGAATAAATCTCACTTGGTTATGACGTATTATATTTTTATGTATTACATGGTACATATATATGTTTATATTATTGAATTTGGTTTGTTAAATATTTGTTTAGAATTTTTGCATCTGTGTTCTTGAGGGGTATTGGTCTATGGTGTAACCGAGCAGGGCCCTATGGGGCCTTCCCAGAACATGCCTTCCCCCATATCCTCTGCTTTAGCTCCTCTCTGAAGTACCTACAGAATAGTAATTTTTTTTTCAGTTTCTATTCACAAAGAAAACGCTCCAGTCCATCTTCTAATTTTTTTGAAAAACTCCTGACATTACAGAACTCAACTGAAACGTATTAATATTCCACTCTTACATTTCCATGACAAACAAAAGAATTTCATGAGCCAGAACAAACAAACAAGCCAGGGTAGATAATAGTATTTGATGCAAATTTCCTGCGCTGTTTTGCAGATGTGAAAACCCCCCACCAAATGGAAAAACTACTTGCTGACCATGAGCCCAGACCCCCAGGCCTCCTGGAGCCTAAGGACAGATAATCTTAACCCCTGTGACACCGACCTGCTGCCTCACCATCAGCCCATCACAGAATTGTGCACAAGCTGACAGTACCCTCTGACAGCCCCGCCTCACCTCCCCTTTAAAAATGCTTTGCCAAAACCGTTCGGGGAGCTTGAGTCTTTTCAGGGCATGAACCACCTCATCTCCGTCATGGTCTTGCAATAAACTTTTCTCTGCTCCAAACTCCTTATTTAGTTTTGTTATGTGGCAATGCTGGTCTCATAGACCAATTCTATGGTCTTGTAACACGGAAGAGCAAAATCCGACTCCATGTTGGATCTGTTTCTTTTACTTTAACCTTTGCTACTTTAACCTTTGCTTTTCATTTACTTTTATTATTATAATCATACACAATGGCCTGCCTCAGGGAACCCTACCCCTCTGCCTGAATGTTAAACTAAAGGACCTTTGTTCAGCTCTCTGGGAGACAATCTGACCCTGCCCACCTGTGAATGGCTGCAGCAAAGAAGAAATTGACACATCCCCTCCCCCATGCTGGCCAAGCCAGGAGATATTTTGTGAAATTAATGGCCTTCTTACTTTACTTCCTCAACTCTTCCCCCTCTCTGTTCTGTAAAAGAAACTAGTATCGAGACCCCGATAAGATTTTTTGGGGAGACGCTAGTCTGTCATCTTCTTGGTCTGCTGGCTTTCTGAATAAAGTCGCTATTCCTTGCCTGAACACCTTGTCTCCCTATTTACTGGCCTGTCGTGTGACGAGCAGAGTGAGCCTGGACTCGGTAACAGTCTCATAGAGTGAATTAGGAAATTCCCTATGCTTCTACTGGAGTATATTGTATCTATATTCCAGAATATTTTCTGGAATGATAATTGGTAGTACTTCTTTTTCCAATGTTTGGTACATTTATCAGTGAAGTTACCTGGGTTTGAGGTTTTATTTGTGGGAAAGTTTGCATTGCAGATTTAATTTTAAATACATAGGTTATTTCTATTCAGCTTATTTATTTATTCTTGATTAAACTCTAGTAGTTTGCATCTTTTAAGAAATTTGTCCAATTCATCTAAGTTGTAGAATATATTGGCATAAACTTGTTCATGATATTCTCTTATTCTTTTAATATCTATAGAACCTGTAGTGATGCCACTTCTCTCATTGCTGATATTGGTCATTTCTTCTCTCTCTCTCTCTCTCTCTCTCTTTTTCTTTTTTTTCTGATCAGTTTGGCTAGAGCTTTATCAAGTTAATTCAGTTTTTCAAAGAACGAGCTTTTGGGTTCATTGATTATCTCTATTGTTTGTCTATTTTCTATTTCATTGATATCTATTCTAAAATAAGCCTACCTGCAGGTAGACCACTCAGCACCATTTTTATTTTTCAGACATTTATCTGAAACTTTTCCAGTCACCAAGGTAAATGGTGACTAAGCAAGTGTCACCAGTTATAGTTTGGGTGTCCTGGACGGAGCCATCTGATACAGATGATACAGATCTTGATAGAGTGTGAGACAGATACAGAGATTCCTGAAGGAGGGTACCAGGCCTATTGGGGCAATCCCACAGCAGACGTCTAAACAGAGGACTGTGGAAGCCCAGAGAAAAGAGAAAGCAGTCCCAGCAGAGTGCTTTCCGCAAACATTGGGCGGGTAACCCTATTATGTGACATATCTAAAGAAAGCAATTTAAAATAGATGACAAACACATTCCATCAGTCCCTAGAATGGGAGGTGGGGTTGTCAATCTTATCTCAACATTTCGGAAGCCTCAGAGGGTTTGGAAATGGAATAAGACAAGCAGTAACATCAAGCATTGCAGAGACTCTTGTCCTCTTGTCGACCTCAAGTTCACTGCCAGTGAGGAGGTCAGTGGCAAGGTGCTTCAAATCTTTCCTTGGAATCCGGGATGCCAGTCACTTTCTGGGCAAAGAGTCTTTGGTACTCGGAAGATAAAATCCAAATTTTCCTTTGGGACAAATTTCAAAAATACCAGCTTTATTGAAACTTACCCTCTTTTTTTTATCATTCTGAGTCCTTAGGTTCCAAGAGCATTGCTTAATAATTCTGTTTCTAAAAGGGCATTGCAGTGCAATGTCTCTGCTCATGGTAAAGATCAAAAGCTATCTCATCTGGAAAACATACTACTACCTGTTTCAGCAAATGCTTCTCATTCATTATCATCCTTATGAGTAATTCGTTGGCAATGAGTATAATTTTTTTTTTTTTATGAATGTCTAAATACACGCCCTCTCCTGAGGCAGGTTTTGTGCCTGTACTTATGCTGCTCCTGTTACACGAGCTTAGAATCCAGACAGCTGGATTGCTCTGGGCTGCAGTTAACAGATGGCTCCTGCGATTTTAACCGGCTTCCTTCCTCTGTGCACGTGTCTGCTGCTGACCCCTGGCTTTGCTGAGGCAGGCAAGCTGCTGGTAGTACCCATGGATGGGAGCCACTGGTTTACCATGCGTCCGGTCGTGGAGAAACTTGCCCACAAAGGGCATGAGGTGGTCTTAGTCATACCAGAGGTGAATTGGTACCTGGCAAGTTCATTCAATCTTACGGTAAAGACTTATTCCACGTCTTACACTCTGGAGAATTTGAATAGTGAGTTCCAGAAGTTCTCCGATTTTCACTGGAAAACTCAGCCACGAAGTTTACTTCATATGTTGATGAATCCGTCCAACAAAGCTTTTGACTACCTTTTTTCACATTGTAAGAGTTTGTTTGAGGACACAAAATTAGTAAAATACTTAAAAGAGAGTTCTTTTGATGCAGTGTTTCTAGATCCTTTTGATATGTGTGGCTTAATTGTAGCCAAATATCTTTCACTCCCATCTGTGGTCTTCGCCAGGGGAGTCTTTTGCCATTATCTTGAAGAAAGCACTCAGTGTCCCATCGCTCTTTCTTACGTTCCTAGAGATTTCTCAGGGTTCTCTGACGTCATGACTTTCGGACAGAGACTGTGGAATCATATCCGGCACTTGGAGGAACGTTTATTTTGCCACTATTTTTTCAAAAATGTTTTAGAAATTGCCTCTGAGATTCTCCAGACAACTGTCACAGCATCTGATCTCTTCAGCCAAATATCAATTTGGTTGTTACGACGTGACTTTGTTTTGAACTATCCCAAACCTGTGATGCCCAACATGGTCTTCATCGGTGGAATCAATTGCGCTGAGGGAAAGCCGTTGTCAAAGGTAAGTTACTTCTCCTTTAGCATATTAAGAATTAATCAGGCTTTGGACATTAAAAAAAAAACGTTTCCTTACTAAACTGTGATTTGTCATTTATATCCTTTGCATTTGTAATTTCTCTCCGTTGAACAAACTGTTTTGTGCCAGTTCATTTAATTGTGCATCATCAAATTTTACAAAGCAGTCTTCTTTGATATGTATGTGTATACAATTGATGTAATTGTATATAATTTCCAGGCTGCATTTTTAAATCTTGTTTTAGGAAAAATACTGAAAAATACAGTAAGAAATGAAACTTCCCTTTTGTTAATCCAATGCCACCCGCTATAGGAAAATGCTTTTAGCCATTTTGTATGTATCTTTTCCAATTTTTCTGAAATTATTTAATATTATTTAATATAAGTGCATACATCTAATGTAAATTCTCACACCCACTTATTAAAATACAATCTAGTATCAGACTGGATATATTGTTCTTTACCTTGCTTTTTTTCACTTGCCAATAAATTGTGGACATCTACAGTCAGTACATACAAATCTGTCGCTCTTTTTAATGGTTGCATAAAATTCTTTACTTTGGATGTACCATACTTTATTCAACTAACCAATATTGATGGATATTGATAGCTTTTCCCATTTTTTCTTTTATAAGCAAGATTGTATCAACATTCTTAATTTCTTTACCTTTATATATTTCTGTGTTTCTGTGCTCTTATCTCTGTAAGCTAGAGTCCTTAGGAGTAGTGTTGCTGGGTCAAATAGCATGTACATACTATATTTTAATGAATTCAACAAATTGCTTTCAAAATATTGAACAACCTGACACTTTGGTCAAAAGTATACAAGAGCTCTGTTTTTCTATACCCCCTCCACCTCCAGAAGTTGTCAAAGTTTAAAATTTTTAGCAAAATAATTCTACATAGCTGCATCAATTTTTGTTTCCTATTTTCTTAGATATACTGGCCATTTGTATTTCCTCTTTTGTGAGTTATGTATTCACATTCTCTAATCATTTTTATAGAACTTTCTTTTTATAGCTAATTATTGTGTCTCTTGAGTATTAGGAATATTAATACTTAGTTTTTTATATGTGCTGCAAATATTTTTTTCCTTGGCTGTCTTTCATCTTTCCTCATACGGGACTTTCATTTTTGGGTAGTCAAACTGGTTGACTTTTCCTTTAATGGTTTCTGGATTTCAGCTTGTTTAGATCTTTCCAAGTCTGACATATATAAGCATTTTTTTCTGTATTATGTCTTAATGTTTTAATTCCACCAATGTTAATAGTTTTATTTCTTACAATAAGAACTTTGCATGGTATAAGGATCTAACTTCATTATTTTTCCTAAATGGGTAGTCCAGTATCCCAACACCATTTAATAAAAAATCCTCCTTCATTCATTGAATTGAAATGCATCATTATCATATTTTAAATTCCCATATTTATTTGCATCTGCTTTTGTACTTCCAGTCTTTCTCCACTGATTTATTTATCTATTCATGTGCCAGAACCATATTTTGATTATAGTAGCTTTGTAGTAAGTTTTAATATCTGGTAGGGCATGCCCCATACTCATTATTCTTTTTTTTCCAAGTTTTCTTAGTGATTCTTATAATTTATTCTCCTTCACAAAATTGAAAATTGTTTTATCTAGTCCAAAATATAAAAATAAACCATTAGGGTTCTGTTAATATGATGTAAAATATTTTTACTCATTTGAGAAAGGTGAGATTGACTAGCTATTAGTATAAGGGAAAGGAGCCACATTGTTAGGATCAGTGATGGTGCGGATAGGGAGTCCGAAAAGAATATTAATGAGAAATTAAGGCTATTGTCATTGAATTGATTAAGGAGAAGTAAGCTTGTGAGACTAATTAGCAGACTATGGGTTGTGGAGTTAATTCAGATTGTGTTGCTTTTTGATAGTCAAATTAGGGGTATTAGTATAATTGTGGGGATAATAAATTTTAGCATTGGAGGAGGTTAAGGTTTCCTACGTAATCGGTTCCATAGGTATTTGATACTATTACTAATCAGGCTAATCTGCGTGCTGCTTCGCAGGCTGCGAACACCAGCAGGATGATGGGTATTATGCTGGCTGAGGTGAAGTTTTGTTAGGGTCGCCAGGATGAATAGGGATAATATTATGCCTTCTAGACATAGTAGTGAGGATACTAGGTGGGATAGATATATTAGTAATCCTATAAGGGATATAGTGAAAGCTATAATAATATTTATACACACTAAAGACACTTGGTAATTATGAGTTTAGTCATAATCTAATGAGTCAAAATAATTTGTTTTGTTTTAAACTAAATACAGTTTAGTTCAGTCCACTCCAGTCCTTTTTGAGCTCACTGTAGGCCAGACTAATTGCCAATAATGAGATTAAAAGTAAAACCATGGTGAGTATTGTTTTTAGATTACTTGTTTGAGTTGCTCAGAGGAGGGGCAGTAGGAGGGCAATTTCTAGGTGGAAAAGGAGGAATGTGATTGCTACTAGGAAAAATTTTATGGAAAAAGGCAGGCGGGCGGATCCTATAAGGTCAAATCCGCATTCATAAGGGCTTGTTTTCTCTGCGTACATGTTTAGCTGGGGGAGTCAGAAGGCGATGAGTACAAGCAATGAGGCCAGTGCAGTATGTGTTAATAGGGTCAGTATTAAGTTTATTATTCTTTTTCGGGGTGTACCGAAACTAACTGATTACAGGTCAGTTGCACCAATTCATACTAAAAGAATTATGCGCCTCATCAATGGATAGATACGAAAAGGAAGAGTCATAAAACATCTACAGAATGTCAGTATCAAGCAGAGGCTTCAAAGCCGAAGTGGTGGTTGGATGCGAAGTGAAATTTTAATTGGTGCAGGAAACAAACAATAAGGAAGGTGGACCCAATGATTATGTGCAGTCCGTGGAACCCTGTGGCCATGAAGAAAGTTGATCCATATACTCCATCTGAGATTGTAAATGGAGCTTCACAATACCCCAAGGCTTGTAGGAGTGTAAAATATACGCCCAGGGCAATTGTAATAAAGAGGGCTTGGAGTATGTGCTTGCGATTTCCTTCCATAAGGCTGTGGTGGGCCCAGGTGATAGACACCCAGAGGCTAATAGCACAGAAGTGTTGAGAAGCGGCAGCTCTAGGGGGTTTGGAGGGCGAATGCCTGTTGGCGCCCAGCACCCGCCTAATTTAGGGGTAGGGGCGAGGCTTGAGTGATAGAAGGCTCCTTCCCTAATTTAGGGGTAGGGGTGAGGCTTGAGTGATAGAAGGCTCAAAAGAAGCCGGTAAAAAAGAGGACTTCTGAGACGATAAATAAGATTATTCCGTATCAAAGTCCCTTTTGGACGATTGGTGTGTGATGGCCTTGGAAGGTGCTTTCTCGAATAACATCTCGTCATCACTGATATATTGTTAGAGTGTTGGTTAGTAGGCCTAATATTAGTAGAATTATTGAGTTAAGTGGAATCCCATGATTAGGCCCGACGTTATGAGGAGGGTTGAAAGGGCTCCTGTAAGGGGTCAAGGACTGGGGTTTACTATGTGGTACGCGTGGGTCTGGTGTGTCATTATGTGTTGTCATGCAGATATAGGCTTACTAAGAGGGTAAATACATAGGCTGGAATTATAGCAGCAGCAAATTCGAGGATGGTGAGTAGGGAGAGAACAACGAATGTAATGAAAGCCGTGATGGTGTTGATGCTTCTTAGCGCTGAGATTGGTCCTCCGATTAGATGTATTAATACATGACCTGCTGTAATATTGGCTGTTAATCGCACAGCTAGTGTACCGGCTGGATAAACGGGCTGATAGTTCGATAATCACTAGCACAGGGATGAGGGGGGTGGGTGTGCCTTGTGCTAAGAAGTGGGCCAAAAATGCTTTTGTTTTGTTACGGAAACCTGTAATCACAGTGCCGGCTCATAGGGGAATGGCTGTTCCACATTTATTGAGAGCTGCAAGGTGGGTGTAAACGGGTGGGGTAGTAGTCCCAGAAGGTTGGTTGACCCAATAAATAGAATGAGAGACATCTTTTTGCTATGCTTTTCCTATTCAGAATATAGTACTTCTCTTTACTTATTCAGATCTTGTTCTAAGTCTACCAATGAAAATTTGCATTTTTCTTTGTATGTCTTTTATTTTTTCTTATTAAAAGTTATTCCTAGGCATTTTATTACTTTGGAAACTATTGTGAACAGAGTATATTTTCATTTCTATTTCGAAGTGGAAATTAAAGTATAGCTTTTTGCACACTTATCTTGATCTAGCCATACTACTAATTACTCTTAGTAGTTTGTAAGTTTTTCTAGGTATACAATATCGTCTGCAAATAATAACCTCCCATATTCATACCTCTTATTTTGTTTCACCGAAACATATACCTTCAAAACATCATTGAGTCATTAGTTCAATAACAATTATTCAATAGTTTATGAATAATGTTGAATAGTTGGTCCAGACGGTTTGAATTGGAGTTCAATCACTTGCAATTGAAAAAGGTATTTTCAAATACGGGAGTAATATTCCTGGCAAATGCAGAGTCTCTAAATCCAGATGAAATGCTTATCTCAGCCTTTTATTTTATTAGGGAAGTACTATTGATTTTTATCTATTGATCTGGCTCCTTATAAGGCTCAGTACATTTTATAATATAGTCATATTCTCTCACATATTGGGGGTCTTACTTTCCCCTTCGAACTAAGGAGAGGTTACAGATGGATTATGTACTCAGTGAATATATGTTATGGACACTCTGCTTATGTAACTCCTACTACTTAGAGCATGAATCAAGTCTGGCTAGGACAGCATTTTATAAGAGCCTCTGTTCACCTTGCCTTGCCCACTGGGGACCCCTGGATCCTCACATAGCTGAGGAAGTTTCATCCAGACTGGGTACACACACACACACACACACACACACACACACAGAGAGATGATAATGTTGGATTTATTTAGCATGACTGAATGCAAGAAAATGAGAATCAAAATATTGGTTGGGCTGTAGAATGTACAGACTTGTATAAAGCACCCCATTTTTATGAGGAAATTTTTTTGGAATAAAAATAATTAAGCACTTACCATCATACATGTGCTAAAAGTGAATTTAAGTGTTTTTGGAGCAGAGAACATATTATTTTGTTTGTGTAAATTCAAGATGTTATATCAGGCAAACTTTATGTAAAGGGCCAGAAAGTAAATGTTTTAGATTTTTCGTGCCAGTAAATACCCCAGCTCTGACACTTAGCAGTGACATCACCTTGGGTAAGAACCACTGTTTCTAAATAGGTTAAATAGGGATAAAATAGTAGCACCACACACAGCTCTTTTCCAGATCAGAAACGATAATGCATGTAGAGTGCCAGGTGTGTGGCAAAGAATCAGTGACAGCTGTAACTGCCATAACTGCGTGGTGCTAGGTATTTCCCAGTACGATTATTTCCAACCTTCACAATATTAAAAGTAACGATGAGATCAGGCTCTTTTCAAAACAACATGATCAGATGTCACTATTCTCCTCTTGTTGGGAGCCTCCTATGAATTATTTAACCCTCAGATGGATAGAGTCCCCTTAGGGGGAGTTTAGAAATTAAATATAACAAAAGCCAACATGGGTTGACATTGTTATTAGCCCCATTTTGCAGATAATGAAACTGAGGCACAGAGAGGTTGAGTGAGTTGCCCTTGGTCACAGCTCTGGTAAGTGGGGAAGGCAGGATTCCAATGCAGACATTCTTTTTTTTTAAAAATTACAACATAATTCACCCTTTTAAAATATACAACCAATGGTCTTTAGTATATTCGAAGATATGAATAATCATCATCGTTGTCTAATTCTAGGTCACTTCCTCACTCCAAAAGGACACCCCATGTCCCTTGGCAGTCACTCCCCCTCTTCTCCAGCCCCTGGCAACCACTAATCTACTTTTTGTCTCTGTGGATTTGCCTGTTCCGGATACAGTAAGTCCCCTACATTCAAACAAGCTCCTTTTTGAGAGCATATTCCTAAGTCCAAATTGTTCATAAGTCCAACATAGTTAGCCTGGGTACCCAACTAACACAATCGGGTATATAGTACTGTACTGTAATAGGTTTATAATACTTTTCACACAAATAATACATAAAAAACAAACACAAAAAATAAAGAAAAAAATTTTAATCTTATATAGTACCTTGAAAGTACAGCAGTCCAGTACAACAGCTGGCATCCAGGGGTGGGCATCGAGTGAACAGGCAAGAAGAGTTACTGACTAGAGGAGGGAGAGGAGGTGGGAGATGGTAGAGCTGAAGGGTCGTCAGCAATAGGAGACGGAGGGCCAGATGCAATTTCACTCACTCACATCCTGGGTTTGAAATAAAGATCCTGTACTACTATACTCTATACAGTCCTGTACAGTGAAGTACTCAAAAGCACAACCACTTGTAGAGGATGCACGCATGTGACAACATACGCCAGACACATGAACTAACTTATGTGACTGGACATGCAAACGCACATTCTCATCTTTGAAAGTTCGCAACTTGAAGGTTCGTATGTAGGTTCTTCTGTATTTCAGAAGAATGGAATCGTACAATACATGGTTCTTTGTGACTGCCTTCTTTCATTTACTTTTCAGGGTTCATTCGTTTTGTAGAATGTATTGGTATTTCACTCCTTTTTATGGCTGAATAATATTCCTTTCTATGGGTATACATATCTATTCATCTGTTCATCAGTTGATGGACATTTGGGCTGTTTTCACTATTTTAGCTATTACGACTAATGCTGCTATGAACATTCATGTACAATGAGTCCAGACATAGAGCTTTCAGAGGCCAAGGGCCTAACCTTTCCCCTAACTGCCTGCCTGTGCAGACTCGAAACTCTTGGGAAGCACCCTGCTTGTGACCTTTGCGGAAGTTATATGCAGTGAAATTTGCCCAGGGTGGGCTTGACTAACATCTCATGGTCTCTGATCTCTCAGTGGACATGACATTTGTTGGCTTTGTGGTGCTACAGAATAACATGCAGTTGGCTTTTTTTTGTTATTTAGCATAAAAAGTCCTTCATTGAACAGATATCTATTTAAAAAAAAATTTTATTGGAGTAGTTGATTTACAATGTTGTGTTACTTTCTGCTGTACAGCAAAATGAATCAGTTATACATATACATATATCCACTCTTTTTTAGATTCCTAAAAAAGAGTTAGGAATCATATATCCACTCTTTATTAGATTCCTAAAAAAGAGTTAGGAATCATATATCCACTCTTTTTTAGATTCCTTTCCAATATAGGTCATTACAGAGTCTTGGGTAGAGTCCCCTGTGCTATATAGTAGGTTTTTATTAGTTACCTATTTTATATACAGTGGAGTGGATCTGTTAATCCCACTCTCCCAATTTATCCCTGCCCCCTTTCTCCCTCCCCGGTAACCATAAGATTGTTTTCTACATCTGTGACTATTTTTGTTTTATAAATAAGTTCATTTGTACCATTTTTTTAGATTCCACATATAAGCAATATCATATGGTATTTGTCCTCCTCTGTCTGACTTACTTCACTTAGTATGACAATGTCTAGGTCCATCCATGTTGCTGCAAATGGCATTATTTCGTTCTATTTTTATGGCTGAGTCATATTCCATTGTACATATGTACCATACCTTCTTTATCCATTCCTCTGTCGGTGAACATTAGGTTGCTTCCATGACCTGGCTATTGTAAATAATGCTGCAATGAACATTGGGGTGCATGTATCTTTTCGAATTATGGTTTTCTTCAGATATATGCCCAAGAGTGGGATTGCTGGATCATATGGTAGCTCTATTTTTAGTTTCTTAAGGAACCTCTATACTGTTCTCCATAGTGGCTGTTACCACTTTACATTCCCACCAACAGTGTAGAAAGGGTTCCCTTTTCTCCACACCCTCTCCAGCATTTATTGTTTGTAGATTTTTTTTCTACATCTTTATTGGAGTATAATTGCTTTACAATGGTGTGTTAGTTTCTGCTGTACAACAAAGTGAATCAGCTATATGTATACATATATCCCCATATCCCCTCCCTCTTGAGCCTCCCTCCCACCCTCCCTATCCCACCCCTCTAGGTCGTCACAAAGCATCGAGCTGTCCTAGGCAGCAGCTTCCCACTAGCCATCCATTTTACATTTGGTAGTGTATACATGTCAGTGCTACTCTCTCACTTCATCCCAGCTTCCCCTTCCCCCACTGTGTCCTCAAGTTCCTTCTCTATGTCTGCATCTTTATTCCTGCCCTGCCACTAGGTTCATCAGTACCGTTTTTTAGATTCCATATGTATGTGTCTGCATACGGTATTTGTTTTTCTCTTTCTGACTTACTTCACTCTGTATGACAGGCTCTAGGTCCATCCACTTCACTACAGATAACTCAATTTCATTTCTTTTCATGGCTGAGTAATATTCCATTGTATATATGTGCCACATCTTCTTTATCCATTCATCTGTCAATGGACACTTAGTTTGCTTCCATGTCCTGGCTATTGTAAATAGAGCTGTAATGAACATTGGGGTACATGACTCTTTTTGAATTATGGTTTTCTCAGGGTATATGCCCAGTAGGGGGATTGCTGGGTCGTATGGTAGTTCTATTTTTAGTTTTTTATGCAACCTCCATACTATTCTCCATAGTGGCTGTATCAATTTACATTCCCACCAACAGTGCAAGAGGGTTCCCTTTTCTCCGCACCCTCTCCAGCATTTATTGTTTGTATATTTTTTGATGATGGCCATTCTGACCAGTGTGAGGTGAATTAAATTGATTAATTAATTAATTTAAAAAATTTATTTATTTTGTTTATTTATTTTTGGCTGTGTTGGGTCTTCGTTGCTGCATGCAGGCTTTCTCTAGTTGTGGCAAGCGAGGGCTACTCTTCGTTACGGTGCGCGGGCTTCTCATTGCGGTGGCTTCTCTTGTTGTGGAGCATGGGCTCTAGGCGCACGGCCTTCAGTAGTTGTGGCATGTGGGCTCACTAGTTGTGGCTCACGGGCTCCAGAGCACAGGTCCAGCAGTTGTGGTGCACGGGCTTAGTTGCTCCGCGGCATGTGGGATCTTCCGGGATCAGGGATCGAACCCGTGTTCCCTGCATTGGCGGGCGGGATTCTCAACCACTGAGCCACCAGGGAAGCCCGAGGTGAATTTTAAATGTCAATAAGTATTAAAAATTTACTCTCCCTCCAGCAGTGTATAAGTATACCCTTTTCTTCAAATTCTTGCTCACACTTATCTTCAGACTTTAGGTTTTTGCCAGTCCAATAGGTGAAAAATATCTCAAGGTTATCTTAATTTGCATTTCCCTCATTAACTGTTTATCTTTTTAAAAAAAATTAAGTTGTTTGACCAGTGAAGAAGAGAGCTGGAGCTGACCTCCCTCAATGAATATAACTGACGCAACCTCTGATTATATTAGCTCTTCGGGTAACCCCACCATATTCTTGACTCAGTGAATTTGTTGGAAGGCTTTTCGTTGCTTGCAATTTTATTGGCTCAAATACTGGGAAAAATCTCAGGGTATACTGATGACACCAGGACCCATTTTTCACCTTTAATTCTTGTATCTGCTTCTGATGATATCCTTCTGGGTGTCATGATACCCCAGCACCTGGGGCTCTAGCCAGAGTCCTTCTCCCAGGATTCCTAGTAAAGTTCTTCTGCCTCACTGGGTCTCATTAAGTGACATGTCCATCTCTGCACTAATCACTGTGGCCGAAGGGATGAGATGTGCTAATCGGTTGAGGCCTAGGTCACATGTTCTATCCCAGAGCAGCTCACGTGGAGCCTCACCTGAAGTCCAGGGGAGGTCGCTGGGATGAGTCACTTCCTAATGACTTTCCACACTGGACAAATTAAAGATGTTTACAATTTAGATGTCAGGTTTTTCATTGCTAGTTTATCTTATAAATCTATTATCATATAGATTTCTCTGTGTCCTAATCTGAGCTTATTTTAAGAAAATGTGGGTGGGTACTAAATAGGAATATCCCCAGGAAAGGATGATCTGTCAGCTTTTAAGGCAATCATTTTGGGGCTTATAAGCATTTTGTATTTGAAGTCTTTGATCTTTGTTCTCTTTTAGGTATTTTTTTCCCTATTGTGATACTCGTAGATATTTTTAAATTTAAACTTGAAATTTAAAAAATTCCCCAGCAAGTGAAAGAAATACTATTAGCTATGGGTATTTTTCTTTCTCTCTCTTTTTTTTTTTTTTAAGGGCAGCCGTCTCCTTTTTAAATTTTTATTATTATTATTTGGCTGCACCACGCGGCATGTGGGATCTTATTTCCCTGACCAGGGGTCAAACCCAAGCCCCCTGCAGTGGAAGCGCAGTCTTTTAACCACTGGACCTCCAGGGAAGTCCGGTATTTTTCTATTAATGTTTCTTAGAATATATAGGTCTTTCCATGGTAGATTTTGGTCTTTATCAGTTCTGGAAAGTTTTATTCTTTTGCCATTGCATTGTATCTTTTCAATTTATCCTATTTTTAAAACAATTAATGCTATTGAGGTATTATTTACATATAATAAAATGCACCATTTTAACTGTACATTTCTGAGTTATAATTTTATATACCCATGTAACTGTCACCACAGTCAAGATATGGGACACTTCCATCACTCCAGTAACTGGCCTTGTGTTCTATCCCAGTCAACCAACACTTTCCCTAGACCTTAGGCAACCACTGATCTGGTATCTGTCACTGAGATTAGGATAATCTTTAATAGAGTTTCATCTGAATGGAATTATACAAATATGAATGGAAAAAAGCTGCTATGAATATTTGACTACATGTGTTTATGTGAGTAAATCGTTTTGTATTTCCTGGGTAAATACTTAGAAGCAGGATTGCTGGGTCGTATGGTAGGTGTATGTAAACTTTATAAGGAACAGCCAAACTGCTTTTTAAAGTAATTGTACTAAAAAATAAAAATAAAGTAATTGTACTATTTTACATGCCTGCCTCTACATTCTTGCTGACACTTGCTATTATCAGTTTTTTATATCTTAATCACTCTTGTGGCTGCGTAGTAGAATTTCATTGTGACTTTAATTTTCATTTCTTTCTTTCTTTCCTTCCTTCCTTCTTTTTTGGTCACACCACGCGGCTTGCGGTATCTCAGTTCCCGGACCAGGGATTGAACCTGGGCCACAGCAGTGAAAGCGCCGAATCCTGACCACTAGGCCACCAAGGGACTCCCTGATTTGCATTTCTTTGTGACTGCTGCTGATGAACGTCTTTTCATGTGCTTACTGATCACATGCATATCTTTAAAGAGAAAAGTGTCCCTTCAAATCTTCTGCTCATTTTTATTGGGGTAGTTGCCTTCTTATTTTTGAGCTGTAAGAGTTCTTTATATGCTCTGGATACAAGTCCTTTGTCAGATACATGTTTTGCTGATGTTTTCTCCTGGTGTGTGGTTTATATTATATTTTTAAAATAATGTCTTTCAAAGAGCACAAGTTTTAAATTTTGATAAAATCCGACTAATCAATTTTTTAATAGTTTGTACTTTTTGTGTCCTGAGAAATCTTTGCCTACCCTAAGGTATGAAGATTTGGTCCTATGTTTTCTTCAAAACGTTTAAATAGTTTTAGTTTTTCTGTTTAGGTTTATGGGAGTGGCAGTGGGGAATACCATCTCTCAGGGGTCAGGCTCGAGAGATGTCGTTTTCTATTTCTGGCCTTTTTTGGGGTGACCTCACCCACACCCCTGGCTTCAATCACCACCATATCCTGATGGTTCCAAGTCCACCTGTGCAATCCAGGCCCCTTCTCTGCTCCAGATCCGTGAAGCCAACTAGCTTGGACATATCCTCCTGGTGTTTCACAGGCACAAGTAACACAGGCTCCTCCCTCCCCACAGCCCTGCTTCTCCCCAGGGCCCACATCTCTGTAAAGGTACCACCATCCTCCCAGGGGTCCAGCTCTCCCCAGGGGCTCCAAGTACAAGAAGTGCAAGTAGAGATCAGATGACACCAACGTCTAAGTAAAATGCCACTGCATTAATGTAGAATGGGAGAGAGCCCTTTAATGGGACAAGAACAGTCTCACTCCTCTGCAGGTGTGTTCCTGCCCTCACCCCAATACTCACAGATATTTTAATTGGTTTGGGGGAATAGCTCAGGGGCTGAAATATTTCACCCATAGCTAAGAACCCCTTTCTAGTGCCCAGTCTACGCACAACGTCCAGATCCAGACCATCCTCCCCTGGGCAGTGCGGGATGCCCTCTGCGGCCCTGTCCCTGCCTTCTCTGGACCCGTCCTTCCTGTGCTATCCTCTGTGAGCGCCCCCTAGCAGATGCTTCCTGTACTGCCTCTCACATCTGTTCTGTCTCCAGTGCTTCTGTAACCTTGATTCAGGCCCTCACCTCATACAAACAGCCTCTGAATATGACACCTGGGATCCAGGTTGACCCCTCTGAACGATTCCCTACTTCTTTGCAAAAGGGGCTTTTAAAAAACACAAACTTGGCCAGGCCACAACAACTTTAGTTGTTGCCCGGGACTTCGGGATGAATCTCAAGCCCCCAGCTTGTGGTCCCCAGTTATAGGCTGAATTGTGGCCCCCCTCGAAAAAGATATGTTGTAATCCTAACCCTTAGCACCTCAGAATATGAGCTTATTTGGACACAGTGTGTTTACAGAGGTAGTCAGGTTAAATGAGGTCATTTGGGTTGACCCTAATCCAATATGACCAGTGTCCTTATGAAAAGAGATTTAGCCACAGAGACAGACATGCACAGAAAGAAGATAATGTAAAGACACCTAGGGGGGGCTTCTCTGGTGGCACAGTGGTTGAGAGTCCGCCTGCTGATGCAGGGGACACGGGTTTGTTCCCCGGTCTGGGAGGATCCCACATGCCGTGGAGTGGCTGGGCCTGTGAGCCATGGCCGCTGAGCCTGCGCCTCCGGAGCCTGTGCTCCGCAATGGGAGAGGCCACAACAGTGAGAGGCCCACATACCGCAAAAAAAAAAAAAAAAAAAAAAGACACCTAGGAGGAAGATGGGAAGAGTGATGCACCTATAAGCCAAGGAAGACCAAGGTTGCAGGCAAACACCAGAAGCTGGAAGAGGCAAGGAAAGATTCTCCTTCAGAGCCTTCAGAGGGAGCGTGGCCTTGCTGACACCTTAATTTGGACTGTGCCCTCAGAATGTGAGACAATAAATTTCTGTTGTTCTAAGTCACCCAGTTTTGGGCACTTTGTTACAGCAGCCCTAGAGGTGAATACAGCCCTCTCCGTTTTCAGCCTCCTGCTTCCTGCGCTTGTATGCTTCATGAGTTTCCCAAGGTGTACAGTTCTCTTACTGTTAGGAATGCTTCCTGCCATGTCCATGCCTCTGTGCAGGTGGGGCCCATCAAAGCACCAAATATGACTTGCCCTCTTGCAAAAAGCCATAAAAATTGGTGTTGGGAAAGGCAGTCTCATGCATGCAGTGTTTTGGCCCTCACTTGGCGGCATAAGAATGGGCCTTGGCTTAGAACTCTTCCTTACCAAGAGCCTATGCCAGGCTTATCACCTTGTGTGGGAGTATCTTTCCCTGTTTCAGTTTCAATGACTGCCCTTTTGTCTTTGTTTGAAGTGTGTGCATCTTATGGCACTTGGCCAACCCTACTGTTATATCTGTCCTCCTCGGAGAGGGGATGGGGTCTTTCCACTGCGGCACAGGGGGGATGCATGTAGGCAAATTGCCTTGCATCAGGCATCAGGGGAGACGGACTGGCCATGGCAGACTGATGCCCACTGTTGGAGCTGAACTTGCTCTGTGTCTTCTCTGCATAAGTAAAGTGTTGTCCCATCCAGTGCGTGACTGCACCGTGTTCTTCTTGGCTACTCAGATACCGACATGCAGTGGGCAGAGGTGTTTGTACTTCTATTCCTGGTGGCTGGCATAGTGATGATCTTTGCTATTCTCCATGTAGTTGGTATCCTGCTCTGGGATTGGTGACCAGTGCCCGGTAATCTGCTTGACAGATGTGATAGGATATAAGCTGGGAGTAGAGGTCAGAAACTGAGCCTTGGGGAAAACCTGCAGTTATATGGCTGGGACAGAAAAAGAGAGCATAGATGTTGCTGTTGGAGGGGAAATAAAGAGAATCAGGACCATGGATGCACAGCTTCCAAGGATGATGCAGGGTTGCCAAGGAAACACACCACAGCTTGGTGGAGACATTAGGGGCTTGTCAAGTCCACTGCCCCAGGGTGATGCCGGCTCCCTGGGGGTGATGGGCTGACTGAGGTGCTGGCTACTTTCTGGCCACATGGGCACAAATGGGTTGTGGATAGTCTCCCTGTTGAGAGGTAGGAGCTGGTGCATCGGGCGAGGGCAGAGTTGGAGAGGTGGGTGCTACGATGAGCGGGGAAACTCTCCTCTGGCTCTTGGCCACCCTGGGGGCCCCATGCCATCTGCTGTCTCCTTCATCCCTTTCAACCTCCACTGCTTTGGCTTGCTCTCCAGTGCCTTCAGATAGCCTTTCAAAAAGAAGTATTTCCCGGGAATTCCCTGGCGGTCCAATGGTTAGGACCTGGAGCTCCCACTGCTGGGGCAGAGTTTGATCCCCAGTCAATCCCACAAGCCGTGTGGCAGGGGCAAAAAAAAAAATTTCCCAAGGGATTATAATCATTATGTGTGGGAGCATTGGACTGATAGGAGCTACTCCTACCGGAAGCCAGAAATGCTTCTAGGTGAATTTAAAAAAATATATATTTTTGGTCATATTACAAATCCCAGGGAGATTTTGCTTGGCCTGCCATTACATCTATAGCTTAAATGGGGGCAAAATCAAGAGTGTTGCAATGTTAAATCTTCCCACGCAGGATGTTGTATGCCTCTTCATTTATTTTATTCTAGTCTAGATTGATATCTCTAACTGGAACAGAGAAAACGCCACCACCCTTTCCAATCCCCGAAGTGCACTGTGTATCCTTACTTGGCTTATAGCATCTGTATTAGGTTGAGTGGCAAACGCACGGCAGCTAATCACAGTGAGGAAAGCCAGAATGTTGCCCTAGATACTCACTGACGGGTTCCATTGCAGTTAGAGCCAGACCAGTAACAGGGGCTACTGAGTTCTTAGCAGAATGAAGGGGATACAACTCTCCTGACTTGCTGCTTCTGCCACCAGATAGGGTGTCGCTAGATTCACTGGTGGCTGGAAACCCAAACAGCAGCTTCTCTTGCTAACAACACTGACAGCAGCAAAGACAAACTTGAAGTCCCACCCTCCCGGCGGCCCTGCTCCCTTCCCTAGCATATCCTTACACCCTGAAAGTAGCACATGAGCAGCCTTGATCCTACACTCTCAAGAAATTCTGCATGGCTGTTTGTGGAAATGAATGGGGGACAGAAACGATGGGATTTAACCTGGGAGTAGAGGACAGAAACTGAGCCTTGGGGAAAACATGCAGTTATGTGGCTGGGACGGAAAGAGGATCCAGAAAGAGAGAGCATAGATGTTGCTGTTGGAGGGGAAATAAGAGAAGCAGGACCCTGGACTCACAGCCTCCAAGGATGGTTAAAGCAAACGCTCCCGGCACAGTGGCAGCTGGTGTGACCCAGGAGGCGTCTCGGTGTGCATGTGTTGCTCAGTGGTGGATCCCTAATGGGGGTAACTTTCTCCGAAAGCGAAGCCTCAGCCTGGCCGGTCCTGCGGCCTGGGACAGGATATCGCTATGGCAGAAGCCATGGAGGCAGAAGAGCGCGCTCAGTGAGAGAGAGAGAGCTGGGCAGCCCAAGGAGCCCCCCCGCACCATCCCCAGGGCAGACGGGACACGGAGACGTCCGTATCTTGCTGAGCACGTGTGGGCATCAGTCTCTGTAGCAGGGCTGGACTCATGGGCCCCACCGCAGAAGGTCCCACAAATTATGGAGCCCCTCTGTTCTGGAGGAATCTGTCCTCATCAGGACTTAGGACTGTAAATGACCTTGGAGCAGAATCTGAACATAAACTATAAGTTGTAACAAAGGCCCAGATTAATGTACACCCCAGTCCCTAAACAGAGTAGCAGAAGACTGGAGCCTCCAGCATCAGAAGAGGAATTCAGAGAGCCTGCTCCGAGGCCAGGGGACGGCGCTCTCTGACTCCACTCTGTCATTGCTAAGGGTTGCCTTGTCCATTGACGCCTTAGATAACGGCAACCCTTATTCCATGAGGTAGATACAGAATTCTCAACCAACCCTTCTGCTGTCCTTCCTCCGTAATCCCTCCAGATATTTCCATAGCTGACAGCCACTTGAACAGACTCTGCCCTGAACGTTGCAAGAGGTGTCTCCATGTGGAACGGGAACAAAACGGACAGCCGGCATCCCCTCCCCGCTGAGAGAAAGCCGTCTTGGCAATGTTATATATTTTCCTGCATGTGATCTGTGTTCACCCATGATTGGGGGAAAGAGTTGAAAGAGTTATCAAATAAGGTCACATCCAGCAGAGAGGTTCTGGCTGGGACTAGGGCATAGGTGACCCCGCAGAGCTCAGTCACAGCCCCATAGAACATGGTTAACAGAGAAATAGGAGGTGATCAAAGGGAATGGGCAGGCACAGCCTTGCTTTGGGCATGGGATGAAAAACAAGAGAGTGATCTAGAATGCTCCCCAGAGGGAGCAGCAGAGTCAGATGAGTTTTTCCAAGCTAAGGGGAAGTGGTGTTTCCCTAGGTGAAAGCAGAGGTGATGAAACACAGGGATAGACTTATTCTGTAATGATTAATGTAACGAGGGAGCACTGCCTTCCAATTACATGCCATTTTGCTTAAGAGGCCTGATGATAAGATAAAGAAAACAAATGCAGGCGGCACAGCCCGAACAGAATGCATTTGGCTTCTGCAGAGATGTCCCTGGGGCTGCAGCTTCCCTGGCAGTTGCTCCCTGGCCTCTTGCTCTGCCTGTGCGTCGGGCGATGGGCCGAGGCTGGGAAGGTGCTGGTGGTCCCCGTGGAGGGCAGCCACTGGCTCAGCATGCGGGAGGCCGTGCGGGAGCTCCATGCCAGAGGCCACGAAGCAGTGGTCCTTTCTCCCGAGGTGAAGATGCACATCAAGGCAGAGGACTTTTTCACCATGGAAACCTATGCTGTTCCATACACCCAGGATGAATTTGATTACATCGTGACAGGCAAGACTCATCTGTTTTTTGAAAGAATACATTTTCTAACACTGTTTTTGGAAACTATGGCCTCTTTGAAAAATGTGTCTTTGGTCTTTCAAAGGTCTTGTGAGGAACTATTGTATAACAAGGACCTGATCAGGCACCTGAATGCCAGTTCCTTTGATGTGGTTTTAACGGACCCCGTTTACCCCTGCGGAGCGGTGCTGGCTAAGTACCTGTCGATTCCAGCTGTGTTCTTTTTGCGTTCCATTCCATGTAACTTAGATACTGAGGGCACAGCGTGCCCAAAGCCTTTTTCGTATATTCCTAGTTTACTAACAATGAATTCAGACCACATGACATTCTTCCAAAGGGTCAAGAACCTGATCTACCCTTTGAGCTTCAAGTACATTTGCCAATTTTCTTTCACTCCTTATGCACGTATGGCCTCTGAGCTTCTTCACAGAGAGGTGTCGCTGGTGGAAATTTTTGGCTCTGCATCCATTTGGCTGTTCAGAGGAGACTTTGTGATGGACTACCCCCGGCCAATCATGCCCAACATGGTCTTCATTGGGGGTATCAACTGTGCCAACAGGAAACCATTATCTCGGGTCTGTATTGGTGCTTTTATTCAATCAATGTTCCAAGTGGAGCCTATTGTTTTAAAAAACAACTTACTTCCAGGTGCTTATTTATCTACTGATCTTTTTAAAGATTTCCACCGGGCTTCCCTGGTGGCGCAGTGATTGAGAGTCCGCCTGCCGATGCAGGGGACGTGGGTTCGTGCCCCGGTCCGGGAGCGGCTGGGCCCGTGAGCCATGGCCGCTGAGCCTGCGCGTCCGGAGCCTGTGCTCCGCAATGGGTGAGGCCACAACAGTGAGACACCCGCAAAAAAAAAAAAAAAAAAAAAGATTTCCACCTCTCATTCTCCTTCTAACAGTCTTTGGTGAGATAAATTGTTAAAGTGCCTCCAGTAGTGCAGTAAAGGTTTGCGATGGTTTTTGAGAGGAATGAGAGGAAGGGGTGAGGGTCCATAATAGGATTGACAAGCAATGGTGTGATTCAACCGTGATCACCCTTTAGTGAAGGCATGTTCGTAACAGTTGTGCAGTTTTCTCCAGCTGAGTAGGAGCAGAGAACTTGAGCTGTGAATCCATCCATCAGGGGTTTTTGCTTGAGGGTGTTCAAGAAGGATGAAAGAGCTGGCAAATTACATTTGTTTAAAAAATTTTTTTAAACACTTTTTTTTTTTACAAGCCTGGCTTTGTTTGTTGTTGTTTTTAACTTAATTAATTAATTTGTTTATTTTGGGCTGCATTGGGTCTTTGTTGCTGCACACGGGCTTTCTCTAGTTGCGGCAAGTGGGGGCTACTCCTCGTTGCGGTGCACGGGCGTCTCATTGTGGTGGCTTCACTTGTTGCGGAGCACGGGCTTTAGGTGCGTGGGTTTCAGTAGTTGTGGCACACGGGCTCAGTAGTTGTGGCTCACGGGCTCTAGAGCGCAGGCTCAGTAGTTGTGGTGCACAGGCTTAGTTGCTCCGTGGCATATGGGATCTTCCCAGACCAGGGCTCGAACCCGTGTCCCCTGCACTGGCAGGCAGATTCTTAACCACTGCTCCACCAGGGAAGTCCCAATTACATTGGTTGACCTGATAGTTCTTCGAGGTTTTGTCTTGGAATGGACGGAGGTGTGGTCACAGGAGACCTAAACACCAAAAGGAAGCAGAAGTTTCAAAGAGGTCGAAAAATTAAGTGGAAGTGAGACAATGCCAGAGAGAGAAGTTGGGGTCTCTGTGATCAGAGAAAGAAATAATTGAGTTCAACTTTTCAGAGATGGAGCTGTGCTGATGAGAAGTCTTCTGACCAGGAGTTGGTGTCTGGAGTAAAATGTGGGGATGTACCAGAGTTTGATGGCATGTCAGATAGGTCTTCTACTTGGGACACTGAGGGCATCAAAGGATAGTGGCAGGGGCTAGAGAGGAGGTAAAACTGAGCCTATAAACTCAGTGAAGGTGGGGACAGTGATGCTGAGAAATGAGTCTCAAAGAGGAAGGGTTTGTTAGGAGGGGCTGACCACATCACCAAACCTACCCTGGCCCAAGCCAGCCCACCCCAAGTTTCCATGACAGGAACTACTGCTTTCCTCATCCTTTCAGAGTCTTCTTAGGTTAAACCTGAATATTTGAGTTTAATTGAAATAGGACTCTTGGGGGCCAGATTTGTTCCTTAATCCGCTGAGTTAGCCATCTTTTTTGCCCTTTTATGTAATAGTCACTGAATTTATATTAACTTCCATGACTTTAGATCTCATAGTTTTTGTATTGTTACTTTTGTATCTCTTTTTATTAATGTAGTATATGTTATTGCACAGGACTCTAACTTCATTTTTCTTTTTTGCTCACACCATAAAGGATCTATTCTACTGGTTTTTTCTTCCTATATGCAATGCATTTGACCAATTATAAAATACGTATGTATATATTAGATTTGTAAAAAGGGAAAGTAGGGAGGCATTTTAAAAAACAATTGCCGCTCTTTTCTTTTTACTTTTTCTGTGTGAATATATTCTCTAGAGTAGACTGCATTGGTTCAAATCCTCACTACGATTTTTATAGCTGAATGACCTTGGGTGGGTGACCTAACCATTCTGACCTTAATACTGTCACAGAGAGCACACAAATATTATCTATTATCATTATTTAAAAGGTGCCAAGCAAGCCAAGGTATGTCATCTGGAGGCACGTAGATATGTTTGTGCCAATTTATTTGGTACATGAAAGATCATTTACACTGAAATTCTCAAGTTTTATACATTGTAAGCACAGCATTATCTTTTTTGTTCCACTAGCTTTTGTTTTACTTTGAGATTTTGTCATTCTTATTTATTTGGCTTGGTTTACCCTTAGATGTGACTCTTTTAAATGTTTATGGAAATTCTTCTCAAAATATGAAAGACTAAAGTCTAAAGTTTTAATATTTTTGTTCCTTTTCCTTCTTAAAGTTTATGACGGGTTGAATTATATTATTGGTCTTCTCAAAGAAATAACTTTTGGATTTGCTTATTCTTTTTACTATTTCATTAATCGCAGCTTATTGTTTTTATTAATACTATCATCCTTGTATCCCTTGATTTATGTTATAGCTGTTTTTCTCATTTCCTTAGGTAAGCATTAAGTTCCTTTATGTTTTCTTAATAATGAAGAATTGAAGGTCATACATAAAACATTTTCTTGAATTCTTAGATTTTGGTATAAATTGCTCTCATTTTCTTTCTCTTAAATTTACATTATTGATTTCCTCTTTGAGTCCGTGGCTATCTATTTTTTTTAACAAGGTTGTTTCTTAATTCCCATATAGTTAAGATATTTTGTAGCCATCATTCTCTTATTTTTCTCTAATGATTTTGAATTATAATCAGAGAATGTTTCTTGTGGGGTCACTGCTTTAAAAAATTTCTTAATAGGTTTTCTTTATGGTCTAGTACAGAATCATCCAATAGAAATATACTGCAAGCCACATATGTAATTGAAAGCTTTTTAGTAGGCATATTAAGAAAAGCAAAATGAGGGTTAAAATTAATTTTAGTAATATATTTTATTGAATCAAATATATCAAAAACATGATCCATTAAACATATACTCAATATAAAAATTTTTTCAGGTACTCATTTGCCATTGTTTCTTCCAGTTTTATTGAGATATAATTGACATGCAGCACTGTATAAGCTTAAGGTGGACAGCATAGTGATTGACTTACCTAGACCATGAGATGCTTACCCCAGTAAGTTTAGTGATCACCCATCATCGCATATGGATACAAAATTAAAGGAACAGAAAATTTTTTTTTCCTTAGGATGAGAACTCTTAGAATTTACTCTCAGCGACTTTCATAGATAACATAGAGCAGTGCTAATTATCTTTACCATGTTGTACATTACATCCCTAGCACTTATTTCTCTTACAACTGGAAGTTTGTACCCTTTGACCGCCGTCATCCAATTCCCCCTCCCCCATTCCACGCTTCTGGTGGCCACAAATTGAATTTCTATTTCTATAAGCTTGTTTGTTTGTTTTTGAAGTATAATTGACCTACAGCACTATGTTAGCTCCTATCACACTACATAGTGATTCAGTACTTCCATACACTTCAAAATAACCACTACAGTAAATCAGGCTATGATATTCACCGTAGAAAGATATTACGTAACTGTTGACAGTATTTCTCACACTCTAATTTCTTACCTGTAACATATATTTTGCAACTGAAGTTTGTATCTTAATCCCTCCCACCCATTTCTCTTCTTCCCCTACTCCCCTCCACTCTATCAACTACCTGTTTGTTCTCTGTATCTATGAGTCTGTTTCTGTTATTTTCTTTTTTAACATCTTTATTGGAGTATAATTGCTTTACAATGGTGTGTTAGTTTCTGCTTTACAACAAAATGAATCAGTTATATATATACACATATATTCCCATATCTCTTCCCTCTTGCGTCTCCCTCCCTCCCACCCTCCCTATCCCACCCCTCTAGGTGGTCACAAAGCACAGAGCTGATCTCCCTGTGCTATGCGGCTGCTTCCCACTAGCTATCTAACTTACGTTTGGTAGTGTATATATGTCCATGCCTCTCTCTCGCTTTGTCAGAGCTTACCCTTCCCCCTCCCCATATCCTCAAGTACATTCTCTAGTAGGTCTGTGTCTTTATTCCTGTTTTACCCCCAGGTTCTTCATGACATTTTTTTTTCTTAAATTCCATATATATGTATTAGCATACGGTATTTGTCTCTCTCTTTCTGACTTACTTCACTCTGTATGACAGACTATATATAGGTCTATCCACCTCATTACAAATAGCTCAATTTCGTTTCTTTTTATGGCTGAGTAATATTCCATTGTATACATGTGCCACATCTTCTTTATTCATTCATCAGATGATGGACACTTAGGTTGTTTCCATCTCCTGGCTATTGTAAATAGAGCTGCAATGAACATTATGGTACATGACTCTTTTTTTTTTTTTTTTGCTGTACGCGGGCCTCTCACCGTTGTGGCCTCTCCCATTGTGGAGCACAGGCTCTGGAGGCGCAGGCTCAGCGGCCATGGCTCACGGGCCCAGCCGCTCCGTGGCATGTGGGATCTTCCTGGACCAGGGCACGAACCCGTGTCCCCTGCATCGGCAGGCAGACTCTCAACCACTGCACCACCAGGGAAGGCCCATGACTCTTTGAATTATGGTTTTCTCAGGGTATATGCCCAGTAGTGGGATTGCTGGGTCATGTGGTAGTTCTATTTGTAGTTTTTTAAGGAACCTCCATACTGTTCTCCACAGTGGCTGTATCAATTTACATTCCCACCAACAGTGCAAGAGGGTTCCCTTTACTACACATCCTCTCCAGCATTTATTGTTTCTAGATTTTTTGATGATGGCCATTCTGACTGGTGTGAGATGATACCTCATTGTAGTTTTGATTTGCATTTCTCTAATGATTAATGATGTTGAGCATTCTTTCATGTGTTTGTTGGCAATCTGTATATCTTCTTTGGAGAAATGTCTATTGAGGTCTTCTGCCCATTTTTGGATTGGGTTGTTTGTTTTTTTGTTATTAAGCTGCATGAGCTGCTTATAAATTTTGGAGATTAATCCTTTGTCAGTTGCTTCATTTGCAAATATTTTCTCCCACTCTGAGGGTTGTCTTTTGGTCTTGTTTATGGTTTCTTTTGCTGTGCAAAATCTTTGAAGTTTCATTAGGTGGCATTTGTTTATTTTTGTTTTTATTTCCATTTCTCTAGGAGGTGGGTCAAAAAGGATCTTGCTGTGATTTATGTCATAGAGTGTCCTCCCTATGTTTTCCTCTAAGAGTTTGATAGTTTCTGGCCTTACACTTAGGTCTTTAATCCATTTTGAGCTTATTTTTGTGTATGGTGTTAGGGAGTGATCTAATCTCATACTTTTACATGTACCTGTCCAGTGTTCCCAGCACCACTTATTGAAGAGGCTGTCCTTTCTCCACTGTACATTCCTGCCTCCTTTATCAAAGATAAGGTGACCACATGTGCGTGGGTTTATCTCTGGGCTTTCTATCCTGTTCCATTGATCTGTATTTCTGTTTTTGTGCCAGTACCATACTGTCTTGATTACTGTAGCTTTGTAGTATAGTCTGAAGTCAGGGAGTCTGATTCCTCCAGCTCCGTTTTTCGTTCTCATGATTTCTTTGGCTATTTGGGGTCTTTCGTGTTTCCATACAAATTGTGAAATTTTTTGTTCTAGTTCCGTGAAAAATGCCAGTGGTAGTTTGATAGGGATTGCATTGAATCTGTAGATTGCTTTGGGTAGTAGAGTCATTTTCATAATGTTGATTCTTCCAATCCAAGAACATGGTATATCTCTCCATCTATTTGTATCATCTTTCATTTCTTTCATCAGTGTCCTATAATTTTCTGCATACACGTCTTTTGTCTCCTTAGGTAGGTTTATTCCTAGATATTTTATTCTTTTTGTTGCAATGGTAAATGGGAGTGTTTTCTTGATTTCACTTTCAGATTTTTCATCATTAGTGTATAGGAATGCCAGAGATTTCTGTGCATTAATTTTGTATCCTGCTACTTTACCAAATTCATTGATTAGCTCTAGTAGTTTTCTGGTGGCATCTTTAGGATTCTCTATGTATAGTATCATGTCATCTGCAAACAGTGACAGCTTTACTTCTTTTCCAATTTGGATTCCTTTTATTTCCTTTTCTTCTCTGATTGCTGTGGCTAAAACTTCCAAAACTATGTTGAATAAGAGTGGTGAGAGTGGGCAACCTTGTCTTGTTCCTGATCTTAGTGGAAATGCTTTCAGTTTTTCACCATTGAGGACGATGTTGGCTGTGGGTCTGTCATATATGGCCTTTATTATGTTGAGGAAAGTTCCCTCTATGCCTACTTTCTGCAGGGTTTTTATCATAAATGGGTGTTGAATTTTGTCGAAAGCTTTCTCTGCATCTATTGAGATGATCATATGGTTTTTCTCCTTCAATTTGTTAATATGGTGTATCGTGTTGATTGATTTGCGTATATTGAAAAATCCTTGCATTCCTGGAATAAACCCCACTTGATCATGGTGTATGATCCGTTTAATGTGCTGTTAGATTCTGTTTGCTAGTATTTTGTTGAGGATTTTTGCATCTATGTTCATCAGTGATATTGGCCTGTAGTTTTCTTTCTTTGTGACATCCTTGTCTGGTTTTGGTATCAGGGTGATGGTGGCCTCGTAGAATGCGTTTGGGAGTGTTCCTCCCTCTGCTATATTTTGGAAGAGTTTGAGAAGGATAGGTGTTAGCTCTTCTCTAAATGTTTGATAGAATTTGCCTGTGAAGCCATCTGGTACTGGGCTTTTGTTTGTTGGAAGATATTTAATTACAGTTTCAATTTCAGTGCTTGTGATTGGTCTGTTCATATTTTCTATTTCTTCCTGATTCAGTCTTGTCAGGTTGTGCCTTTCTAAGAATTTGTCCATTTCTTCCAGGTTGTCCATTTTATTGGCATAGATTTGCTTGTAGTAATCTCTCATGATCTTTTGTATTTCTGCAGTGTCAGTTGTTACTTCTCCTTTTTCATTTCTAATTCTATTGATTTGAGTCTTCTCCCTTTTTTTCTTGATGAGTCTGGCTAATGGTTTATCAATTTTGTTTATCTTCTCAAAGAACCAGCTTTTAGTTTTATTGATCTTTGCTATCGTTTGCTTCATTTCTTTTTCATTTATTTCTGATCTGATTTTTATGATTTCTTTCCTTCTGCTAACTTTGGGGTTTTTTTGTTCTTCTTTCTCTAATTGCTTTAGGTGCAAGGATAGGTTGTTTATTCGAGATGTTTCCTGTTTCTTAAGGTAGGATTGTATTGCTATAAACTTCCCTCTTAGAACTACTTTTGCTGCATCGCATAGATTTTGGGTCGTCGTGTCTCCATTGTCATTTGTTTCTAGGTATTTTTTGATTTCCTCTTTGACTTCTTCAGTGATCACTTCGTTATTAAGTAGTGTATTGTTTAGCCTCCATGTGTTTGTATTTTTTTACAGATCTTTTCCTGTAATTGATATCTAGTCTCATAGCGCTGTGATCAGAAAAGATACTTGATACAATTTCAATTTTCTTATATTTACCAAGGCTTGATTTGTGACCCAGGATATGATCTATCCTGGAGAATGTTCCATGAGCACTTGAGAAAAATGTGTATTCTGTTGTTTTTGGACGGAATGTCCTATAAATATCAATTAAGTCCATCTTGTTTAATGTATCATTTAAAGCTTGTGTTTCCTTATTTATTTTCATTTTGGATGATCTGTCCATGGGTGAAAGTGGGGTGTTAAAGTCCCCTACTATGAATGTGTTACTGTCGATTTCCCCTTTTATGCCTGTTAGTATTTGCCTTATGTATTGAGGTGCTCCTATGTTGGGTGCATAAATATTTACAATTGTTATATCTTCTTCTTGGATCGATTCCTTGATCATTATGTAGTGTCCTTCTTTGTCTCTTCTAATAGTCTTTATTTTAAAGTCTATTTTGTCTGATATGAGAATTGCTACTCCAGGTTTCTTTTGGTTTCCATTTGCATGAAACGTCTTTTTCCATCCCCTTACTTTCAGTGTGTATGTGTCTCTAGGTCTGAAGTGGGTCTCTTATAGGCAGCAAATATATGGGTCTTGTTTTTGTATCCATGCAGCCAATCTGTGTCTTTTGGTGGGAGCATTTAGTCCCTTTACATTTAAGGTAATTATCGATATGTATGTTCCTATTCCCATTTTCTTAATTGTTTTGGGTTCGTTATTGTAGGTCTTTTCCTTCTGTTGTGTTTCTTGCCTAGAGAAGTTCCTTTAGCAGTTGTTGTAAAGTTGGTTTGGTGGTGCTGAACTCTCTCAGCTCTTGCTTGTCTCTAAAGGTTTTAATTTCTCCATCAAATCTGAATGAGATCCTTGCTGGGTAGAGTAATCTTGGTTGCATGTTTTTCTCCTTCATCACTTTAAGTATGTCCTGCCAGTCCCTTCCGGCTTGCAGAGTTTCTGCTGAAAGATCAGCTGTTAACCTTATGGGGATTCCCTTGTGTGTTATTTGTTGTTTTTCCCTTGCTGCTTTTAATATGTTTTCTTTGTATTTAATTTTTGACAGTTTGATTAATATGTGTCTTGACATATTTCTCCTTGGATTTATCCTGTATGGGACTCTCTGTGCTTCCTGGACTTGATTAACTATTTCCTTTCCCATATTAGGGAAGTTTTCAACTATAATCTCTTCAAATATTTTCTCAGTCCCTTTCTTTTTCTCTTCTTCTTCTGGAACCCCTATAATTCGAATGTTGGTGCGTTTAATGTTGTCCCAGAGGTCTCTGAGACTGTCCTCAGTTCTTTTCATTCTTTTTTCTTTATTCTGCTCTGCAGTAGTTATTTCCACTATTTTATCTTCCAGGTCACTTATCTGTTCTGCCTCAGTATTCTGCTATTGATCCCATCTAGAGTATTTTTAATTTCATTTATTGTGTTGTTCATCACTGTTTGTTTCATCTTTAGTTCTTCTAGGTCCTTGTTAAATGTTTCTTGCATTTTGTCTATTCTATTTCCAAGATTTTGGATCATCTTTACTATCAGTATTCTGAATTCTCTTTCAGGTAGACTGCCTATTTCCTCCTCATTTGTTAGGTCTGGTGGGTTTTTATCTTGCTCCTTCATCTGCTGTGTGTTTTTCTGTCTTCTCATTTTGCTTATCTTACTGTGCTTGGGGTCTCCTTTTTGCAGGCTGCAGGTTCGTAGTTCCCATTGTTTTTGGTGTCTGTCCCCAGTGGCTAAGGTTGGTTCAGTGGATTGTGTAGGCTTCCTGGTGGAGGGGACTAGTGCCTGTGTTCTGGTGGATGAGGCTGGATCTTGTCTTTCTGGTGGGCAGGTCCACGTCTGGTGGTGTGTTTTGGGGTATCTGTGGACTTGTTATGATTTTAGGCAGCCTCTCTGCTAATGGGTGGGGTTGTGTTCCTGTCTTGCTAGTTGTTTGGCATAGGATGACCAGCACTGTAGCTTGCTGGTCGTTGAGTGAAGCTGGGTGCTGGTGTTGAGATGGAGATCTCTGGGAGATCTTCGCCGTTTGATATTATGTGGAGCTGGGAGGTCTCTTGTGGACCAGTGTCCTGAAGTTGGCTCTCCCACCTCAGAGGCGCAGCACTGACTCCTGGCTGCAGCACCAAGAGCCTTTCATCAAAAAGAGGAAAAGGGGAAAAAATCATAAATCTTGCTCTCGAAGTCCACCTCCTTAATTTGGGATGATTGGTTGTCTATTCATGTATTCCACAGATGCAGGGAACATCAAGTTGATGGTGGAGCTTTAATCCGCTGCCCCTGAGGCTGCTGGGAGGGATTTCCCTTTCTCTTCTTTGTTCTCACAGCTCCCGGGGCTCAGCTTTGGATTTGTCCCCGCCTCTGTGTGTAGGTCGCCGGAGGGCGTATGTTCTTCGCTCAGACAGGACGGGGTTAAAGGAGCCGCTGATTCAGGGGCTCTGGCTCACTCAGGCCGGGGGAGAGGGAGGGGCACGGAGTGCGGGGCGGGCCTGCGGGGGCAGAGGCCGGCGTGACGTTGCACCAGCCTGAGGCGCGCCGTGCGTTCTCCCGGGTAAGTTGTTCCTGGATCCCGGGAGCCTGGCAGTGGCGGGCTGCACAGACTCCCCGGAAGAGGGGTGTGGATAGTGACCTGTGCTCGCACACAGGCTTCTTGGTGGCGGCAGCAGCAGCCTTAGCGTCTCATGCCCGTCTCTGGGGTCCGCGCTGATAGCCGCAGCTCGCGCCTGTCTCTGGAGCTCTGAATCTCCTCCCCTCGCGCACCAGGAAACAAAGAGGTAAGAAGTCTCTTGCCTCTTCGGCAGGTCCAGACTTTTCCCCGGACTCCCTCCCGGCTAGCCGTGGCGCACTAACCCCCTGCAGGCTGTGTTCACTCCGCCAACCCCAGTCCTCTCCCTGTGCTCCGCCCGAAGCCCGAGCCTCAGCTCCCAGCCCAGCCCGCCCCGGCGGGTGAGCAGACAAGCCTCTCGGGCTGGTGAGTGCCGGTCGGCCCTGATCCTCTGTGCGGGAATCTCTCCGCTTTGCCCTCCGCACCCCTGTGGCTGTGCTCTCCTTCGCGGCCCCGAAGCTTTCTCCCTCCGCCACCCCAGTCTCCGCCCGCGAAGGGGCTTCCTAGTGTGTGTAAACCTTTCCTTCTTCACAGCTCCCTCCCACTTGTGCAGATCCCGTTCCTATCCTTTTGTCTCTGTTTATTCTTTTTTCTTTTTCCCTACCCAGGTACGTGGGGGGTTTCTTGCCTTTTGGGATGTCTGAGGTCTTCTGCCAGCATTCAGTAGGTGTTCTATAGGAGTTGTTCTACGTGTAGATGTATTTCTGGTGTATCTGTGGGGAGGAAGGTGATCTCCGCGTCTTACTTTTCCGCCATCTTCCCGGAAGTTCTCTCTGTTTTGTTATAGTTGTTCATGTTGTTCATTTGCTTTGCCTTTTATTTTCCACATGTAAGTGAAATCATACAGTATTTGTCTTTCTCTATCTGACTTATTTCACTAAGCATAATAGCCCCAGGTCCATCCATGTTGTCGCAAAAACAAGATTCCATTCTTTTTTATGGCTAATATGCAATAGCCAATATTCTTGTCTATTGTAAATAATGCCGCAGTGAACATAGGGATGCATATATATTTTCTAATTGGTGTTTTCCTTTCTTTGGTTAAGTGCCCAGAAGTAGAAATGCTGGATCATATGGGGTTTCTATTTTTAATTTTTTGAGGACCCTTCATGTTGTTTTCTATAGTGGCTTCCCCAATTTACTTTTGCCCCAACAATGTACGAGGGTTCCCTTTTCTCTACATCCTCACCAACACTTGTTACTTCTTCTCTTTTTGATAATAGCCATTCTTTTTTTTTTGTTTGTTTGTTTTTGTTTCTTGCAGTACGCGGGCCTCTCACTGCTGTGGCCTCTCCCATCGCGGAGCACAGGCTCCGGACGCACAGGCCCAGCAGCCATGGCCCACGGGCGCAGCCGCTCCGCGGCATGTGGGATCCTCCCAGACCGGGGCACGAACCCGCGTTCCCTGCATCGGCAGGCGGACTCCCAACCACTGCGCCACCAGGGAAGCCCGATAATAGCCATTCTGACAGGTGTGCAGTGATAATCTTATTGTGGTTTTGATTTGCATTTCCTTGATGATTAATGATGTTGAGAATTTTTTCATGTGCCTATTGGCCATCTGTATGTCTTCTCTGGAAAAATGTCTATTTGAGTCCTCTGCCGATTTTTAATCATGTTATTTGTTGTTGTTGTTGACTTGTATGTTTTCTTTCTGTATTTTGGATATTAACCCCTTATCAGGTACATCATTTGCAAATATCTTCACCCATTCAGTAAGTGGCCTTTTCCTTTTGTTACCAATTTCCTTTGCTGTTCAGAAAATTTTAGTTTGGACTTGGGTGGGGTTTGTGCCGCGGCCTCAGGCTGACGGCGCAGGTCAGGTCCCTCCGGTCCGCGCTCCCCTGCTCCGAGGCGGTCGATGGGACTGAGCGCCGCGGAGCAAGCGGCGGCACCCGTCGCGGGGCTGGGGCAGTGCAAGAGCCCGCCGGGAGGCTCGGGCATGGCGGGCCGCAGGACCTGAGCCCTACCCCTTGGGGAGCAACCTGGTGGCGGGCGATGGGGATGGAGCGGGGCTGCCGCTGCCGCCTCCTCGGCCCCGCAGCGAAGCACCGGGCAGCTCGGGATCATGGCCCTGGAGCAGCTTTGCTCCATCCTGTGTGGTTAATAACAATACTTGAAGTGGAAGGGATTGCTGTGGCCCAAAAGACCTAAGATGGACAAAATATTGGAATCAAGCACATGCCTGCAACCCAGCGTGGCCTTTGGGTTCGAACCAGCAATGGAGGTCATTTTGCTTCACCAGATTATCTTGACTCATATCCACCAAACAAGGAATGTATCTACATTTTGGAAGCTGCTTCACGTCAAAAAACACAGCTGACCTTTGATGAACATTATTGTATTAGAACCATCATTTGAATGTCGGTTTGATCACTTGGAAGTTCGAGATGGGCCGTTTGGTTTCTCTCCACATGTAGATCGTGACTGTGGTGTGAAAAGCCCTCCGTTAATTAGATCAACAGGGAGATTCATGTGGATTAAGTTCAGTTCCGATGAAGAACTTGAAGGACTGGAATTTCTAGCAAAATATTCGTTTATTCCAGATTCAGACTTTACTTACCTAGGAGATGGCCAGTTTGAATTGTCAGGAGCTGACGGAATAGTACGTTGGAGTCAGGTAGAACAAGGGGAGAAAACAAAACCCGGCCAAGCAGTTGATTGCATGTGGATGATTAAAGCTACTCCAAAAGATAAGATTTATTTGAGGTTCCTAGATTATCAAATGGAGCACTCAAATTAATGCAAGAGTGCATGAGAAACAGGCACAAGAGTGCATGAGAATGCAAGAGAAACTTCGTTGCAGTCTATGATGGGAGCAGTTCTATTGAAAATCTGAAGGCCAAGTTTTGCAGCACTGTGGCCCATGACATAATGCTTAAAACAGGAGTTGGGGTGATACAGATGTGGGCTGATGAAGGTAGTCGGCTTAGCACGTTCAGAATGCCTTTTTTTTTTCTTTTTTTTTTTTTTTTTTGCAGTACGCGGGCCTCTCACTGCTGTGGCCTCTCCCGTTGCGGAACACAGGCTCCGGACGTGCAGGCTCAGCGGCCATGGCTCACGGGCCCAGCCGCTCCGCGGCATGTGGGATCTTCCCAGACCGGGGCACGAACCCGCGTCCCCTGCATCGGCAGGTGGGCTCTCAAACACTGCGCCACCAGGGAAGCCCCAGAATGCTTTTTACTTCCTTTGTGGAGCCTCCCTGCACAGACAGCACTTTCTTTTGCCATAGCAACATGTGCATCAATAATTCTTTAGTCTGTAATGGGGTTCAAAACTGTGCATACCCTTGGGATGAAAATCATTGTAAAGAAAAGAAAAAAGCAGGCCTGCTTGAACAAATCACTAAAACTCACGGAACAGTTGTTGGCATTGCGTCAGGGATTGTCTTGGTCCTTCTCATTATTTCTATTTTAGTACAAGTGAAACAGCCTTGAAAAAAGGTCATGGCTTGCAAAACTGCTTTTAATAAAACTGGATTTCAAGAAGAGTTTGATCCTCCTCATTATGAACTGTTTTCACCGAGAGACAAGGAGACATCTGCAGACCTGTCGGAGGAACTGGACAGCTACCAGAAGGCGCGGCGCTCCTCCACTGCGTTGCCATGCATCCACGACCATCACTGTGGATCGCAGGCACCCAGCATCAAGCAAAGCAGGACCAACCTGAGTTCCATGGAACTTCCCTTCCGAAATGGTTCTGCACAACCGCAGCCAATGAAAACATTTAATAGCATCTTCAAAAAGAGAAGCTACACTTTCAAGCAGGCACATGAGTGCCCTGAACAGGCCCTAGAAGACAGAGTAATGGAAGAGATTCCCTGTGAAATTTGTCAGAGGGAGGGAAGATTCTGCGCAAGCATCCATAGCCATCGATTTTTTTTTAACATCTTTATTGGAGTATAGTTGCTTTACTGTGGTGTGTTAGTTTCTGCTTTATAACAAAGTGAATCAGTTATACACATACGTATATCCCCATATCTCCTCCCTCTTGCATCTCCCTCCCTCCCACCCTAGCCATCGATTTTTAATCTTCTACAGAAGGTGACATTAATTATTAAGTATGTACGTATGTAGCCTACAGAGCACCCATACTGTCTTCAGCAGCCAACCCTTTTCTCCTGTCAGAACTAGGAAGACCTTCGTTCCCCACTAACCTAATGTAATGGTGAAGTTTTTATTGTCTCAGGCAGTCTATATATGTTAACCCAACCAAGGAACTTACTCCATTCAGTAAAAAACAAAAAATAAGCCTCTATTGCTCAGTAGCATTTGGAGAGAGGAGGGGTAGTGGTGCGCCAGGCTCAGCTGCCTGCCTGTCTTAGCAGCAGGAAGACTACTCTTGATTGACACAGCTCTGTCAATATTTTGACCCCACAGTGAGTTTAAAAGTAAGATTTTTCTTCACATTCCTTTTATTTTTTTCTTTTTTCTAAATTTAATTTGTTTTATAAGGCAGTAATTTTACCCTTTCAGTTTCTTTTTTTTTTTCCCTTTCAGTTTCTTATATAAACGGTTCATGTATCACACATATTTCAATATAGGCATTTGTTCTAGAATTTGTCAAAATATAACTAGTTACTGTGGTAAGTGCCAATTAAGACACAGAGTTGTGTTCTGTCCATCTGCTTCTTCTTGACTGGTTTCTATACTGCTGCCTTTTAATTACTGGATCCTTAGTCTTTATTTTCTGTGATATGATTTAGCACTTTTAAGTCACATTTCGTCTTATATTATACGAGAAAGTTTCATAATCCTGGGATGTATGCACCATTGCCAGTTATACCTAAAAACTTGAAAACGATTAAAATTTTTAGAAATGCTTTGAAATTCCCAAGTTTTATCACATTCAGTGATAGCCCATTCACTCCTGTGAGCAAAAAGTCATTTAATTCATTTCGGGGAGGCCTATCATTATATTCACTTCCTGTGTTTCTCATTACTAGATCTGTGTCTTTTATTATTTTTATAAAAAGATGAGCTCACTCCCTTTGTGTTGGTTTATCTTATAGGATATGGTAGCCAAGGTTGTACGAGAGTTAAAGGAAAATGCCTAAGAAATTGTATAAGCCTTTAGATTGCTTCTTATTTGGGATAATACATTTTTCTAGTTCTTACCAAGAATAACAATTTCTACTTTTTTTAAAACTGCACTTTTGACCTTATTTTTTAATGGTATATAAACAATAATTTATAAACATGATATAAAAACTCTGCATTTTTTTAGACTTTTGATATTATTTGATACTGTACAAACTTTATTAAATCAAGATTAAAGAGCTACATGACAGATTTCTTTCAGTATTCACATTAGCAGCTTTGTATACAAATATGCTGTGATGGAACTCTACACTATAATTTACTGTAAAGACCTTGGTAACGTGTACATAAGCATTTGTTTCCTCTTGTTATTGCGTTTAGTTTATGATAAATTTTTCACTGTGTGATATTTATTGTTCTAAATCACTACACAAACCTGATATTAAAATATATATTATTACATGACAAAAAAAGATTTTAGTTTCATATAGTCCCATTTGTTTATTTTGCTTTTGTTTCCCTTGCTTAAGGAGACATATCCAAAAAAAAATTACTAATATTGAAGTTAAAGAGCATACTGCCTGTGTTTTCTTCTAGAAGTTTTATGGTTTCAGGTCTTACATTTAAGTCTTTAATCTATTTTGAATTTATTTTTGTGCATGGTGTGAGAGAGTAATCCAGTTTGATCTTTTGTATGTAGTTGTGCTTTCCCAACACCATTTACTGAAGAGGCTGTCTTCCCCTCATTGTATATTCTTACCACCTTTGTCATAGATTAATTGCCCATATAAGTGTGGGTTTATTTCTGCTCTATATTCTGTTGCATTGATCTATGTGTCTGTTTTTGTGCCAGTACCATTCTGTTTTTGTGTGTGTGTGATTCTCAACATTTTTATTTAAAATAATAGCCGTGGGGGGCTTCCCTGGTAGGGCAGTGGTTAAGAATCCACCTGTCAATGCAGGGGACATGGGTTCAATCCCTGGTCCGGGAAGATCCCACATGCTGCGGAGCAACTAAGCCTGTGCACCACAACTACTGAGCCTGTGCTCTAGAGCCCGTGAGCCACAACTACTGAGCCCTCGTGCTACAGCTACTGAAGCCCACGCACCTACAGCCAGTGCTCTGCAACAAGAGAAGCCACCACAATGAGAAGCCCACGCACTACAATGAAGAGTAGCCCCTGCTCGCCGCAACTGGAGAAAGCCTGCGCACAGCAACAAAGACCCAATGCAGCCAAAAATAAATAAATAAAATAAATAGTAAAAATAAATAAATAACATGTTTTTTTAAAAAAATAAAATGAAATAATAGCAGTGGGGAATACGACCATCTTTTCATATTTCCAAATGAACGCTTTAAATAATCCCCAGTTTTTATTACTTATGTGTCCAGATTCTACCAGTTGTGCTTGGCTTCTTTATCTTTCTTTTTTTTTTTTTTTTTGGTACACGGGCCTCTCACTGTCGTGGCCTCTCCCGTTGTGGAGCACAGGCTCCAGACGTGCAGGCTCAGCGGCCATGGCTCACGGGCCCAGCCGCTCCACGGCATGTGGGATCTTCCCGGACCGGGGCACGAACCCATGTCCCCTGCATGGGCAGGCGGACTCTCAACCACTGTGCCACCAGGGAAGCCCCTATCTTTCTTTTTTAGCCCTCACTGGGATCATAAGTTTTCTTTCCGTCAAGGGAAGTTTGTTTGTGATGGTTTCTGGGCTATCAGATTTGGCATGTACAGCTGCAAACATAGTTGGAGCAGCACTCACAGCTAACATACACTAACATTAACAGCAAGAATAAGATTTTTACATGGTCTGTCCTCTATGTGTATCATCCCACAAATTGCCTTCAATCATAGACTGAAGTACCATACTGTTTTGATCACTGTAGCTTTGTAGTATAGTTTGAAACCAGGGAACATGACACCTCCAGTTCTGCTGTTTTTAAAAATTGAAGTGTAGTTAATTTACAATGTTGTGTTAATTTCTGTTGTACAGCAAAGTTATTCAGATATATATTCCTTTTCAGATTCTTTTCCATTATAGATCATTACAAGGTATTGAATACAGTTCCCTGTGTTATACAGTAAGAACTTGCTATGTATCTATTTTATATATAGTGATGTGTATCTGTTAATCCGAAGCTCCTAATTTAACCCTCCCCTGTCCTTCCCCTTTGGTAACCATAAGTTTCTCTTCTGTGTCTGTGAGTCTGTTTCTGTTTTGTAAATAAGTTCATTTGTATCATTTTTTTAGATTCCACCTATAAGTGATATCACATGAGTATTGTCTTTCTCTGTCTGACTTAACTTCACTTAGTATGATAATCTCTAGGCCCATCCTTGTCGCTGCTCCAGTTCTGTTCTTCTCTCTCAAGATTTTTTTTTTTTTTGGTTATTCAGAGTCTTTTCTGTTTCCATACAAATTTTAGAATTATTTGTTCTCATTCTGTGAAAAATGCTGTTGGTGTTTTAATAGGTATTGTGTTGAATCTGTAGTTTGCCTTGGGTTTTATGGTCATTTTTTTTTTTTTAAAGAAGATGTTGGGGGTAGGAGTTTATTAATTAATTTATTTATTTTTGCTGTGTTGGATCTTCGTTTCTGTGCGAGGGCTTTCTCTAGTTGTGGCAAGCGGGGGCCACTCTTCATCACAGTGCATGGGCCTCTCACTATCGCGGACTCTCTTTTTGCAGAGCACAGGCTCCAAATGTGCAGGCTCAGTAGTTGTGGCTCACGGGCCTAGCCGCTCTGTGGCGTGTGGAATCTTCTCGGACCTGGGCTTGAACCCGTGTCCCCTGCACTAGCAGGCAGACTCCCAACCACTGCGCCACCAGGGAAGCCCTGTATGGTCATTTTAACAATATTAATTCTTCCAATCCATGAGCACAGTGTATCTTTCCATTTGTGTCGTTTTCAGTTTCTTTCATCAGTGTTTTATAGTTTTCCTAGTATAGATGTTTTACCTCCTTAGTTAGATTTATTCCTAGGTATTTCATTCTTTTTGATGTGATTGAAAATAAAATTGTATCATTAATTTCTTTTTTTGAATAGTTCATTGTCCGTGTATAGAAATGCAACAGATTTCTGTATAATAGTTTTGTGTCCCACAACTTTACCCAGTTCACTGATGAGTTCTAGTAGTTTTTGATCATGCCTTTAGGATCTTCTATGTATAGTGAGTGTCACGTCATTTGCAAAGAGTGACAGTTTTACTTATTCCTCTCCAATTTGGATTCCTTTTATTTCTTTTTCTTGTCTGATTGCCGTGGCCAGGACTTATAATATTATGTTTATTAAAAGTGGCAAGAGTCTTGTTCCTGATCTTAGAGGAAATGCTTTCAGCTTTTCACCACTGAGTATGGTGTTAGTTGTGGGCTTGTCATATATGGCCTTTATTAGTCTGAGGTATTTTACCACTATACCCACTTTGTGGAGTTGTTTTTTTTTTTTTTAATAAATGGATGTTGAATTTTGTCAAAAGATTTTCCCACATCTATTGAGATGATCATATGACTTTTAATCTTCAGTTTGTTAATGTGATGTATCACCTTGACTGATTTGTGGCTATTGAACAATCCGTGCATCCCTGGGATAAATCCCACTTGATTGTGGTATATGATCTTTTTAATGTACCACTGAGTTGCTAATATTTTGTTGAGATTTTTGTATCTATGTTCATCAGTGACATTGGTCTGTAATGTGTGTGTGTGTGTGTGATATCTTTTTCTAGTTTTGGTATCAGGGTGATGCTGGCCTCATAGCATGAGTTAAGAAGCATTCCTTCTTCTCCTATTTTTTGGAATAGTTTGAAAAGGATAGGTGTTAACTCTTCTCTAAATGTTTGGTAGAATTCACCTGTGAAGCCATTTGGTCCTGGACTTCAATTTCTTGGGAGTATTTTATTACTGATTCAATTTCATTATTGGTAATTGGTCTGTTCATGTTTTCTATTTCTTCCTGGTTCAGTCTTGGGAGATTGTACATTTCTAGGAATCTGTCCATGTCTTCCAGGTTGTCCATTTTATTGGCATATAATTGTTCACAATAATCTCTTATGATCCTTTATATATTCTGTGGTGTTTGTTGTGACTTCCTCTTTCTCATTTCTGATTTTATTTATTTGGGCCCTCTCTCTTTTTTCTTGATGAGTCTGGCTGAAGGTTTGCCAATTTTGTTTATCTTTTCAAAGAATCAGTTCTTAGTTTCATTGATCTTTTAAATTTCTGCCCAGATCTTTATTTTTTTTATACTAACTTTGGGGTTTGTTTATTCTCTTTAGTTACTTTAGGTGTAAGGTTAGGTTGTTTATTTGAGATTTTTCTTATTTCCTGAGGTACACTTGTATTGCTCTAAACTTCCCTCTTAGAACTACTTTTGCTGTTTCCCATAGATTTTGGATTGTTGTGTTTTCGTTTTCGTTTGTCTCCAGGTATTTTTTTATTTCCTCTTTGATTTCTTCAGTGACCCATTGGTTGTTTAGTAGCACACTGTTTAGCCTTCATGTGTTTGTGTTTTTTGCAATTTTTTCCTTGTAGTTGATTTCTGGTTTCATAGCATCATGGTTGGAAAAGGTGCTTGATATGATTTCAGTCTTCTTAAGTTTACTGAGACTTGTTTTGTGGCCTAATGTGTGATCTACCCTGTAGAATGTTCCATGTGCACTTGAAAAGAATGTGTATTCTGTTGCTTTTGGATGGAATGTTCTATCTATATCTATTAAGTCTACCTGGCCTAATGTGTTGTTTAAGGCCAGTGTTTCCGTATTGATTTTGTCTGAATGATGCATCCATTGGTGTATGTGGGGTTTTAAAGTACTCTAATATTGTTGTTTACTGTCAACTTCTCTTTTTATGTCTGTTAATATTTGCTTTTCGTATTCAGGTTCTCCTATGTTGGGGCCATATATATCTATGTATATACCTAATGCTGGCCCACTGGTAGGTGGAGCCAGATCGTGGAGTCTCTGGCTGCAGGGCCTGAGGGTCCTGGAGCTGGTATCAGCCTGCTGGAGGGTGGGGTGAGGTCCAGGGGGTCCCTGGGCTAGTGCTGATGCACTGGTAGGCGAGTCCATGTCCTGGGCCCTCTGGTGGACAGGGCCAGATCCTGGGCCTTCTGGCAGGTGGGGCCATGTCCCAGGTGGCTGCGAGCTCAGGGGGTCCGAAGGAAGCTGGCCTACTAGTGGATGGGCCTGTGTCTCCACTCAACTAGCTACTTGGCCTGAGGCATCCTAGCACTGGTATTGACAGGCTGGTGGGTGGGGCTGGGTCCCAATGCTAATAAGCTAGAGGGAAGATTCCAGAATGTCACTTGCCAGCACAGTGTTACTGTGGTAGAACGGAGCTCCCCGGTAGAGCTGCTGCCAGTGTGTATATCCCCAGGATGATCTCCTGTTGCCTCCTGCCTCTCTGGGAGGCTCTCCAAGATCAGCAGGCAGGTCTGAACCAGGCTCCTTTCAGATTACTGCTTCTTGCCTGGGTCCTAGTGTGTGTGAGATTTTGTGTGCACCCTTTGAGAGTGGAGTCTCTATATCCTACAGCCCCCTGGCTCTCTGGAAAGTAAGCCCTACTGGCCTTCAAAGCCCAATGTTCTGGAAGCTCTCCTTCCTGGTTCAGGACCCCCAGGCTGGGAAGCCCAATGTAGGCTCATATCCTTCAGTCCTTAGGGAGAACCTCTGCAATTGTAATTATCCCCCATTTGTGGGTCGTCCACCCAAGGGTATGGGTCTTCACTCTACCTTGTCTCCACCTCTCCTACACATCTTCTTGTGGTGCCTTCTTTATATATGTAGTTGTAGAAGATCTTTTCTGCTAGTCTTCAGGTCTTTCTCTTCAATATTTGCTCTGTAAATTGTAATACTGCTGTACCCGCAGCAGGAAGTGAGCTCAAGTTCTTTCCAATCTGACATCTTGCCCACTTGCCTCAATATAACGTTATTAATGAGATAGTTCACATGTTTAAACTTCATACTAAGTCTTCAAAATCTGGTATGTATTTCACACTTACAGCACATATCAGTTTGGGCTCTGCACGTTTCAAGTGCTCAATAGTCCTGTGTAGCTAGTGGCTACTGTATCACACAGCATATGATCAACGTTTGTAAATGTTCCATAGATAAAACTAAAAATGCATATTTTCAATTTTTTATAAAAAAAAAACTCACTGTGCCCAAATCTGAAAATGGTGTCTGAAATTATTTTCCCATTTAACTGAATTTTGGTCAATTTACATATGGAATTTTAATAGTTTTTACTTTAAACATATAGCTGCTAGATTGGTGCACATAGGTTTATGACTGCTGTGTTTTCTTCATAAAGTTTGCTTCTTAAAAATGTTTAATTGTGGTCAAACACCCGTAATATAAGATTTACCATCTTAACCATTTTTTAGGGTATGGTTTAGTAGTGTTAATTATACTCACATTGTTGTGCAACAAAACTCCAGAGCTCTTCATCTTGAAAAACTGAAACTCTATGTCCCTTAAACAACATCTCCCCATTTGCCCAACTCCCTAGTCCCTGGCAATCACGATTTTACTCTCTGTCTCTATGAATCTGACTACTCTAGGTACCTCATATAAGTGGAATCCTATAGTATGTGTCTTTTTGATACTGACTTATTTCACTTAGCATCATGTCCTCCAGGTTCATTCATGTTGTCGTATATGTCAGAATTTCCTTCCTTTTTATGTCTGAATAATATTCCATTGTGTAGACAGACCACATTTTGCGTTTCAACTGCCAATGGACACAATTTGCTTTCACCTTCTGGCTATTGTGAATAATGCTGCTATGAACATGGGCATACAATTATCTCTTTGAGATGCTGCTTTCAATTCTTTTGGGTATATACCCAGAAGTGGAATTGCTGGATCATCTGGTATTTCTATTTTTAATTTTTTGAGGAGCTGCCATACTGTTTTCCACAGTGGCTGCACCATTTTACACTCCCACCAACAGTACACGAGGGTTTCAATTTCTCCACATCCTCTGCCAGGCATGTTTTCTGTATTTTTTGCTTTGTTTTGTTTTTTTGTATTTTTTTAAATGATAGCCATCCTAATGGGTGTGAGGTGACATCTCATTGTAGTTTTGATTTGCATTTCCCTAATGATTAATGATGTTGAGCGTCTTTTCATGTGCTTATTGGTCATTTGCACATCTTTCGAGAAACGTCTAAGTCCTTTGCCCATTTTTGAATCAGGTCTTTTTGTTGTTTTTGAGTTTTAGGAGTTCTCTATATATTCTGGATATCCATCCCTTATCAAATATATGATTTGCAAATATTTTCTCCCATTCTATGGTCTGCCTTTTTACTCTGTGGTAATATCTTTTGATGTACACATTTAAAATTGTTTCATGAAGTCCAATTTGTTAATTTTTTAGGGACTTCCTTGGCGGTCCAGTGGTTAAGACTGCGTTTCCACTGCAGGGTGCACGGGTTGATCCCTGGTCGGGGAACGAAGTTCCCTCATGCTGTGTGGCATGCCCCTCCTGCAAAAAGAAAACCAAAGCTATCAGCAGTTTGTTATTTTTCATTAACTATGCCTTTGGTGTAATTTTCAAGAAATCTTCTCCAAATTCAATGTTGTGAAGTTTTGTCCTATGTCTTCTTCAAAGAGTTTTATAGTTTTAGATCCTTGATCCATTTTGAGTTAATTTTTTATATGACATCAGTAAGAGACCAAATTCATTTTTTACATTTGGAGATTTAGTTTTCCCAGCACCATTTCTTCAAATGACTGTCCCTATTGAATATTCTTTGAACCCTTGAAAAAAGTAACTTGACCATGTATATGTGAAGTCTATCTCTTTTAACTTGAAACCTTTATTTAAAAGTTTACTTAAAAATTTAAATAATATTAAAAAATCTCCAATCTGTTTCTTTTGATGTAAGAATTCTGTTCATTCACACAATATAATTACTTTATTCCTTCCATTTAGTATAAGCTCATTCTTTTTGTGTTTCCTTTTTCCTTTTTTTATAAACAATTTTATTTGTTGTTAATTTGGGAATTCTCTGGTACTTTTCCATTTCCATGTAAATGCAGTACAGCATCTCCAAATCTCTGACATTCTTGCCTCCCTCTCACTTATAAGGGCCCGTGGGGTTAGGTTGAAAGTACCCAGATAATCCATGGTAATCTCCTTATGGCAAGACCCTTAACTTAATCATATCTACAAAGTCCCTTTGCCATGTAAGGCAACATATTCACAGCTTCCAGAGATTAGAATGTGAACTTCTCTGCAGGGCCATTTTTCTGCCTACCACGCAACATCAGCCTAAAGTTAAACCCAGATCTTATTGAAAACTTGAAAGTTTTCCTCTAAGTTGTTGAAATTTTGTTCTGGTCTCTTCTTGGGGAACATCTGTCACCCACAGATTTCTACTTTCCAGGGTCTGTTGCTCCCATGTTGCTCCTCAATCCTATCTACTCTATTTTTCTGACGCATTCTGGGAGATGATCTCTGGAAGAGCATACTTCTACACTGATTTTACTTTTTGCATTATCAATTATGATCTTTACTGCTTTCAATATGCGTTAAAAAATTCACTCTTTTGCTTCCTTCAAGTTAGTTACTGCCCCTCCCATAATATGAATATACTCATTTTCAACAAATGGTTTTGTTTTCATAAAGTTCCAAGGTAAAGAGTTCCTCTTTATTTTGCCAAATATAGATACCTCAAATGAAGCATTCTCCCTGATTTTACATTAAGTATTCTCATTCACTAAGTGGAAAACAAAAACAAAAACGAAAAATCAAATAAGGAGCTTTCCTTAGAGAGCTCCACCTTAACAAAGCTTATTTCTGATTGGGTATTCTACAAGTTGCATATTAATAGGAGGAAAGAGTTCTGTAAGTTACTAATAAGTCCAAAATTCAGCTGCATGGGTTAAAGATGGAGAATAGACTATTACATTAATGAGGTTGTTGACTCTTTCCCAGAGTGTAGTCACATTAGATTGCTGTGTATGCTCATTGGTGGTCGTTGAAATTACACAGAAAGGGTTCAAAGGAGAGTAGGACAAGAGGAAGTGAATCTGTGTTTACTGAGAAAGTGGAATTAGAAATTCCTGGACAAGTAAGCATTTGGGTGAATGATTGCCCAAGATGAAGAGGAACTCCCTCCCTGTTTGGAGACAGAAGAATGGAATCACAGGGGAAAGAAGACTGATCCTTAACGGTTATTTGAAGAGTATTCTTTCAAATGCTTTCTGTTGTGTGAGATAAGCTAAACTAGAACTAGTTAAGTGTGGCGCTCCAGCGGGGAAGTGTCTATCTGGATTCTGCTAAGATGACTACAGGTCCCCAGGTCTCTTGGAGCTCACAGGAACACAATTTTCCCTCCTGGTGTGTTCTGTGGGGTGGTGCTAGTGATTCCATGGAGGGAATCCAACGCAGGGGACTTGAGATGGTCACTTTTGCACCAGAGGAAATGCTTTTCTTCCACTCTGAAACCCATTCAAACCTTTCTATAAAAGAGGAATACTTATATACAGGCCTACAGCAGTGTGATTTTTTGAGTCAAGACATTTAAAAAGGATTTTCAGTTTTGAAAATTTTTTTGGCCACGCCTCACAGCTTGCAGGGATCTTAACTCCCTGACCAGGGATTGAACCAGGGTCATGGCAGTTAAAGTGCCTAACCACTAGACCATCAGGGAATTCCCTGAAAATTCCTTAAATGTTTTATATTTCTGTAAAAGGGAAACTTTCCACTTAGCAGTACTAATCCAGGATATATCAAAACTGAATGCTGTCTTTGCCCTCAACTATTCTAACTACCCAGAGCGGTTGAAGATCTAAGACCTCTGTGTCATCTTGGTGTGCCAGACTCTTACTGGATTCAACTGAAGACTTACCTGACCACTGAACAATGGGGACTTAATTTTAACCATTTGTATACAAATGCACTTATTTTGCTCTATCCAGAACGGTAATTTTCTACCCTTAATTAGCATAAGCACCATGAAATTGTGCACCTCCCTTCCTATCACTTCAAAACTCCTAACATCCCCCTTCTCTCCCTGCTCCCCATCCCTTCCAGCTCCCTCAACAACCATGAATGTCTTCAACAGTGTGTTCCCTTGCCTGGCAAGCAAATGAACTCATTTTTGAAAAGCCCAAGTAGTCTGTTTTATTCTGATCCTGCTTGTAGAGAGTATATAAGCAGCACTGCCGAGGTACTTCAGTGACTTGTTTATTTGATATGGTTTTAACAGACTCCGCGTATCCCTGTAGGAGAGTGGTGGCTGAATCCTGTGTCCCTGCTGTGTATTTTTTGCATGTCATTCCATGGGGATTGGACTTTAAAGGACCAGAGGGTATCCAAACTCAATCTCATATATTCTAAGTTTGTTAACAATGTGCTCAGGTCACATGACTTTTCGGTAAAGAACTAAGAACATGCTGCAGTTTTAGTCTGTCCAGTTCAGTTGTCTTTTTGCTCTCATGCCTTACGCAAACCTTTCCTTGGAAGGTGACCAAGGAGGATGGAACATTTTGCAGTGGACTGTCCTAAGGCAACCGTGCCCCCTTTGGGGGCATAAATTGTGCCAACAGAAAGCTATCCTCTCAGATGTGTGTGTGTTTCATCACTCAATCAATATTCCAAACTTTCCACTATTCCAATCTTTCCAGTCTTTCTGGCTTTTGTCAGTCTAACTTGAAATGAGATACATCATACACATGGCAATGGGATAGTTTTGGGTAGCCTTATGGAAATGCTTTTTTACATTTCCAGCACTCATAGTTGTAGAACCAGTTTGGGTACAGCTAGCAATTGAATAAAGTTTTTGAGTCATCACCACCGTTTTTTTTTTTTTTTTTAAATTACTGTTTAAGTCAAGTTATCTTAATAGTGTCCTAAGGAGCCTATTAACTAATGGTTACCATGAGGAATTTACACATTTTGCCCAAGCCTTTGGAGGGAACACGGTCCCTGCTAACACTGACTTCAATCCAATGAAACCAGTTTCAGACTTCCGACCTCCAGATCTCTAAGAGAATAAACAGACACTGTTTCAAGCCACCAAGTGTGTGGTAATTTGTTACAGCAGCCATAGGAAACTAATACATCGCCTATGCCAGGTTTACCTGTTTTTAAAAAGCCTAGGTTTACCGCTATTTTTAAATAGTCAACTCTTACTATGTCACCAGCATTAGGTAGAACTAAAAACCATCTGTAAGCCAGGAGAATTATTCATATATTCATATCTCTTACTACTTTGTGCTAAAAAATGAAGTAAATGTATTTATCTTCACAATGTTAACTTCAGAGCGAGCTACTTGGCTCACACTTCAAACAAAATGGAAAGGCAAGGTTCAAAGTGCGGTGGTGAACATTTTGTCTTAGCACCATGAAATAATCACTGTCAGCCTTGGGATGTTTAATAAATAGCAAAGTGCATACAGGTATGTACCACAGTTCTAAAGAAAAACGGAGGTCCCATTCCGTGGTCCCAACAACAACAAATAGGCATCGCCTTGAACTGTTTCCAAATTCTTGAGTACAGTTGTTTTGAAAGTAGAGCTCGCTTGCAATCTTCAAAAAAAAAAAAGAACGTCCTGCTCTTCCTCAGAATGTGCTCTGGATTAAATGTGCGCCGGAATCACTTGGTGTCAAGGTGTGGCAACTGCTCTTTGCCATTCATTATCATGGACTTTAACTCTCCGTCTTCTTCCACCTCTATCCTTTCTTGGCCATTCTCAATGATTCTCTTGGTGGTGATCTTCTTGCCATTAATGATTTCGGTGGAAGTCGACATGGATTTGAAGTTGCCCGTCCCACCACTACAAGACATGGAGAAGGAAGAAAGGCCCCCATTCCCCAGGGAACCAAAGGAGGTAAATCCTGTATCAAAGGAAGAAAAACCGCCTCCAGATGCTGGACATTCACTGAAGGTGGAGAAAATCGGTGCGGACTCTCTGCTTCTGCTTCTGCTTCCCCGGGAGCTCCTCCGACCGCCCAAAATGTTCTCAAGCAGGTCTCCGAAGAAGTGAGACGAAAACGGGTCCCGGCCGCCGAAGAACTCCCTGAAGACGTCGGCCGGGTCGCGGAAGGTGAAGACGCCCTCGAAGGGGTCCTCGAAGGGGTCCCCGAAGGGCCTGCCGCCCCGGCCGCCACCGCCGCCCTCCACTCCCGCCTCGCCGTATCGGTCGTAGACGTCCCTCTTCTTGGCGTCTGACAACACCTCGTAGGCCTGGGCCACTTGTTTGAATCGCCTCTCCGCCTTCTCCTTGTTCTCAGGGTTTTTGTCCGGGTGCCACTTGAGCGCCAGCTTGCGGTACGCCTTCCTGATGGCCTCGATCGAGGCCTGGCGGGGCACGCCCAGCACCTCGTAGTAGTCCACCATGCTGGACGGCCGGGCACGGCCTGCAGGCCAGGGACAGGGCGAGCGGCGCGGCCGTCAGCCCCGGGGCACAGGCCAGGGTGCCCACCAGGCCAGGCTGCGCGGGGGGGGCGCCCCTTGTGACGAGGACCGCGTCTCACTGGCCGAGGCCGCACCCCAGAATGCTCTCCCCACGAGGCGCTCTGTGACGTGTTTCACGCAGGCGCAGAGACCCCGCCCACTCATTCGCTCCGCCCCCCCGGCCCTCAGCTGACCTGTGGTCTCCAAATGGGGGCAGCGGCTCTGGATGCCTTAGGAAATGCTTTACTTAAAATAGCGTTTACGTCAGGGTTCCCCTCGGCCTGAGGTAGGGGTAGAGCAACAGGAGTGAGTTTAGTCCGACCCTGGGCTGAAGGACAGCCGTTATCATTTGTCTAGGACAGCATTTCTCCAACTTTTTGGCTTCAAGACCCTTTTGAGTTTATGTGGGTTATATCTATCAGTACTTACTCCATTAAAAATTAAAACAGTCAAAGTTAATTAGTCAATTTAATAAAGATAAACCCATTACATGCTAACATAAATCATATTTTTATGGAAAAATAACTATTTTTCAAGCCAAAGAAATTTAATGAAGAGTGGTTTCATTTTACATTTTTTTCATCTCTCTGGCTTAACAGAGAGCTAGATTTTTATATCTGCTTCTACATTCAGTGTATTGCTGTATCACGTGTCATGTAGCCACTGGGAAATTCTACTGTACACGAAAGTCAAATATCTTAATCATGGAAATAGTTTTAACTTTGCGAAATTCTCTTATGAAGTCTTGGGGATCCCAAGGGGGCTCAGGCCCATAGTTTGTACATAGTTTGTGAACACCTCGTCTAGTATATCAAAATGATTAAAGCTTGTTTGGCCATGTTTATAGTGCTGTGGGTAAACTTAGGGTTCAATGATTACTTCTGCTAAAACTGCTGTATCATAACCATGATTTTCTTTTTGACATCTGACTTCTTTCCACCGCCTCCTTATTCTCTCCCTGACTCTATATTCTTTGCTTTCATAAATGGTGGGGCAACACCAATAAAGGTCACTTAGTTCTAAGAGGAAATAATTAACCAATGAACTCTCAACATTTCATCATGAAGGGTAGTAGATCCAAAAGGGTGCACCATTTCACCATGACAAACTGCTGACTCCATATCACCTGGAGAGACTGAAGCCCTGAACTTGGCATTTGCTAAGCACACAATAAACAGTAGTAGGAAGCAGATTGGGAGTAGAGTCCGGTGTAAACAAAGCAATATGGAAAAATACAAGGTGTGTTTTGGGAGGGTTAAGTGATCCAGAAGGGCAGGAGGGAAAGGGGCAGAGGGAGCGGTCAAGCAGAAAGGCTAGAGAGGAGGAGTGAGCTGGAGTCCATCCCAGGGAGTTCTGAGGGCAAGACTGAAGAGTCTGAATTCTATTCCGGGCCCTAGGGATCTGTTGAGCAAGGTTTCAGGGGTGGTAGTGGCGTGCGGACAGCTGATGCAGGGAACCAAAAGGGACAGGTAGGGATTAGGGGGCTTGGGGGTTGAGGCCCTGAAGCAGGACCATGGCAGGTGGGTCTGAGAAACAGTGGCAGAATGATTTGGATTCAGCACTTTCTTGCTTCGACATGGGGCCTAGAGCAAAGGGAGAAGGGGTGTCACATCCATATAGAGACATTTACTGAGTCTTACTGTCTGCAAAACCATGGACGGCCACCTGCGTGAGAGATGGTTCCAAAGCTGAACCTGTGGACATATATATGTATATATATGTGAATAGATAGATACATAGATAGAGGCAGAGACAGAGTCTAGTAGCAGAGACAGATAGGCAGACTGTTAAGGGATGCAAGGCAGAATAAAGCAAAATGCTACAGAGATTTAAGGAAGATGGCTTTGTTTCCCCCTGCAGGGTCCCACAGATTGTCCAGAGGACAAAGGACTTGTTTATGTAACCCTTTTAGTTTAGTAACAAGCAGCTCCAATCTGACTCCATCAGAAGAACTAGGAGTCTGTGGAGTGGTGGCTTTCTTAATTATTGGCTTCAGCTTTAAAATAAATCACCGTCCAATGGGTTCCAGGAATGCTCTTGCAGACGCCCCACTCTTCAGTAGCCCCTAAAGCAAGACCACATCACTGGCCTGCTCAGTTTCCTTGGCCACCCGTATGCTCCCCAACCAGGGCACATCTGACTCTGCCCTGTAATTGCCTCTGGTTGTTTGTCCACCAGAGCCCTCTTGACAGGCACAGACCATTTCTAACTTGGGTTTCTGGCCCCAGCTCCTAGCACGGTGCTGGGAGGGCCAAGACTTCCCGTAAATATTTGATGAGTGGGGGAATTAACAATGGATTTTGAGTGTCAGATCTTCACAGGTTTCAGGGCAGGAGCTTTATCGAATTGCTTAGTTGTGGTTCTTGGTCGTAATTCTTGGCAGTGTGTGGATTGTCTGCTATTCCTATTGGTAAAGAACATTTCCTGGTCATGGGCAGAGTCACGATCCCGAACCATCCAAGTGCACAGAGGCCTCAAAAATTTCTGAGTTTCTGGGCTTCCCTGGTGGCGCAGTGGTTGGGAGTCCGCCTGCCGATGCAGGGGACACGGGTTCGTGCCCCGGTCCGGGAGGATCTCACATGCCGCGAAGCGGCTGGGCCCATGAGCCATGGCCTCTGAGCCTGCGCGTCCGGAGCCTGTGCTCCGCAACGGGAGAGGCCACAACAGTGAGAGCCCCGCGTACCGCAAAAAAAAAAAAAAAAAATTTCTGAGTTTCTGCGTTGTGCAGGAAAGCCACAAAATCATTACCAGGGTGACTGTGTGTACTTACAGCCCCTTTGCTCTGTGTGATCTACAGATGAACCCTCACAACGTTGAGACTTCGGAAGCATTACTGCCCTTACTGTTTAAACTGGACTGTGAATTTCAGAATGGCAGATAAGCGCACACCAGTGAGCAGAAGCATTGCTGCCTCTTTTCTCTTCACCCAGAATCTTGGTCCTGGAGAATTACTGTGTCTGGGCAGGGCAGGCAGGGAGCTTCAGAGTACATGAGTGTGAGCACGTGCACACATGTGCACCCATACGTAAGCACACACAAGACTGGAGGTCTGTGGAGGAAGGATGGTGGTACAGGAAAAAGGGACTCTAAGGAACTACTCTAAGTACCAGAATGAGGGGGGCCCTGTGAACATGCCCCACGGGACATCAATTTAAGTTAGCAGTTTTTCCGCGAACCTCCTAACAGATCCCTAAGTATGGGCCAGTGATGTCCATAGTGAAAACTTTGGGCTCTGTGCTTTCATCCTGGGGTTGTGTCAAACAACAATGGATCCCAAAAGGAAAGAGCGAGGTGCCCAGTTCTGTCTGCACTCCGATTTGCCCTCTCTTGGGGAGGGGCACTTCTATTCGGCAACTACCATACTTGGCTCCCTGACGCTTTGCCCGATCTTTGGGGCACCAGCTAGTGCTGGGTATTGCTGTGGGAGTACATTCTACTTAATCCCAAAGTCCTGCCATCTGCCTTCTCTCCATTTATTTTGATTGGGTAATGACTGTGGGGATTATAGCTCTACTTCTGTCTTCTGGTTTGTTGTGCATTTCCATCTCAGTCTTAATACTGTTGTCTGGGCCCTGCTTGAAGCCGTGGGGAGTTGTGGTTAAGAGGCAGTGCTTCTACCAAACATAAGGTAGATAGCTAGTGGGAAGCAGCCACATAGCACATAGCACAGGGAGATCAGCTCGGTGCTTTGTGACCGCCTGGAGGGGTGGGATAGGGAGGGTGGGAGGGAGGGAGATGCAAGAGGGAAGAGATATGAGAACATATGTATATGTATAACTGATTTACTTTGTTATAAAGCAGAAACTAACACACCATTGTAAAGCAATTATACTCCAATAAAGATGTAAAAAAAAAAAAAAAAAGAAAAGAGGCAGTGCTTGCAGGCTTCTACACCCAGGGCCTGGGTCTCAGATCTGCCACTTAGTAAATACAGGACTTTGGCAAATCACTCCATCTCTCTGAGCCTCAGTGTCTTTGTCTGTAAAATGGGAATAAGAGTATCAGCTTTTACAGCACAGCTCTTGGGGATTACCTAAGATGTGTTGTAAAGTACTAAGCGTCATACCTGGCACATAGCATATGCTCAATGGATACGTATTCCTCTTAGTTGTTCATCTTGCCCCTTCGCCTTCAACTGATCATCAGAATTCCCCAAAGTGTCTTCTTTCCCCTAGACGTTGGGCCTGTGCGATGAGCACAGTTGACATTTTGCTGCCTGAGCTCTTTTGGTTTCTTTTTCTTTTTTTTTTTTTTTTTTTTTTTTGCGGTACATGGGCCTCTCATTGCTGTGGCCTCTCCCGTTGTGGAGCACAGGCTCCGGACGCGCAGGCTCAGCGGCCACGGCTCATGGGCCCAGCCGCTCCGCGGCATGTGGGATCTTCCCGAACCGGGGCACGAACCCGTATGCCCTGCATCGGCAGGCGGACTCTCAACCACTGTGCCACCAGAGAAGCCCTCTTCTGGTTTCTTATTTACTGAGTGCTCTCTCACTGCCTCCCTGAATGGATATAGATCTGCCCTGAGAAAGGCCTTCTGTGCACACAGACTTGAGTTGGGCTTCCTTTCCCATCATTCTCTACTCCAGCAGCATCCATTTCCTTCTTAGCCTGTTAGGTCACAACCTCTGATGTGTCTGTTTATCTGTTTAGATTGTCAGTCTGTCTCTCTGGATGGAGCATGAATTCTGGGGAGGTGGGAGACGCATCTGTGGTGGTTTCTGCTGGAGACTCCAAGCCCGGTACTGTGCCGGAATCAATAGATGTTGGCCGGATGAATGAATCAAAAAATGATGCGGTGGCTGGGTATATCTATCTATCTATCTATCTATCTATCTATCTATCTATCTCTCAATGGACTATTACTCAGGCATAAAAAAGAATGAAAGAATGCCATTTGCAGCAACATGGATGCAACTAGAGATCATCATACTGAGTGAGGTAAGTCAGACAGAGAAAGACAAATATCATATGATATCACTTACATGTGGAGTCTACGAAATAATACAAATAAACTTATTTACAAAATAGAAACAGACTCACAGACGTAGACAACAAATTTATGGTTACCAAAGGGGAAGGTGGGGGAGGGATAAATTAGGAGTGCTGGATTAACACATACACACTACTATATATAAAATAGATAAACAACAAGGACGTACTGTATAGCACAGGGAACTATATTCAGTATTTTGTAATAACCTATAATGGAAAAGAATCTGAAAAAGAATATATATATATATATATATAAAACTGAATTGCTTTGCTGTACACCTGAAACTAACACTCAACCCCAAAATGGGCAGAAGACCTAAATAGACATTTCTCCAAAGAAGATATACAGATTGCCAACAAACACATGAAAGGATGCTCAACATCACTAATCATTAGAGAAATGCAAATCAAAACCACAATGATGTGTCACCTCACACTGGTGAGAATGGCCATCATCAAAAAATCTACAAAAAAATAAATGCTGGAGAGGGTGTGGAGAAAAGGGAACTCTCCTGCACTGCTGATGGGAGTGTAAATTAATACAGCCACTATGGAGAACAGCATGGAGGTAACTTAAAAAACTAAAAATAGAGCTACCATATGACCCAGCAATCCCACTACTGGGCATATACCCTGAGAAAACCATAATTCAGAAAGAGTCATGTACCAATGTGTTCATTGCAGCTCTATTTGCAATAGCCAGGACATGGAAGCAACCTGAGTGTCCATCAACAGCTGAATGGATAAAGAAGATGTGGCACATGTATACAATGGAATATTACTCAGACATAAAAAGAAATGAAATCGAGTTATTTGTAGTGAAGTGCATGGACTTGGAGTCTGTCATGCAGAGTGAAGTAAGTCAGAAAGAGAAAAACAAGTACCATATGCTAACACATATATATGGAATCAAAAAAAAAATGGTTCTGATGAACCTAGGGGCAGGACAGGAATAAAGACGCAGGTGTAGAGAATGGACTTGAGGACACGGGGAGGGGGAAGGGTAAGCTGGGACAAAATGAGAGAGTGGCATGGACATATATACACTACCAAATGTAAAACAGATAGCTAGTGGGAAGCAGCCGCATACACAGGGAGATCAGCTCGGTGCTTTGCGACCACCTAGAGGGGTGGGATAGGGAGGGTGGGCGGGAGGCTCAAGAGGGAGGGGATATGGGGATATATGTATACATATAGCTGATTCACTTTGTTGTACAGCAGAAACTAATACAACGTTGTAAAGCAATTATACTCCAACAAAGATAAAAAAAAATGTGATTCAAGTGTTTGTTAAGGAATTCCAGCTAGTTAAACTGTTGTTGCCTATGAAGAGACCTAGTCAAGTTGTACCCTCTTTATCTCTAAAAGTAAACTTCCAGGTACCACTAGCTGACTGACAGCGATTGTCATGTGACATAATCAAACATTAACTTGGTGTACAGTTTGGTTCTTGCGCTGTGTAAGTGGGAGAGGGCAGACCTCCGGCAGGTGACAGTCTTGGTAGCAACGGCAGGGGCACCATGACAGCAGGGTCCCAGGGTCCACGTCCACTCATCCTGGGCCTGCTACTGTGTGCGCTTGGCCCTGCCCTGACGCAGGGTGGGAAGCTGTTGGTGGTCCCCATAGACGGCAGCCACTGGCTGAGTTTGGTCAGGATCGTCCAGCAGCTGCAGCACAAGGGACATGACATAGTGGTCCTCGCACCCGACGCCTCCATGTACATTAAAGAAGGGGCATTTTACACCTTGAAGAGGTATCCCGTGCCATTCCGAAGGGAGGACTTGGAAGTGGCTTTTATAAACCTTGGACGTAGTGTTTTTGAGAACGACCCTTTTCTGCAGCGCATGGTCAAAATATACAAGAAAATCAAAGATGACTCGGCTCTACTCTTTTCCGCCTGCTCCCATTTACTGCACAACAAGGAGTTGATGTCCTCCCTGGCAGAAGGCAGCTTTGATGCTGTACTGACAGACCCTTTCCTTCCCTGCGGCCCCATCGTGGCCCAGTACCTGGCTGTGCCTGCTGTGTTCTTCTTGAATGGACTGCCGTGCAGCCTGGACTTTCAGGGTACCCAGTGCCCCAACCCACCGTCCTATGTGCCCAGGCCTCTGTCCTTTAACTCAGATCGCATGACCTTCCTGCAGCGGGTGAAGAACATACTCATTGCCTTGTCAGAGAGCTTTCTGTGCAATGTGGTTTATTCCCCGTACGCACCACTTGCCTCGGAAGTCCTTCAGAAAGACGTGACTCTCCAGGACCTTATGAGCTATGCATCTATCTGGCTTCTCAGAAGTGACTTTGTAAATAATTACCCAAGGCCCATCATGCCGAATACAGTTTTTATTGGTGGGATCAACTGTGCTAGCAAAAAGCCACTATCTCAGGTGTGTATTTGAGTGGGAACTTTAGATGCCTGTAGTCTAGCAAGTGCTTTGGGTAGATGAGCTCGCCACAGATGCTGAATGAGCATGCTGAGATAGTCTCAAATGTCCTCTCTCGTTGATTTCTATCTCACCAGTCTCCTAGGTCTGAGTTGTAATTTATAGCTGTCTTTGGCATCATCTTTTGGCTTATTTCTTTTATCAGATACTTAAGGATTTTGGCCACTTTATTCTGTGTGCTCCAGCAGATAACTATCAATTAGATGCAACACTGTTTAAATGCCATAAACACAGCATGCTGGGTTCAGGGTTCCTTGCAGAGAACAAAATTGTGCTTCATGCACTTTGCCTGTGACTGGGTCAGGCTCACAGGAGTCAAGATTGCTGAAATAATTTTTTGATATCTATAGATCCCAGCAGGGAAAATTGCCTTTATGTTCCTGATTAAAGGTCCATTTCTAGATATTCTGATAGGCTGATTCCTGCAGTTCCATTTCCTCTACTAAGCAAATCACCAGGTAGCCAGGTTCTGACAATGGGCAGAAAGTTCATGCATCTCTCTTAAATGCTTATATGTTAATTTTTTTCCCCTACACCATGCAGAAAAGTAGCATTCACATCCTCTTCCAAGTCTTAACAGAGGAGATAGAGAATAGCAGGAGAGTCTCCTTCAAAAGGGGGTTTGGGAAGGATTCTTCAAGAAGATGACATTTCAGTGGGCGTGCATTCATTTATTTTTCAAGTATTGGCTGAGGATCTGCTGGTAGCCCAGGCACTTTCCAGGTGCTGAGTCTGGCTCCTACTAAGGGGCTATCATCACCCTTGGAGAGCGATGAATCTTATTTCCAGCGTGCCCCTGACGTGATTCATATTTTAAATGATGATGTAATTGTCACAGCCAGGAGAAACTCTGGGCAGTGGGAAGAAAACCAGGAGAAATCAAGTGTCAGGTGGATGCCTCCACCTCACTGCTGCAAGACAGAGTCTCCATACTCTGTCTTCCGCCCCTGTAATGTGGAGAGAGATCTGATAATCCCTCAAAGGTCCTATGGCAATAAGATTCTGAGAAATGGCCCGTTGGACACATTTGTGTCTGATGGGGTGGTCTGGTGAAGAAAGAAGGAGGTGGTGGTGATTTTCTGAAAGCAAGATGAGAAAACCTAAGAGTATAGAAAACCATTAATGATTCTCTTTCAGACAGAGGAAAAGGAAGGGGTGAAATATCATCAAACCAACGGGCGTATCTCAGGTCAGAGGAAGGAAAGCTAGCCAGCACATCCAAGTGAGATTTTCATTTCATTGCTTTGCGTTAAGTTTGCCATGGATTTTTGGCAAACAGTCTTTATTTATTTAAATGATTTCCTTCTTTATTTTGGATGTTTAATGGGAGAGGCTGAAGAACTTTATCAACTGCCTTTCTTGCTATCATATTTTTATATCATTTATTGATATATTTTTTCCCCTGTAAATTTGTCTAAGTGGTGAATTGTATTGAGTATGTATTGGTTGCTGCCTTGTTTGGTGCAAATAAGCTTAGATGTGAGAATGTCTCTGTAAGTTGTACCAAACAGTAGCTCTCCTTGTCCTATTTTAAGTGCTTTTAATTTGAAATTCCCCTTTTTTGGATATTAATGTCACCATTCCTGCATTATTTTTGTTTACACTTCTCTAGTGCCTCTTTACTACTCCATATCGTCAACCTTCTTCTTTCTCTTTAAACAACATGGAGCTGATATTCTTAACCTAGTCAGGCAGATTCCTTTAATAGTTGAATTTTTCCTGTTTGTACTTAACAATTGATAGATTTGATTATAATTCTTCCAGTTTATTTTTATTTTGCTTTGTCATCTCCCCTTTTCTTGATTTTTGCTGGTTTGTCACGTTGCTGTTATCTTTTTTCCTTTTTATTAATTAAAGAATGTTACTCTGTGCTTCCCTCCCTCTAGTGGGGACCAACCTACTCCCAGTGCTATTGGTAAAGGTCCAGAACTTATCAAGAATAAAGATAAAATCTTTATTTGGTAATGGGAGTCCATAGAGAAAGCACAGCCTGGTGTTGGGCATACCTTTGGAGTGTCTGAAAGAATAAAGATGATAGAACAGTGTCGAGAGCAAAGGCATGAAACTCAAGAATTCCAAGATGTCAGTCCCCTCTCAGGGTGAGAGACCACCTTTACAGACATGCAGGGTTACAGAGATGACATCCATACATCCACATTAATTGTAAGGAAAATAGCCAAACAGAAGATGGGTGAGAACATACTTGAAGATGACGAGGAAAAGAAAGAGTGCCGACCAGGGAAGCCTGCAATGTTTGTAAGTGGCTCTGAATGTATAATGATAAAGCGACATGTTTCCAACATACTAAAGGTTTCACGAGGCTTTCTTGCAAAACAGAAGGCATTTGGGAAGGAAAAATCTAATAAAAGCCTGGAACTGAAAATACTAAACTTGCAGCAAAAGTCAGGATTTTTATATTAAAAGCTTCCTTGGAGTAGGCAAGTCTTTTCGCTTCGGGGAGCCTTATTTTTTTGGAATGGGATAAGAGGTGGGGGGTCGAGGTTTATTTCAGTCATCACATGGCTTTGCTCTTTGGCCATTCCAGAGACTGTGAAATCGGGGCAAGGTTTAGGGGAACTTTTGCCAAGTAGGGGGTAGACCTTACCATTACTGAATCCTGTACTGGCCCAGAATCGACACTGGCTGTGATAACACAAGCTCTGCAGCTTGCCCTTCTGTGTTCTGTAAACGGACTTTCACGGCATTTAAACTCCAGCCAAGTGATATTACCTGACTTTGGGTGTTTATGGCCCTGCACGTTCCTTCTGTGTTAATCACATCCTATGGTGGCTGAGTGGCTGTGGAAGGGTATGGAAGGAGGGGACATTGGCCCTTTCTAGACAAGGTTAAAGTGAGAGTGGGTTTCATGAAGGAGAGGAGGTCCTAGGAAATTCAGCATGGTCGGCGGGGAGGATGCTACCCGCTCCCTGACCTTTCAGATGAGCCCAGTGGGAAAGGCCAAGACACAGCTGCCAGGAGCCATGGGCCTAGAACAGGGCCTGAGGCTGGTGGGGGCAGACTAGACAGTGGGATGGGCTGGCAGTAGGGCTGGTCAGTGGCTTTACTGGCATGCTTGGGATCAAGCTTGGCAGCCGTCTCTGAAAATCATGTGTGCTGAGCCCCGTCTGAAGTCTCCTAGCTCACATCCAGGGGAGCCAGCATCCTGGTTTGTCCAGGACTGTTCTGGTTTTAACACTGAAAGTCCCAGGAAACCCCGCAGTTCTGGGCAAAGCCAGCCACATCACACAGTCTCACTAATGCCTTTGGCACTCTTTGGAGACATATAAAACCGTCTGGAGACTCTCAGGGAGTTAATTAGATCATTCATAACCAACAGTTGGGGGAAAATTGCCCTGCTTATGCCTTGCTCTATTTCCTTTAAGCAGATTCCCACTGTGTATGTGTGTGCACCTGCGTGTGTGTGCATGCAGGTGTGTGTGCATGTATTTCCTGAAGCCTGGAGCACTCTGGCATTGGCTCTGAAGTTTGGGAACAGATCAGGCTGAGCTAAGATTATTGTTGAGGGCTGAATCTAGGAGCTTCCTTCCTCTCTTCCTGAAACACACCCACCACTCATCTCCAGGTTCTAATGCTAATGGTTAAAGCTGCTGTTCTTCTCATTGAATTGTTTTGTCGCATCCTTTCAGAGCTTTTGTTTGACCTCCGTCTCTAAGTCTATTCCTTATTACTTTAGGGAAGGGCCTTTGCCAGGTCGTAAACTAGGATCTGTATTTACTAGCTGGGATCCCTGCTGTCTCTGATTCTCACCCCATACACACAGACATTTTCTAAAATCCTGTCTTCCTGCTTTATTCAAGGGAACCACAGATTGCTCGTGTTCTAGTGGTTGTAAGATTCATTGTTAACTGGAAAATCAATCACGGTGTACAGTTCAAATACACCAAAACTCACTTGATTAACAAAATTACTCCTTGGGAATTCCCTGGCGGTCCAGTGGTTAGGACTCTGTACTTTCGCTATCCAGGGCCTGGGTTCAATCCCTGGTTGGGGAACTAAGGTCCCACAAGCCGCACCGCGCGGCCAAAGAGAAAAAAATTATTCCTTGATAAAAAAAGTCGACTTAATGGCAATAGGACGCCGTTGGCAAAGGGAAGGACTTGGAATCAATTCAGCGCCCCCGTTTGTGAATGATGCTGTCTCCCGTGCAGAGGGCACGGGATCTGCAGAAGGCTTAGCGTGTGGCCCCCTCTCTGTTCTTCATTCCTTATTCCCTGTGTCGTCTGGCCCAGAAGTTTCTTCAGAAAGTCCCACTGCCTCATTTGAGCTTCGTCCTTAAATAGCCAAGGCCGTAATGCCTGCGGATGGTCCTTGTTGGATGCCTCCTGAGACAATGGAGCAGCCTTACATGTGCAGCCTTCCTTGGATGACCATGACGGACATAGTGATATAAGGAATAAGCTTCTGGGACAGGACGTGAGCACTCTGTGAGGGTCATACGCCGGGTGGGTGAAGATTCTGCCTGTTTCTCCTTCCCACCAGTGGCTTTGGTAGTTTGGTAGTCAGGGTTTCTCACATGCCCTTGACCTTCTCTGAACTCCACAGAAGGGGCTCAGATCTCTGGGACACACTTGGCAAGAGTTCCTGTCCCCTATTTTGTATTTTTCTCACCTAGTTTACTTTTCACAGTACATTAAGGAACCAGCAAAGAAAGATTCAAATAAACTTCCGGATACTGTTCTTGCTAACACAGGCAAGTTCACTTAAACTCTTTTCCAGGAAAGGTGGAAAAATGCATGGTTGACTGGTTGAATTTCACCACTGAGTTGACATGAATATGATCTTTAATCATCCAAGTGTGTTTGGCTGCCGTATGGGAAACTGCCATAGGCGGCAGGGAAGCGAGAGCTGTGAAAGGATGTTTTTGCTATTTGAGGCTTTTTCCTTAATCGTGAGTCTAATCCTTAATGCTGTCTGTAGCTTTCTGCTTTGACTCCATTCATTCTTTCAGTATGAAAGAATATTCTAGAAACCTTGAAAAGTAATACAGGTCTTTACTGTAGATTTTCTTAGACAGGCAATACGGGAGCTTTAATGTCCATAGAAAGCTTTCCGAAGTCCTCTTTGGACGGTGTTCCTCTCCTCCAATGTTTCCTTCCCCAGAATCTGCTGAAAGGCTCTCTCCTCTCTCCAGGATGCCCCTTTCCCTCTCCTCCCTCCACCCCGTTGCCTTCAACCCTCTGCTTCAGCCCTGCCCACCCTTAAAGGCCTGCTTACGTCCCAGACTTTCCCAGCTGCCTGAAGCCCTGGGGAAGTGGATCTGGTCTTACCTCCGATCACTTTTCTTTTGGAAACTTGGCACATTACCTGGATTCTGTATCTCAAAGAAGAACCCAAGTGATAACTCTGTAAGCAGGAAGCCTTCCTCCTGTGGGATGGAAGGCAGTTAGGGAGGGAGGGATGCTCTAACACACACTAATGCTTTGTGTCTCTGTCACACACACACACACACACACACACACACACACACTCCTTTAATCACATTCTTAAGAGGAAGATACCTGATTCATAGCTGAATGTATGCTGTCGCCAAAGAACATGAGAAAAAAATTTAACTGGAAATTTCTTTTCTGGTCCTAGGAATTTGAAGCCTATGTAAATGCTTCTGGAGAACATGGAATTGTGGTCTTCTCTCTGGGCTCAATGGTCTCAGAGATTCCGGAGCAGAAAGCTACGGAAATTGCTGATGCTTTGGGCAAAATACCTCAGACAGTAAGAAGATTCTACACGATTTCTTTTTATCTGTCTTCACAAGAGTTCTAACCCCAGGCTTTCAGTACCTAAATTAATTCTATGAGTTGGGCTTTAGGCTTGGGTTTCCCTGCCACTTCCCAATTATTAATCCAAAGTTGTTCTTTTTTTGCAATTTCACTGTCAACTACTCTGTTAAAACACGATCCACTTCGCGAGGAGGTCTCTTTCTCTCTAAGTGACTCAAAAGTATATTAGAATTTATTTTTAAAAATAAAATGGGCAGGATAGTGTTTCTTCATATTGCATAAGAATATTTCTCCAAAAAGCTCTTGCTTAGAACCCTGGATTTGTTTCTTATATTTCTGCTTTAATAGTTCTATGCCCACTCATTTTGTTAAGTAAACTTTCCCTTGAAGTGCAGAGAAGTGCAAAACTCGTAAATGTACAGCTTGATGAATGTTCATAAGTTCACAAAGTGAACATACCCGTGGAATCAAGCCTCTGGAACAAGACACAGAATGTTACCCATCCCCAGAAGCCTTCTTAGTCACTCTACCTCCCACCCTTGCCAAGGTTATATTCATTCAGAGAGACTCCACTTTCTAGCTACTATAGCAGATGTCTTGCTTTGTTTTAAAAATCATATTATGTTCCTAAACTTTATTTTTTTTTGTTTTTGCTTCTGCAAGGTCCTGTGGCGGTACACTGGGACTCCACCACCGAATCTTGCGAAGAATACAAAACTTGTCAAGTGGCTGCCCCAAAATGATCTGCTTGGTACGTGGGGAGGATTTGATGTGTAGGTAAAACCAAGGTTAAATTAAGAAAGTGGCTCAGGCAGGGCTACTCTAAAGAATTGTTTAGCTGGAAAATATTATGGCCAATGTATCTCACGTTGCTTTTTACCAAGTAGGACATCTCAACCCACATTTTCTTCTGCACATTTATGCAAGGGCCACATGTGGATGGCACTGGGTCCTGAGAGTGCTTTCAGAACCTAGACGATGTCAGGTTGTGAAACTCAGTGGCTTGACTGCTGGCATCCCTCCCTGTTTTGCTTCTCAGGTCACCCAAAGACTCGGGCCTTTATCACACATTCCGGCTCCCACGGTGTTTATGAAGGAATATGTAATGGTGTTCCGATGGTGATGATGCCCTTGTTTGGTGATCAGATGGACAATGCAAAGCGCATGGAGACCCGGGGGGCCGGAGTAACCTTGGACATCCTGGAAATGAGTTCAGAAGATTTAGAAAATGCCCTGAAAACTGTCATCAGTGACAAAAGGTAAGAGAGAAGCTACCAAGGAATACTACTTATATTTTGGCCATTGCTTCACAATAAATCTTCAGATGTGAAAACAAATACATCAAGATCTAATTTATAAGTAAGATGATTTGGGGTTATTATTATTCCTTTTAGAAAAAGATGCTTTAATTCCTAGGGAATTTATCACAGAAGTGATCTTAAATATTATTTCCCCTGGTATACTTAAAACTCCAATTAAAACAAAAACAATGTCAATATAATAGATGTCTGATCTATAAGTTCCTGCAAAGAGAGTATTCCATTACAAGAAACATAGTGTCCGTAAGATAAAAACAAACCAGGTGCTTAGAGGTAAGGCTTTTCCGAGCACTGAAACCTGTGAGAAATTTTGTCCGTGGGGTTTATTAGTGTGTGTGTGTGTGTGTGTGTGTGTCATGTGATATGACAAAGGCTTATAATAAAAGCAAAGTCAAGTTTGTTCAAATGTGGCTATGGAAACAATTCAAAAGGCAAAAAGCCACTAGATCAGATTATCTCTGCACGAACTTTATTGTATTGCTACAAGTGATAGGCCGATCAAAACCTTACGAGAAGTGATTGCCAGCAGTGGACTTCATCCAATGATCAATCATGTATGTGCGTGTGCACATGCACGTGTGTACGGATCTATGACAGTGTCTGGAGCCTTCACCCATACTTGCTTCATTTTGAAGGAGGACAGATGTGAAAAGACTGGAGTGTGTTCAGATGGGAGGACACACTACACAGGGGGACACTTTGAAGGAGGATAGATGTGGAAAGACTGGAATGTGTTCAGATGGGAGGACACACTACACAGGGGGATGCCGAGCCTGGACAAGGAAAACGTGCTAGAAACGATGGTGCTCGCATGTGTGTGATGCCTGTGAATAAAAAGAATTGTCTGCATAACCCCAGGGTAAAGTGCTCACAGTGTCAGTGACAGCCTTCCCAGAGCAGTTGCTCTGGTTCTTATCCATCTTTCCGACTGGCTTCTGCAGCCCAGCATGTCGGCATCGGGCGATGCTGCTCACATAGCACAATTAAAGCCCGATTTCTTTCCAGATGCTGGAAACTCGTTCTTGAGGCTCATATTAGTGATGTAATTTTGACCTTTCGTTCAGTGGTATGGACGACTACTTGTAACCTAAAAATGACTTGGTAGAAATTCTCTGGTACATTATCATTAACAAAAACCAAAAAACACTAATCGGTCAGCTTAAGTTACTAACTAACTTCATCTATTCATTTCTGAGCCATCTCCGATTGTGAATCTCCATGTTTCCAACACTCTAAGCTGGAACTGGACCTACATAAAATAAAAAAAAGTGGAAAAATTTCCAACATCAGATTATACAACCAGGCCATATCAGGTGCTCACTAAATATTGAATGAATGAATGAAAGTCCAAGAAAATCTATTTTATAAGAGAAGATTTATATACAAGGAAGATGTTTAACAATTTATGGCCAAATATTAATAGTACATTATAATAATATATCCAAATAAAATGATGGACATATTCAAGAAAAGCAATGATCATAACTGCTCCTGGATAAGCGCCTCACTTTTCTCGTTCTTCCCTCTTTTCTTTCCCTTTGCCTTCTTCTTGTCCTTCTCGTCGTCCTCCTTCTCCTTCCTCTTTTAGTGCATCCATACTAAGGGTTGAAGTACGTAACCCATTTTGGATTTGGATATTCTGACTCAGCTGTCAACACAGTCCAAAATAAACAGGAATCCATTTTTCTTTAACAGGCGGCAAAGACACTGCCTCATGCAAAATTTAGCACTTGGAGGTTTGATGTTTCGACAGTTGAATTGAAAGTATAGCACTGTCTTGGAGATGGCACTTAAAAATGGCTTTTACTTTGGCTAGAAGTGATTGTTTACAATCTCATTGAATGGGAAATCATTAATAATTTCTGAGATGACCTTTTCCTTTATTTCTTTATCTTGTTACCAAAAAAGTATGATCAACTGCCTACAAAGATATCACTAAAAAGAAAAGAAGAAAAGTAGGAAGCAAGTTTCAAATAATTTAAAATTATAGTTTTGGCTTCCAGTTTTCTTTCTTCCTTTCTCCCTTCCTTCCTTTCTTTCCTTCTTTCCCTTTCTTTCTTTCTTTCTTTCCTCCCTCCCTCCCTCCCTCCCTCCTTTCTTTCTTTCATAAAGAATATTTAGTGTGTGTTTTCTTTTTTGATTACAATGGAAACTGCCAAGTTTGGAAAATCTGGTAGCGTTCCTAACTGGAAGCAAGCATAGAGAGAGGGACGGTTCCCTACTGTTGGTGTTCCAGGCATTCACATAACTGTCTTTGTGTGTTCAGCTATAAGGAAAACATCATGCGCCTCTCTAGCCTTCACAAGGACCGCCCCGTGGAGCCTCTAGACCTGGCTGTATTCTGGGTGGAGTTTGTGATGAGGCACAAGGGGGCGCCACACCTGCGCCCTGCGGCGCATGACCTCACCTGGTACCAGTACTACTCTTTGGATGTGATCGGCTTCCTCCTGGCGGTCGTACTGACAGTCATCTTCATCACCTTTAAGGGCTGTGCCTTTGCCTTCCGGAAATGCTTCGGGAAAAAAGAGCGAGTGAAGAAATCTCATAAATCCAAGGCACACTGAGAACTGGGTTGGAAACTTGCAAAAAGAGTCAGGTTAAATTCATGTTATGCTTATTCAAGAAATACTTTGCCAGAAAATAACACCCCAGAGTGTGTCTTAAAAAATAAAAAGGATCTAAACGTTAGTCACACATATAGGTAGAGATAGTTAAATATCTTTTCTGCTCCCTCCAGTATCTTTAATCTGGACTACATTTGTCATCTTTCAAATCACTTGCAAAGAGGGTTGGATAGGTCCCTCCTTCAATCTGCAGTACTTTACCTACTCAGAAATGGGGCCTGTTTGGGAGCCACCGCTTCCCACCACCGCTCCCCCCTCACCCCCGGATGAGCTGTAACCTCATCTTCTTGCATCTGTAGGTGGTTGTGATAGATTCCTTTACCAATAGTGGCTGGTTCTAAATTATGCTCATGCTTCCCAGATGTCACTTTGTGCATTTAAGTAAGGAAACGTTTATTCCTTGTACTTGATATGATATGAATGAATGGTATAGATTTCTGACTTTGGGGGGAAAGAATGATGTATAAAATTGATGGGTGATATGCCTGAGCAGATAATCATTGCTTGAGCCAAATGGATCTGAGTTTGACAAGAGCCTAAATTATAGAGACTGGCAAGTATATTTTCTCTGATGTAATAACTAAAAACACATTAATAAACTCGTATAAATTATATTTATTAGGTGGTCTCTTCATGGGTGTTGCATTTATTTATTGTTAAACTACATGTTCTAACTACAAAAGTAATGCATGATTCTGACAGAAAACTGGAAAAATATAGAGGTGTACACACACAAGGAAATTAAATTCACCATTAACCATGTTCCCTGCAAGTAACCACAGTTAGTAAATATTTTGGTAAATGTATATAGTTATAAAATATTGCAAAGATACCAAATATATCTAGTGTTTTCTAACATTCTTCCTTCACTTCATCCTATAGTGAATGTTCTCTCCAGGTCTTTGTATAATATTTAATGTGTTTTAAGTGGCCAAGGAATATTCTATTGCATGAATATACCAGGATTTATTTAACCACTACTTCCTGGTGTATTCACTTTTATTTTCTTTGAGAAAAAAGACTTCACCGAATATCCTAGTAGCTAAGTCTTTGTACATATTCATGACTATTTCCATGGGAAAGTGCCTTACAACAAATAAATGGTTGTCTGTTTCGGTTCCTTTTTTTTTTTTTTTTTTTGTGGTACATGGGCCTCTCACTACTGTGGCCTCTCCCGTTGCGGAGCACAGGCTCCGGACGCGGAGGCCCAGCGGCCATGGCTCACGGGCCCAGCCGCTCCGCGGCATGTGGGATCCTCCTGGACCGGGGCACGAACCCATGTCCCCTGCATCGGCAGGCGGACTCTCAACCACTGCGCCACCAGGGAAGCCCTTGTTTCGGTTCCTTTGAGGTGAGGATCCACAGGCAAGGAGTTTATCTGGGAAGTGAAGGAAACCCTGAAGGGGAGTGGAGAGCAGGATGGGGAGTGATGACCACCAAGAAGGCAGCTCTCTGTGGGCAGTGGGAACTGAATCCTGCTGGTTGACACTGGGAGCCAGTGCAGAAAACATGCCAGACTTACCCAGACCGGAGGGGCAAGGCCCTTGGGGATCTGAGCACTTGCCCCTGTCAGTGATTGGCTGCTCCCAGGTGGTATTAATTTCCCTGCGCTTCCAGTCGGCCACAAGAGCAGGCAAGGAGGGCTTTAAAACCCAGAGAGATCCCACCGGAGAGAAATGCAGGTGTGGTGTTGGAGGTCAGGCCCTGTGCACTAAGAGATAAGAACACAGGGATCTGGGTGGGGCACTGATGCACGGTTACCTTGGGCAAATGGTTTGAGATATTCCCAAACTGTGCCAGAGAGGTTCAATCAATGAAGGAGCCAGGTTCTCACACTCCCTTCAGTATAAAGTATTATCTTGAAAAAAGAAAGTATCAGTTTCACAGGCAAAAGTGGGATTTTGTTTTTAATTGCCTGTTATTATTATTAAAGGTTGAATTTTTTTTTTTCAAGCTCATGAGCCATTTGTGTTTCTTTTTTGGAGAGTATACTTTGCCTGTTTTCCTGTGGGGTGTATTACCCTGATGAGTTTTTTTTAACTTTTTTCTTGTTTTCCTTCCCTTTATTTTTATTTTTTAAGTAAATTTATTTATTCATTTAGGCTGCTTTGGGTCTTCGCTGCTGTGCGTGGGCTTTCTCTAGTTGCGGCGAGAGGCGGCTACTTTTTGTTGCGGTGTGCACGGTCTTCTTATTGTGGAGGCTTCTCTTCTTGCGGAGCACGGGCTCTAGAGCGCAGGCTCAGTAGTTGTGGCGCATGGGCTTAGTTGCTCTGCATGGGATCTTCCCGGACCAGGGCTCGAACCGTGTGCCCTGCATTGGCAGGCGGATTCTTAACCCCCGAGCCACGAGGGAAGCCCCTGATGCTTTGTTGAGTGCTTACTGAATCACTGAAAATACCCTCCTGTCACGTGCATTTTTTTCTTCCACTTGTTCTTTAATTTTGTCCATACCTTTGTTTGTTGGTTTGTTTTTTGCTTTGTGTTACATGTAGAACTTTCAAATGTGTGGGCTTCAAACTGGAAGACTGGGGTCATGGCTAGCTAGGATTTCTCCTGACCCCAGCCCAATTTATTCCTTCCCTGGGTGGCTTTTGGAACACAAGCCATTCACACCCGTTCCATCCCACACCTCTGAGCCCCATGTTGATTCGTAGACTATGTCCCCCCTCCTTCAAGGTCCTTCCCGGTCGACCCAGGTACCACCTCCCAGCCTCACTGCCCACGCCTCCCTGCTACTCCACCCCTCACCCCCCCAAGCCCCAGGGACCCCGAGCTGCTCTGACCTCCCCCAGTTGATGCTCCTGTGCACCTCTGTGTTCCTAGTTGTTTTTTTTGTTTGTTTGTTTTTGCGGTACGCGGGCCTCTCACTGCTGTGGCCTCTGCCGTTGCGGAGCACAGGCTCCGGACGCGCAGGCTCAGCGGCCATGGCTCACGGGCCCAGCCACTCCACGGCATGTGGGATCTTCCCAGACCGGGGCACGAACCCGCGTCCCCTGCATCGGCAGGCGAACTCTCAACCACTGCGCCACCACGGAAGCCCCGTGTTTTTACTTTTTAGACCGTCTTGTTTACAAGAGAGAGAACCCAACTTGGGATATCTTAAGCAAAAAAAGAGGTCATTTTGTAAGGAGACATGCTTCCTAAGGGTGAGAGGCTCACGGCCAAGCAAGCCTCCAGAGGAGCTGAGCTGAGTGGAGCCTCTCTGGCCCCCTCCCGTCGCTGCATGCTCTGGGCGCCGGCTTTAGGGCTCCCTCTCCTCTCGGCCTTCCCTGCTCCTCATTCCCGGGAACCGTCATCCCCAAAACCCCACAGGGGACTGACTGCATTCTCTCTTGCCCAGAGTTCCGAATTCCTGTGAGAAAGAACCTGATTGGCCCAGCTGGATCACGTGTCCACTCCTTGTCTAATCAGGAGTGGTGGGGGAGGGATTATAGACGGAAAAACGCGGCCGCCAGGACCCCGTAACTATGACTCTGTGGGTCAGGGAAGCGGGAGTGTTGTGAGCCGGTAAGGTGCCCCCAAATGTGTTCACTGTATACATACTCTATTTCCATTTTTTCCACTTTCTTACAGGCCCTTCCATGCACTTAAGCTCACAGGTTTCTACAAATACCGTGTTTTCTTTTTTTCAGGTTGGTTCCCATAGAAGCAGATGTGGGAAGCTCAGTTGAGTGATAGCACTAAGAGTGGCTGAGTTTATGAGTGCATTGTATGTGAGTCCTATATTACTGTCATACTCAGAAAAAAACTATTTTCATTTGGAAAACCAAGCAGAACCCACTTCATTCTCCTGGATCTCATCCTCTTAGCATCCTCTCTAGATAACGTGTTTGGGGCACCTCACTTTTGGCCATGGCGTACACTCACCATATATGTAATAATAATAGAAAAGGACCCCTTCTTCCACCCCTTCTGATAGCCATGTTCTTCACAACGTCACATTGCAGCTCTTCCTATCAAGAGGGAAATCTATATCCCCACCCCTTGAGGCCGGACTGGCCTGTGACCTCCCTTGGCTGTTAGAAGGTGGCAGAGGTGAAAGGTACAGTTCAAGTCTAGGCCCTGAGACGCCTTGGTGTGTCTGCCCGCTCTCCTGGAAACCTGCCCAGATGCTCTGAGAACAACCTGGGCCAGCCCTGTTGCATGATGGGAAACATGGTTCCTGATCACCCTAGTCACTTCAGCCAATAGGAAGCCAACTGCTAGGCATGTGTGTGAGGCCATCTTAGACTAGCCAACCCTCACCTAACCCACTGGCTACCACAGAGGCATGAGTGACTCCAGTTATGCTTGACTGGACACAGCCCGGATCAACGGAAACACCTGGCTGACCCATAGACTTGTGAACAATAATAAACTGTTGTTTTCAGTCATTAAATTTTGAGGTAGTTTGTTACACAGCAACGGCTAACTGATACATTCACTTCTGGCTCTGAGTCCACAATCTTTCATGTGTTGTGTCTTCAGACTCTCAGAGGGCAATGATGTGTCCTACCCACCTCTGTATCCACCACAACATGGAGAGCCAAGCTTAGCTGCATGGTGCAGGCACACAGTCAGAGTCTGTGGGATGGAATTGCAGCCATTTCACTGAGTAATCTTTGAAACAGAAAAGAAGGCCCAGAAGGGAGTGGGAGGTAGGGCCAAGGGGACTGTGAAAGAAGGGGCATGTTATAACTGCCTTCTGGTGTCTGTTCCATCATGGTTTACATGTCTCCAAAGGGCAGACTGAGGAAAAATGCGTGAATTTTGCGAGGATGAGTGTTTGGCACTAACTACATAGAGGAAGCTCGTTTTCTAACCACCGGGATTCGGTGAAGTAGAAACGGGCTACTGAGGGTCATGACCTCTGGGGTATGAGAGGTGACAAGCAGAGGCTGAGGAGCTCCCTCTTGGCAGTGTGGACAATGGGAAGTTAAGTGGGAATTTTAATTAAGCAGTCTTAGACCTAGGTGGCTCTGGGTCTTGATCTGTTGTCCTGTAATGCCTAGAAATTCATTATTTTATTGCTCAGACTGTTGACCGGGACTGTCTCTCGCAGCTACAACTGACAGAAAAATCCTTTGAGCCCCACTTTTGGTTCAGGGAAACAGTGTCACTGCCCTGTCTTTCTTTGAAATTCTTTATCTTCAGGAGGAAAAAGGATCTGGGAGCTTTTATCCCTCAGTGTTGACATCTGTGTTGATGTTTGTCAGCCCTTAAGAAGTTGCTGATGTCAAGAGAGCCCCTTGAGAGGAGCGATGAGACCTGCCAAGGGGGATTAATCATTAGTTTTCAGCATCCAGAAGAGAGGGAGAAAAGGCCCTTCCTAACCAAGTGTAGCTATCGATCACTGTGTGACAAATTACCTAAATGTAGTGGCTGTCAGTAGGGCCACACTGCCCCATCCCGCAAGCTGTCCAGCCCTTGGGGAAGAGAAATCCTCTTCTCAGGACCTCTCTGTCACCCCCATCTCCTCCAGCTGCCCAGATCATACCTCCCCACCCTGGGCTCCTATCACTACATCCCCAGGGGACTTAGCTGTGAATCCCCCCCTCTATTTCCTTTCCCCAAACAGACCACCATACCTCACCCCACATATGGGTGACAGAAATGTTGATTAACAACATAATGTGGGTTTTTTAAATCCCAGAGCCCTGTGCACTCCTCAAAGCCCTGGGTTCACAGAGCTCAGGGAGACAGTTGGATCTGAGGGTTCCAAGGGTCTGGGACCCAACGGTGATGATTCTAGTGAAACCCTCCCACCCTGTCAGGGGACCTGTTCCCTGTCTGAGTTACGACTGAGGAGCCCGAAGGTCTCACTCCTTTGTCAACCCAACCTGCCATTGTCCACGTTACCATTGATGGGTATCAGGCAGAGAATGGAGCTTTTTCTTGTGGTGTATTTTTGTTCCATCCAGGAGAAAACTCTGAGAAAAGGTCAGTGTTTAGGTCCCAGACTTGTTCCTTAAAGGAGGAGGAAGGGAACACAGGATGGTGAAGGGCCCTGGGATGGAGTTTGAGGAACTTGGGACAGGAGGAAAAAGGATCTGGGAGCTTTTATCCCTCAGTGTTGATGTCTATGTTGGTGTTTGTCAGCCCTTGAGAAGCTGCCGATGTCGAGAGAGCCCCTTGAGAGGAGCGGTGAGACCTGCCGAGGGGCATTTCTCATTAATCATTAGTTTTCAGTGTCCAGAAAAGAGGGAGGAAAGGCCCTTCCTAACCAAGTGTAGCTGTCGATCACTGTGTGACAAATTACCTAAAGGTAGTGGCTTAAAATAACACCTGTTTATTATGCCACAGTTTGCGTGGTCAGGAGTCTAGGCTTGGCTTAGCGAGGTCATTTATTTAGGGTTTCACAGGCTGCACTCAAGATGTCTGGGCTGCGTCCTTTCTGGAGCTTGGTCCTCTTCCAAGCTCATGTGGCTGTTGGCAGAATCCAGTTCCTTGTAGTTGTAGGACTGAGGCCCTCAGTTCCTTGTGACCTGGCCCCCTCCATAGGCAGCTTATATCACCACTGTTTACTTTTCAAGGCCAGCATGAGAATCTCTCTCCAGTCTGCTAAGATGTAGTCTTATATGACATAATGTAATCATGGCAGTGATCGCATCATGGGAGGTTCCCATTGCTTTTGCCATATTCTATTGGCTAGAATATGGGTCTAACCAAGTCATGGGTTCCTCCCACACTCTAGGGAAGGGGGTTATGCAGGGTGTGACTCATGGGGGGTCGTCTTATGGTTGGATGACACACCAAGTATTTTACAAATCTTATTATCTCAAAATAGCTTGAGGAAGAGATTGGCAGAAGCATCAACAGAGTCAAATGAGGACGTGTCAGAGGAGACAGAGGACCTGGAACCTCTGGAACCAGACGACAGTGGTAAGAAAGTCACCCCCTCCCTGCACTCCTGCCTCATTTCGGCCACTAACTCCTGGAGGGCAAGTCTTGGTCAAGATCTCAGTTTCTCCATCTGTACAGTGGATAGGAAGGTCCCTGCCCAATCATGCCCCAGGCAGAGCTAGAGCTGTGCAGGTATCAGGGAGACCAGAGCACAAGGAACAAGCCCTGTAATGGTCATCTCGGCATCACACCTGTGCCACCTTTGTCTCACATACCTTCCAACAAGTCACAAACCTCCTCAACATCATGGACAGCGAGTCAACCAAAACGGACGCTGCTGGGGCAGGTCCTGACATGCGGAAGATGCTGGCCTCAGTGATCATCAGGGAGAGGGCCGCCACTGAGCCCTCTGTGGTGATGGACGCTCTCATCCGCTGCCTGCAGGTACCAGAGGTAGGACCTCCTCTCCCTCAGCCGTTCCTCTGAGCCTGGCCACCTGTTTGCGTGTCCGTCCCCTGCTCAGCACACATTCACTGATTGTTGTGGATGTAGGCTAGGTTCTGGGGTACAGACAATGACCAGACTATGAGGGTCTCAGCCCTGGAGGCCCAAATGGGGCCTGGGCCACTCACAGGTTTTCAAAGCTCCTCGGTATTCTGACGCAGTGGGTTTGGGAGTCACCGTTCTAGAGCAGGTGAGCTGAGTTGCAAAGATGTTGAGCAGGGGTGAAGCAGGTGGATGTGGGGGAACAGAGACACACCAGATGCAAGGTGCAGGGGTGCTTGGCCAGTGGAGGCTGTTTACTGGGGCAGAGGCTGGGGTAGAGATACTGATGGGAGTGATGGAAAATGTAACCGAGATCATGGTGGGCTTTGTACGACAGGGTAGAGTTTGGACCAGAGCATCAGTATCCCCTGAGGACTTGTTAAAACTTCAGATTTCTGGGGCCCATCATGAGAGTTTCTGATTCAGTAGGTATGGGGTGAAGCCCAAGAATCAGCATTTCTAGCAAGGTCCCAGGTGACGCTGCTGCTGGTCTGGGGACCACACTTGGAGAGCTGTTGAATTTTAGACTATTCTTGAGCTTTTGAGAGTGGATAGAAGAGCAGGTCCTTATAGGAATTCTTAATAGCAAGTTTTATTTTATAGAAAGAAGCTACGTGGCAGCCTTGAGGGAAGTCGGGGTCCAGGAGCATAGGCAAAGAATTTGCAAAAGTCTTTTAAAACATAGGTTTTATTATTATTCAGGTATAGTGAGACCAACAGCCCAGGAGATGATTGCTCTTGAAAAGATGGTCTGTTACTCACAGATCCCAAGAGGCAGGGGCACGCCATGCCATGCAGGCCCACAAGGAAGAACCAGAGTCGGGCGGGAGGCAGAGGGAGCAAGGGGGAAATGTACGCAGGAGCGTTTATTGTGGCTTCTGTAGGGGAAGATCCGGCGAGGCAGGATGAGCAGACGTCGGATTGGCTAGTGTGGATAATTTCAGTGAGGTCTGGGGTGTAGGGGCCGCCCTGAGTCGTCTGGTGCCTGGCCCTGGGGTGATTAGAGCAGGTGTATAGTGGTCCAGAGCGTGAGAGCCTGATAGAAGAGGTGGTGGCTGGTACGTGGAGCCTGGATTGCTTGCTTGTATTTGACAAGCTTGCTCGTGAGTGGGTGAGTTGTTTGCCATCTCTAGGAATTGACTAACCCTGGGCAGTCTCTCCAGGGCCCACAAGGCCGCAAGAAGTCAAAGCATCAGGAAATATAGAAAAATTTAAAAACCACGGTTAATACCCAGGCCACGATAAATGATCAGTGGCAATAAACAGATGATAAACAAGTAGGCATATTTTGTAACTTGACCTGTGTTCAAGATTTTAGTTATTCTTTAACTAGTGAAGGAACCAGTAAGAGTTAAAATCTGTTAAAATGACAATTTTACTTATAGAGATTTACATTCTTTACCAAACAAAGTTCCTGTTGTCACGAACAGGAATCATTTTCAGCGTCAGTTTCCTAAAACTTACCTTCTATCTCCGTGGAGACGTAGCATAGCCTAGACTATCACAGGCGATCAAAGGCACACACTCCCACAGGCCGGATGATCCTGCAGGGGCAGCCAGACAGCACCAAGCCCGCCTCTGGGAAGCCACCCATGCCTGTTTTATGCCAGTTTCCAAGTCTTTGACAGTTTTTCTCTTGCGCCCGTAAATATTCTCCAAAGATTAATTTCGATCGCAGAAATTAGGCTGGGCGTATTATAATTTGCCTGGCTGTTTACATATCTGCAGCAACAGTGTTAGCTACGCATCTAGGCTTCCTTGAGTTTGCCTTGAAAATCTAGAGCGTGAATTCTCAACGGGGTGATACTGCTCCAAAGCAGGTAAAATTGGTTCTTGCGGCAGTGGGGGTGGGGGTTGGCGTGTTTTTAGTTTTTGATGTACAAAGCACAGATATGTATACTCAGCTATATTATATCTTTGTGGTATTACATTTTCATGGTGGGGGCAATTAGGAAAAAACACTTAAGAAGGCTCCTTAGGGGACAATAAAAAAGAAAAAAAATGAAGAGGTTGAGAAAACAAGGGCCATCGGACTAGGCAGCGAAGGCCACACGGTTCTCTTCGGTCCAGGAGTTTTCATGAGGAATCTCTCACTGGGGTTTACAAGCCTCTATTACTTGCTATATCGAGACTGGGAAAGAAAGGCCAAGACTCTCTGTACTGGATGTCATTCATAGAACGTATAAATTTCATTGACTTCCTTTCCTCTTGAGGTCCCCAAATTTGCTAAGGTCTTGACTGTTGGTAAGTGACCTCCTTACCAGCCAGGGGAGGGGGCCATCTTCCCAGAGCGTTTTGCAGGTAACAGCCCCCATGGAGAGGAGTCCACCCTTGTGACAAGAGCTATCTAAGAAGCAAAATAGATGATGTCCTCTTGGACTTGCAAGAGGGTCAGTGCCAAATCTGTGGAGGACCCTGTGTGCTGACCATTTGACACCTGCCTAGCTGAGTATGCTGGGCTGAAAACAGTGGAGAGAGGACAGATTTGCAGGCCACACTGACAGGGCCAGTTGGATGAGCCTGATGGGAGGAAGGGAGCGGGTGGCGTGAGAGATGGCGGAATCGGGGTCAGAGTCTTAGGCAGTTTCAGGATGGTGGGGTCATCGACCAGATGAGGCAATGATAATTCTGCATCCAAATCCAACGTGTGGGTGTTCCCCCCGCCACCAAATAATTCTCTGACACCAGCTAGGTGTGCTACAATTTAACTCAATTCTGACACTGTCTACCTGGAGATAGTGTCAGATCCCAGAGGTTAAGGGCTCAGTCCCATAAGACGACCCCACCCCCACCCCTGCTTCAGATGCCAATCGTAAGTTTGGCCAACTGGCTATGGTTTGGAGGTTCCCATGACCTCCTCCTTGGGTTCAATTAATTTATGAGAGTGGCTCACAGAACTCACAGAAACATTTTACCTACTAGATACTAGTTTATTTTAACAGGATATAACTCAGGACCAACCAGAAGGAAGAGACATATAGGGTGAGGGTTTGGGAAAGGGCGCGAAGTTTCCAGGGCCTCTCTGGGCACGCCACTCCTGCCAAATCTCTGTTTGTTCACCAGTCTAGAATCTCTCCGAACCTTGTCCTTTTGGGTTTTTATGGAGGCTTCATTATCTAGGCATGGTTGATGAAATCACTGGCCATTGGCGATCGATTCCACTTCCAAAGCCTCTCTCTTCTCCCCGGAGGTCAAGTGGGTGGGAATGAAAGTTCCAATCCTCTAATCAGATGACTGGTTCTCCTGCCAACCAGTCCCCGTCCTTAGGTGTGGACCAAAAATCACCTCAATATAACAAAAGACACCTTTGTCACTCTCATCACTTAGGAAATTCCAAAGGTTTTAGGAGCTCTGTGCCAGAAACTGGATGAAGACCAAATATAAATTTCTTATTATAAATCATAATCTCGCACTGTTTGGGAGGAGGACCCGTAGGAGGGAGGATGTGTGACTTCGTGTGCTCCGGCAGGGCCGGGTCCCTCGCAGCCTCCACTGCCCCGTCCAGGACCTTCCCACCCGCCATACTCGTTCCCCAGATTTTCACTCAGGGCAAAGTCAACATCTACAGCGTCCTGCAGGAGGTTCTCCAGCAGCAGGGGGAGCTGGAGGAGTGCTGCGTCCAGAGGCTGGTCACCATCGCCTCCAAGGAGATGAGGGAGATGCTGCAGATAGTAGAGCCCTGCTGCCCACCGACCCAGGGGCTGGGCCTTGGTAGGTGCGGCCTGGGATGCCCGAGGCCCTTGTCCAGTTACCTCCCGGGGCAGGAGTACGCTGAGCAAGCCCAGGGGAGCCCAACAGGGCTGGAGCAGGTGGTGACGCCACACATCCCTCTCCCGTCCCCTGGAGGTGGAGGGCTACGTGAGGGCAGAGGTGGCCAGCGACACCTTGGTGGCCCTGTCCCGAAACCACTTCAGCTTGGTCGTGTATGAGCTACAGCACTGCCTCAGACCCCTCAACCTCGCCGAAGAATTTGTCATCGTCACCCTGGCGAAGCTGGCCAATGGCAATGGTAGGGCCCGTGGGGCCTCAGCCCCAGTATCTGACCCCTTTAAGACCATCCCGTGTTCCTGCCGGGCCTCTGCCCTTGTCTCTGCCCCCACCCCCTTACATTTCTCTCTCTTATTACCTTTCTCTGGCATTCCTCCTTTTCATCTTTGTGTGTCTCTCTGTCCCTCTCAGCTGCCAAGATTCTCTCTCTGTGTTTCTGCCTCTCATTTCTGTATCTTTATTCCTGTCATCCCTTCTCTTCGAAATCTCTCTCTCCTCTCTCCCTCTCTGGCCCCGTTCTCTCACTTTCTCCTTCCCTCCCTCCCTTTCCATTCCACGAACATGTGCTGAGTGCTTGCTCCATGCAGGCCTTGGGGTGGGTGCTGGGCCACAGGTGAGTAAGACACCGTAAACCAGTAAACAAGAAAACAGATAATCATAATATGAGATGGCAGTTATGAAGAGGACAGCCAGGGGGCTTTTTGAGATCAGGATGAGGGCAAGAGGACCTCATCTCTGTGGGGCCCTCATTAAGGTGGCGATGCTTCAACTGTGACCAGAAGACTCAGGTGATGATTATCTGTGTGAAGAAGTAGATGAGGGAGCCATCCTGCACTGAATGTGCAAAGGCCCTGTGGCAGGAGAAAGCTTGGTTTCTCTGAAGAACTGAGAGGTCACTATGCCCGGAGCTAGAAAGAGGGCTGTGATGGGTGTAAAATGAGCTTGGAGAGTTAGGCGTGGCGAAGAGTCTGGACTCTATTTAAAGGCACCAGGAAGCTACTGAGGGATCTTAAGCTGCAGAGTTGCCTGCCGAAACTTCCAGGAAGCCCATTCTTTTTTTTTTTTTTTTTTGCGGTACGCGGGCCTCTCACTGTTATGGCCTCTCCCGTTGCGGAGCACAGGCTCCGGATGCGCAGGCTCAGCGGCCATGGCTCACGGGTCCAGCCGCTCCGCGGCATGTGGGATCTTCCCGGACTGGGGCGCGAACCCGCATCCCCTGCATCAGCAGGCAGACTCTCAACCACTGTGCCACCTGGGAAGCCTCCCAGGAAGCCCATTCTTGCTGTGGTGTGGACGGAGAGGGGGTGGGAGGTGTGTAACTGTGAGGTGTCTGTGGCTCAGGCTGGGACTCATTCGGCAAGTGGACAGACGTGAGTAGTAGATGGGGTTCTGGTCGGCGGACTTGCCGATGGAGTGTGTGTGAGAGACAAAGGAACAGGAGGACCCAAGAATGACACTCGGTTTTCAGGTTTGAACAGCTGCATGTATAGTGTGTTCATTTCCTGAGACTGGAAGCACTGGGGGAGAGAGAACTTAGGGCTCAGATGAATTTCTTTTGCGTGGATTGAGTTTGCATCCCTTGAGAGATGTCCAGGTGGAGAGGTCATCAAGGTCATCAAGCGGGAAGCAGAGTGCAGAGGGCAGGGGGCCTCGAGTGTACGTGGTGTCCAGAGTTGTTGTCACCGAGGGGGTGAAAGTACAGGGAGGAGAGAAGAGGGCCAGCACCTAGCCCTGAGGAACCCCGGACCCGAGGAGGCTCAGGGGGGACTGAACCGGAAGATCTAGGAGCAAGCTGAGGGCAGTGTGGTGTCCTGGAGCCTGCGAGAAGGAGAAGGACTCAGGAAGGGCCCAGGGGCCAGTCGTGGCCCATCCTCCTGGGGCGCCTGGGAAGATGAGGCTGGAGGCGGTGGCTTCCTGGGGACGGAGGCTGGTCGAGAGGGGGGCAGGCGAGGGATGGGGGCAGAGGCAGTGAAGGCAGGAGGGGAAAGAAATGAGATCATGGCTGGAGGGGCTCTGGGGGCAGGGCGGGCGGGGCCTGTGTGTGGGCTGATGCCAGAGCCAGGAGAGGGGCAGAAATGGGGGTCCAGCGGGTGACGGATCTGAAAGGGGAGCTAGTGGGAGCGGGGCTGGAGGTGAGTGTGGTCTGTCGCCGCTCCTCTCTCTCTCTCCCCCTCCCATTGCAGTTTCCCTTCTTTCTCTGCTTTCTCCTGATGCCTGTTGCCTTTTCACTTTCTCACTCACAGCCTCTGGTTCTTCATCCCAGAACGTCTGTGGGACACCCAGAGGGGTCAGAGGCTGGAAGAGCCCACACTCTGCCTCCTCTCCCCCTTGCCTGCCTCCCCCTGCTCCTCCTCCCCCTCCCCTCCTCCTCCTCCCCCCCTCCTCCTCCTCCTCCTCCCCCTCCTCTCCCTCCTCCCCCTCCCCCTCCTCCATCCTCCCTCTCCTCCTCCCCCTCCCCCTCCTCCTCCCCCTCCTCCCTCCTCCTCCCCTTCCTCCCTTCCCCCTCCCCCTCCTCCCCCTTTTCCTCCTCCCCTCCTCCTCCTCCCCTCCTCCTCCTTCCCTTCCTCCTCCCCCTCCTCCACTTCCTCTTTACCTCCTTTCTTCCCTTCTCCCCCTCCTCCTCCCCCTCCTTCCCCCTCCTCCTCTCCCTCCTCCCCCCTCCTCCTCCCCCTCCTCTCCCTCCTCCTCCTTCTCCTCTTCCTCCTCCTCCACCTCTCTCCCCTCCTCCTCTCTTTCCCACTTCCTTCCCCCTTCACCGGCTTCCATCTCTTCTTACCTCCCCTGCCTCCCACTCTCCCCTGTGGCCCAGCCGGCACAAAGCGGCTCCCTGGCTCTGCGCCGGGGCTGGAGGTGCAGCTGGCGGGGCTGTCCTCTCTGCTGACTCTCCTGCCCTGACGCCTCGTGACCTCTGCCCATGCCCCACAGTGTTTGAGTTCATGCCATACATGGGCATCACCCTGGCTACCATATTCACCATGCTGAGGCTCACCGATGAAGCCGAGATGCGCCAGGTGATCTGCAGTGGTACGTATCCCACCTGGGCCCGCAGGTCCGGCCCAGTCGGGGTGCTGGGGGCTGGGGAGGTGGAGTAAACAGGTAGAGATGGAAGGGTGATGGGATTCACAGGAGGGGGTGACCAGGGACATGTTTCCAGGTTCGGCTTGACTTGGGCAGGTCTTTGATGCCATTTACATCTGATCACATTGCCCCAGGTTTTGATAACTTAATGTTTCTGTGGACCCAAATCCCCAATACCTGAGAAAATTAGGGCAAAATGTGTTTGCCACCCTCTGCAGTGGAATCCCCAGGATGTGAGTAAAAAGAGGTTTATTCCAGGCCCCAGCTTTGACCTCGGCACATGAGCATCAAGGGCTGGTGCCGAGTCACACCTGCGCGCTCTACCCGCTCCGGGGAGTCTTTCACACACAGACATGCAGGGTAAACATTAGGGGGCTCTGAGGGAGTTGGAAGGGCAGAGAGGGAGGGACTCAGGAGATTTTTCTAGCAGTGTCCTTGGCCATCTCAGTGACCTGCTGGTTATGGAAGTGCACGAGGGCTCCCTCCTGAGAAGGTGGCCTGCGGAGCCTTTGTCCTTCCTCCTGCCCCTCTGGGCTCACTGCACATCCCCACGGACAGCCATGGAGACCTTCTGCGAGAACGTGCAGTTTTACCTGAGGCACCTAGAGGACAGTGTGTACCCCGTGATGACTGAGGAGCAGTTTGCTGTGAAGCTGTTCCCCATGTATCGCTCTTTTGTGACCTTGTGGCTCAGGGACAACAACCCCGAGGTGAGACTGCCCTGCTCGGGGGTGGGGGGCCCACATGGTCCCTGGGTCATGGCTCCCCAGCCTGCGGTGCTGGTGGGGCTGAGATACCACATGGTCCAGGGAGATGAGGAACTGATCAATGGTGGAGCCACGTGGGCCCGGAGCGTCAGAAGGCGGCTTGATAAAGGTCCCTGGAGGTGCTAGATGAGGGTCCCTTTCACATGCCTGCCAGGCGCTCTCTGAGCGGTTTACCTATGGGAGCGATTTCCATGCCAACTCTGTGCCATAGGACTGTTTTACAGCTGAGGAAAGTGAGGCATAGAGAGGTCAAGTGTCTGCCCAGTTACCTAAGTGACAGAGCCAGGACTTGGGGGAAAGTCTGGGTTCACTGCCCACCTCTGGGGCCTGGGGGAGGCCTGGACTCTACTTCCAAGGTCAGCTCTGTCTTGTGGATGGGGCTGACATCACTGGGCCTTGCTGAGTCCTGGGCCCAGGGGTCTGGAGACGCTGCTTCTGTGGTAGGTGAAGCTGGGGCTCATCAAGTCCCTGAAGCCTATGCTGAACCTCATCCTGCCCGGCAACAACGTGCGTGAGCAGGTGTACGACTACATCCCCCTGCTGCTGGCAGAGTACCAGGCCCACCTGGAGGCACTCTTCATCACACAGGTGAGGGGCCGAGTGGGTAGCGGCCTGGGCTGGAGGCTTGAGGCATTTGGGGCTCCCAAGTGTCCCGGGTGGGGAGTGTCATCTGGGTGGGAGATAGAGCCATGGGGCCTGGCACCTGTAGGATTTCCAAGAAATGAACGCTGCCATTCCAGGTGGAAAGGATGATATCCCAAAGGGTTTTGGAGGCCGCAGTGAGGTCACGGCCTTTGTGTCAGTTTCTTAGGGCTGCTGTAACAAAGAACCATGAGGTGGGTGGATTAAAACAACAGAAATTTATTCTCTCATTGTTCTGGAGGCCAGAAGTCCGAAATCAAGGTGTTGGCAGGCTGTGCTCCTTCTGAAGGCTCTAGGGGAGAATCTTGCATCTTCCAGCTTCTGGTGGCCCCAGGCACTGCATCACGGCAACCTCCCCCTCCATCTTCATATGGCCATCTTCTCTGTGTCTCTCTGTGTCCTCTCCACTTCTCGTAAGGACACCAGTCATTGGATTTAAGGCCCACCCTAAATTCAGGATGATCTCATCTCGAGATCCTTAACTAATTACAAGTACCCTATTTCCAAGTGAGGTCTGTATTCTGAGGTTCTGGGTGGACACAAATTTTGGGAGGAACACCATTCGACCCCTGCCAGCCTTGAACTCCTGTGAGATGGAGCCTTTGCAAGGTTCTGAGTGGAGGCGTGACCTGGGCTGATGTATATTGTGCAAGGGGTCACTCATCTACAGACGAGGCGAGGCTCTTCGCTGTAAGAGCTGGGAGCAGAAATGAATGGGACGGGTTTGGGGAACCATGTGTAGATCATTCGGTCTAAAGATGGGCTTCACCTCCCAGTGACTAGGAGAGAAAGGGGAAGAAGGCCTTGAATGTCACGCTTGGTGGCCCTAGTGCAGCCCTGCCCAAGCTTTACTGTGCACGGGAATCACCGGGGGCTGGTTGAAACAGAGTTGGATTCAGAGGTCTGGACAGGGCGTGAGAGGTGGCATTTCTAACTAGCTCCCAGAGAAAGCTGATACATCCGGTTGACGGAAAACACAGAGTAGCAAAGGTCTGGAGTTTGACCCTGAGTCGGTAGAAGGTCACGTGCCACCACTTCCCACCTTTTGCAGGTCTTGAGGCAGATCCTGGAAATGTCAGTGACCACTAACACCCTGTCCCCCAAATGCAGCTGCACACCATCTTCACGGAACTGCATGTCCAGGTGAGGCTGGCAGGCTGTGCTGGGCGTGGCCTGATCAGGGTGGGTCCATGGGAAGGGGGCTGCGGCAGGTGGCGCGGCCCACCAGGGCGAAGGGTGAGACAGTGGTGGGGCCCCCGTCCCGCTCACGTGTCTCCTACATCCCTCTGAGGGCGAGGCCGTGGTGCTCCTGCAGCTGCGTCCCCTGTCCGGCTGAGATCTCACCCACCCTCCCTGCGTGACCCCGCCCTAGTTGTGCTTCAAGGCCCCCGCCCAGCAGCAGTACAGCAGCCGGAACATGACACGGAGGTCGTGCACTGCTTCATAGCCCTTGGTGAGGCTCCCGCAGCTCCACTGTGAGCCCACGGGAGTCCCAGCCCCTCTGAGCACTGGGCCTGGGGCTGCCTCGTCCTGCTGCTCTGGCTCAGGGGGCACGACTAAAGCGGTCCTTCCCCCTGCAGCCCGCTCCTACCCCAAGGAGCTGATGAAGTTCTTCCTCAGCCAGATGGAGATGAGCAAGGAGGCCATCCACGTGGGGACCCTGACCCTGATTAGGGCAGCGGTGAGCACACATGGTGAGCGAGGGCAGGAAGCAGTACAGGGGTTAGGGGCGATGGGTCTCAGCCACATCTGCACCTCCTTCATTTCCTCTTTTATAGACACTACTGGCTGGGCCAAGAAATCACAGCTCTGGGTTGCTTCATGTTTTCTATCCTTGAACATAGCCCACCCTCCACACCCTCACCCCTTTCCTTAAATCCCGAATCCCAGCTTCCACCTGAGTCTGAATTTCAGGCTGTTTACCTGAATCCCCCAAAGCTAAGTCAAAGGCTGAATATAAAGCCTAGTTACACCATATAGACGTAGCCCTAAAGCTCTGTTGACCCAGTGCCGAACCTTAGTCTGAACCCCTGATTCTAAATCCCTAAGCCCAAATCCTAAACCTGGCCTTGATAAAGGGAAATACTGTCCCCAACAGCACCAGCTCAGAGAGCACCTTTGCGTGAATTTGAACAAGGTGCCCCCTACTGGCAGCATGTGGTCTTGCATGACTCGAGAAGAGCATGGGTGGCTTCAGTTCAGTCCTTCAGCTGGGTGCTCTTGCACAGTGCACAAACTGGGCAACTGTACGTGAACCACCTTCTGCTGCCAGTAAGCCCCTTTCTTAAAGAAATGCAAATTTAAGCAACAGTGAGACCCTTTTTACCCATCTGATGGGCAGAGATGATAAAGATAATGACTAGTGCTGGCCTAGCCATTTTTCTGTAAGAGCCCAGATAACAAAAACATTTTCAGCTTTGCAGGCCACATGGCCTGTGACAATTATGCAACCCTGCATTGTAGAGCAAAAGCATGGTCTGTATAGACTGCAGAGAGTGGTGGTGTTCCAATAAAACTTTATCCACAAAAACAGGCTTTGGGCTGGATTTAGCCTTAGGGCTGTACTTTGCTAATCACTGGTCTAGAATACAAAAAAACCAGGCTTCTATACTTCATTGATGGGGGTGTAGATTGATTAAACCTTTCTGGGTTCTCAGTTGGATAGGGCCCAAAACTTGGGCTCAAAGATCTAACATTTTGTCAATTGTCTGAAGGAAATAATTGCCCCAAAGCAACTGGATAAAGATGTTCATTATAACGTTGGGCATAAAAGCCAAACATTAAGAACAACCTACATGTTCTTCTATAAGGAATTTGTGGAATTAATGATAGTATAGCAACATATGGAATATTATACAATCCACACTTTTTCATGGAAACACTGCCCTTTATATATTAAGTATAATAATACAGTATGAGACAGTATATATAGCATGACCTCAGTTATGTGAAAGAAGTCTAGGTGTTTATGCATAAATGAGTTTAGAAGGATACACCTAAACTGTTAAGGGTGGTTATCTTTTATTTTGATTTTACAATGAACAAATACTTGTTTTTTTTTTTTTTGCAGTACGCGGGCCTCTCACTGCTGTGGCCTCTCCTGTTGCGGAGCACAGGCTCCGGACGCGCAGGCTCAGTGGCCATGGCTCACGGGCCCAGCCGCCCCACGGCATGTGGGATCCTCCCGGACCGGGGCACGAACCCGTGTCCCCTGCATCGGCAGGCGGACTCTCAACCACTGCGCCACCAGGGAAGCCCAACAAATACTATTTTTATAATCAGAAAAAAAGTTTTCCATTTTGGAGATAAAAACTTTAAATTGTAACATTCTCCCTTTCTTTTTTTCTTTTTTATAATTTTTATCGGGATGTAGTTGATTTACAATGTTGTGTACAGCAAAATGAATCTGTTATACATATACATATATCCACTCTTTTAGATTCTTTGGTGCCTGCCACCTTCTACCCCAACCTCATTTCCGTCTGGACCCTCGGCGGACATGGTGTGTGCATGTGTACATGGGTGTGTGTACATGTGTGCATGCATGTGTGTTTACTTGTGTGTGTGTGTGTGTGTATGGGGGGTCCTCCCCGGCCCCCTGGCCCACCACCCTACCCTGCCTGGCCGGGTCTCCCTGCAGGGTGTGATTCTGTGCTTTGGCCTGTGTGCCCGGGGCCAGGTGAAGACGGTGCTGAACGTGCTCCACGACTTTGAGGAGAGGATCCAGGAGTCGGAGCAGTCCTGGCAGATAGGCGCTTGGCGGGTGAGACACCCTTGCTCCATAGTCAGGTCTCCGGGGGCCTATTGGAGCAGTGTTCTCAGCCCCCAACCAAGGCTCTTACTAGATCTCAGTAAGAAGCTGCCCTCTGTGTCTCCTTCACCAAAGTGAAGTGGGGAGTTGGACCCAGGCAGCCAGTGGCCAGCCTCTGGAGGCTGCCCCTCCCAGCCACGGGGCACAGTGCCCTGGGCTGGCTGAGCCCCCAGTGGGCAACCGCCTGGAGTCACCGATGCCTCCGAGGTTTTGGCCTTGACCTCGGACCCTTGTCCTGGGGGTCTGGTAGTTTGGAAGGAGAGAGTCGGGAGTGTCCAGGCTTCTTCGGCTTCTCCACAGAGTGGGACCTGAGGCCTGGATTTCTTCTACTCAAGGCCTGGAGAGCATGGGCAACCCTGCCCCTCCTTCCACGGTAGGTTGGGCGGCCTCTAGCACCTCCTCCCAGGAGAGCACGGCTGAGGCTCTCTGTTCCCACTGGATCCCCAGCGACACAGGAACCCCTGGCCCAGAGTAGACGCTTGTCAGGTGAAGGTGTGAAGGAGGACACAACAGCCTCTGTTTAGGGGCTCCACACAAACCCCCTGCTAATGGGAGGTCATGGCCCTGGTCTGACTTGCTCATTACTGTACAGCCAGGACGAAGCATATAGTAGGTGCTCAATAAAGATGTGTTGAATGAATGAATAAATGAGTGAGCATTTCAGGCACCCAGGAAAAAGCTGAAGGAGCAGACCCTACCCGCCCCGCCAACACTTGTTCTTCCCCTTCTCATTGGCCTCACAGAAGGACCATCCCTGGAGGCAGGAGACAGTGAAGGGTGCCCTCATGGTGATGTACAGCTGCGTGGCCTCGTACTGCCACCCGCAGATGCTCCTAACCACGTGGACAACCCCATCACTGCTAAGATCGTTCACCACTACTCCAGCAGCTGCCAGGTATAACCCCGGGACGCCATGGACCCACAGTGCCCAGGGGATGCCCTCTTTGAGCCAGGCTGGCGGAGAGTCGCTCTGCATCGTTATCTGGGCACTGCCAGCCCTACCCAGGAGACAGCCAGGAGTCCTACCGGACACCCAGCATTTGGGAAGCCCATTGCCCCGATCTGCGCCATTCTCTGCTGCAGTGGGAGGGGGGGCAGCCCTCCCGCGAGCACTGGGCGGGATGCTTGTGGGTCCCTGAAGACAAGCCCTCCACTCTTCCCAGCCCCTCGCACTCCGTCCCTCACCTCTGCCCTCCACCCTGACACCTGACCCAAGCCCTTTCATAAGGGACAAGAATGGGCTTGTCTTCAGAGGTGCAAAGGGACTGGCTACTTTCTTGGAAAGGCAAGGAGGAGAAAACACAGAGAATAAAGGAGAAGTGACTTTATTATTATTGTTTTGAAAACTGTGGTAAAGTACACATCACGTGAAATTTGCCATCATAACCATTTTTAAGCATGCAGTTCACTGGTGTTAGGCACGTTCAAACTGTTGTGCAACTATCACCACCATTCATCTCCAGCGCTCTTCGTCTTCCTAAACTGAAACTCTGTCCCCCTAACACCAGCTCCCCATTCCGCCTCCCCAGCCCCCGCCCCCGCCCTTCTGCTTCCTGTCTCTATAAATTTGACGCCCCAGGTATCTCGTATAACTGGAATCACACAGTGTTCATCCTTTTGTGACTGGCTAATTTCATTTAACATAATGTCCTCAGGGTTCATTCCTGCCTTAAAAGCAAAAACGATTTGATGTCCATAACTTATTCTGCCTCTGTGGTGACGCACAGGGCGCAGAGCCCCTGGTCAGTGAAGGTGTCCCCTGACTGGCTTGCTGTCCTCAGGCACAGCGTGGAGGGCTTCGGGGAGGCAGCACCTGCTGGGGGGCACTGGAGGGCTGTGCCCTGTCCAGCACCTGGCCCACGTCTCCGCCAGGTGGCTGAAAGACAGAGTGGGGCTAGCCATCTCTCAGAGCACTCCTGGCACTGCCTCTTCTTTGGCGTGGGGAAGGAGCATTCTATGTGGCCGCAGGGTCCGGGGGCTCAGGCTGGGGCTTGGGGTCTTCGGGGCTCCCTCACAGCCTGTCCCTCGTCATGGTCTGGGCACAGGACATCTGCCTCAAAATGGCCTTCATTAAGAGTGTGGTGCAGGTCACCGACGCTGTCAAGAACATCAAAGACCTGGAGGACTTCCAACTTGCCCCAAAGGCGACCCTTACTGGCATTATCATGGTAAGCTGGGTCGGGGGGCTTCCTCCATCCTGGGCGGTTTGGGGGTCTCACTCTGCCGACCGGCTTCCCCCTGGTCAGAGGTCCTGAGAGCATCTGAGGCACAAGGCGGCAGGCAGGGGTCTCTGAAGCCCCTCCTGTCTCAGTTCTGCTTTGATCCAACTGAAGGAGTTCTGGGTATGACATTCGTATGTCCGATAAAGGGTTTCACGGCCAGGAAACATTCCGGAAGCCAGAGCTGAAGACCCTTCCCCTCTTGGGCCCTGATTTGCCACCGAGGTGGCTGGTTCAGGGCTGGGAGACAGAGGCCCACGGGCTCAGTCCTGAGGTTTCTCCATAGGCGGGACCAGGGGACAGGGCTCTGCTGTAAGCAGGACAAAGCTATTTTTGCACAGAACTTTGTTAAGATCTAGAAAGTGTCAACTGTCCAAAGGCAAGAGGCGATGGCAGGGGCCGATGAGACTGTGGGGCGACCACTGTCCCTCGTCCCCAGGCCTCCCCACTCCCTTGCAATGTCTTGGCCCCTGGAAATTGCTCCAGCTGCATTGGAAGCAGCCTGGACGGAAGAGAGATGCAGGTAGAACAGGAGGCGCTGAGAAGGAAACAAACATTCCTGCTCGGGGCTGAGCGCTACACGCACGTGTAATTTCACGCCAGCCTGGCCCAGCCCTGTGAACCAGGCCCCCAAGTCCTCATTTTACACATCAGGGCTCAGGCGGGGGAAGTGACCTGCCCAAGGGCACACAGCCAGTAAATGCCAGACCTGAGTGAGAAGCATCGGCCCATCTTTGCCCCACTCCTTCCACGAGACTTTGCTGCCTCCCCTAAAATGTCAAAGACCAACTGATGGTAAAAAGAATGGAGGCGATATGGGGTGTTAGAGCCCGTCATACAATGTCAGGTCCTCCTGGCTCTAACCCTGGGAGTGCGGCTGCCATCGTGGTCACTGTTGGCCCAAGCCCCTCTCTTGCCCATCCCGGGACTCTGGGTGGCTTGATGGCTCACTGCCCTGCTATCTGGGCAGGCGATCATCAAGGCAGAACCAACTGACAGACTGGTTTCTCCAGTGCGGATCATGGCCATGGATGCCCTCTCGTACTTGAGGTGAGCTGGGCCCCTAACCAGGCCCCAAGCGCCTCTCTGGGGTGGAGGTAAAGTCTGAGACAACCCCTCAGTGCTTTTATGGGGAGGTTGCACCTCCTTTGCCCTCCCTTTTTGCCTTTGTAGCTGGAGTCTTGGGTGGCAGCTCCTGGGGCAGAGTGGGTCTTCCTAGGAGATGGGGGTCTGCTTCCACCTGCTCTTTTTAAAATAATTCTCAGCAGTATTTCAAGTTGGGCCCTTCTCCTTGGATTGGGAGGTGAATGGCAGGTGGGTGGGTTGTCCTTTGGTCCATCAGGGGATGTTTTGAGCTAGAAATCACACAGTGACACAGACTAGCACAGCCAGGAGATGGCATCCTTCAGGCCGGGGTGGGCTCAGTCAAGAAGTCTGTTTATTGATACGGTATTGATACAGGTAATACATAGTAATAGAACGCCTGACGGTTGCCTTCCTGGAATTGTCCATCCACTGGTGGGGCAGGGGGAGTGGGAAGAAGTTAGGCGTTTGTAAAATGAGTACTTGAGGTGGCTGGGTCGTTGCTAGGAATTCTTCTATTGGGGCAGATTCATATTCATATTCATATTCGGCGCATAGCAGAACTATGTGTCGCTTTAAAAGGGTGTACATAGGCAGATTTTATTTGTTTATTTTTGGCTGCGTTGGGTTTCCGTTGCTGTGTGCGGGCTTTCTCTAGTTGCGGTGAGCGGGGGCTTCTCTTGTTGCAGAGCATGAGCTCTAGGCACGCAGGCTTCAGTAGTTGTGGCATGTGGGCTCAGTAGTTGTGGCTCATGGACTCTAGAGCGCAGGCTCAGTAGTTGTGGTGCACGGGCTTAGTTGCTCCGCGGCATGTGGGATCTTCCCAGACCAGGGCTCGCACCCCTGTCCCCTGCATTGGTAGGTGGATTCTTAACCACTGTACCACCAGGGAAGCCTTAGGCAGATTTTAAATAAAATTCACATACATCCGTTTAGGGACTTGGAGATAAGAAACGCATACACAAGGAATTATAGGTCAGAGCTGAGTATTTGTAGGTGAACCACAAAGGAAAAAATCTAAGACCAAAAAGGGGGCTACTAACAAGATGTGATTCAGCTGATGGGCTGTCAAGGGGCTTAGCGTGGGAGTTGGCTTTTGACGTTTGACCTGGGCTTTAAAAAGATTACTGGATTTGGGAAGGAGCTGGAGGTCCCAGCAGGGTGAAATATAGGAGGCACAATAGAGCCGATGGGGAACCTGTAACAATTCCGATACCCTGCCCCACTGCAGACCTTTAAATAAGGATTCTTGGAGCCAGGCATGGCCCCTGGGCCCCTTAAAAAGCCCTCCTAGGAGTCTAACGTGCACGTAGGCTTGAGATCTATCTATGAAGGGGACAGAAAGAGAGAATGAGCTAGTGTGCATCAAGCAGCTAGCTACCACCCCCGAAGGTTTATGAAGACACACGTGGCTGGGCTCCACTCCTGAGTTTTTGATTCAGTAGCTCTGAGGTGCAGCCGTAGAATTTGCGTTTCTAATAAAAGCTTCAAGGGGCTGCAGCTGGTGGTCCAGGAATTACAGTTGAAAACTCCTGGGCCGGGACCAGCCTGGCAGGCAGAGCCTATGGTTGTGGTTCAATGAGGACCAATGGAATGGTTCTGAATAGGAGAGGGGGAGGCTTACAGCAGGCAACAAGGAGAGAGGTGGCCTTGGACCCCTGAGTCTCCCGCTCAATCACAGACAGTCCCTGGCCACCAGTGGGTGGAGCCGGGGCCCTTGGGGAGAGATGGTTGCCTGAACCCCCAGCCAGAGAAGCTGGCCTCTCCCTCATTCTGTGACGTGCCTCCACACCCCAGACTGGGCAGCGGGTGGCAGGGTCTCACCTCTCCACCGACCACTCCTCTTGTCACTTCTTTCCCTGGCAAACTGAAGCCTTTCTACTCCACAGAGGAAAACAGTGAGCTGGTGGAGATTAGTATACACTCTGTCATTTCTCTCCAGCCCCCATGGGACAACGATGGGTCCATTAAGGTAGGTCCCTCTGGGCCACCTCATCTGCTGGGTCAGGACTTAGAAGTTTACATTAACATGAGCAGTGCCGAGAGCCTACCATCCTGAACCTGTGAGTGGTCAGAGGCGGCAAAGTGCAGCAGGCTTTATCAGTAAGTGTAAGGTGATGCTAGCTGCTGTAACAGATAAACTCCGAAATCTTCACGGTTTTACAAGATGAAAGTGTATTTGTCACTCAAGTGAAGTCCAGTTGGCAGCAGCAGTGGAGAGGGGGCTGCTTCGTGCAGTTCTTCAGGGACCTGGGCTGACAGAGGCCTCACCGTATCTAGTGCATGGCTCCAAAGGTCCCTGTGGGTAGTGATAGCCGGCTTGAGAGAGAGGGCCTGGAGGATTTATGAGCTGTGTTGCCTGCCTTCCATTGGCCAGAACTCAGTCACATGGCTCCACCTAGATGCAAGGGGTCCTGGGAAATGTAGTCCCTGACTGCATGGCTGCTTCCCAATAAGGCTGTGGAAAAGCAGGACGAATCTTTTGTGGACAGGGAGCCATCTGTGTCTCAAGGTCCTGGCCCTAGGTGAGGGGTCAGGAGAACTGGGCTCTAGGAATTCGGTTTCCTCCTTTGCAAAATGGGCTCCTCTTGAGGTTGTCTTACATGTCACATGAGAAGCTACGTATAAAGAACTCAATCTGAGCAGAAATCAAAGGGCGGTTATCAGGCCATCTCACACTCCCTGGTGTGGACCGGCACAGAGTCCTGGTGTGTGGCTGTGTGAGCCCCCATTGCCGCCCAGTTCTCCCCTCTCTTGGCCGCAGACCCTGTATGTGAATGCCCTGCATGCCCTGGAGCAGCTGATGGAGGGCCTCGTGCAGAGGCAGCTGGACCCCAAGGGGCTGCAGGAGATGGTGCATGTGAGTTGCCTGGCAGAGGGCCAGGAGCCAGGGAGGGCCACCCCTCCCAGAACACTGGCCTGAGGGCCAGACTCTCAGTGGGAAACAGGGGTATGCGTTAAAAATTGATTTGGTAATTTTATTTAGATAAAACTTCAAATTGGCTGAAAAGTTGTGAGAATACTACAAAGAACTCCTGTATACCTTTCGCCCAGATCCACGATTCTTAAATATTTTTAAAATATTTATTTGTTTATTTATCTATCTATTTGGCTGCGTTGGGTCTTAGTTGTGGCATGTGGGATCTTCACTGCCGCGTGTGGGATCTTCCTTTTTTTTTTTTTTTTTTTTTTAGTTGCGGCATGTGAACTCTTAGTTGCGACATGTGGGATCTAGTTCCCTGACCAGCGATCGGACCCGGGCCCCCTGCATTGGGACCTTGGAGTCTTAGCCACTGGACCACTGGGGAAGTCCCCAGATCCATGATTCTTAATATTTTGTGACATTTTCTTTTTTTCTCTCTCTCTTTTTTTTCTCATTACACACACACACACACACCATTTTGAATCATGGAGAGTCAGCTGTAGACATCAACAACAAGAGTGTTCTCATATAACAACACAATGTTCAAAATCATGAAATTTAACAATGATACCATGCTATATTCTAATCTACGTTCTATATTCATATTTCACTAACTGTCCCAATTATGTCCTTTACAGTTATTTCCTCCCAGACCCAGGACCCACTCTGGATTATGAATCACATTTCATCGTCATGTGTCTTTAGTCTTTCTCCGTCAGTCTGGAACAATTTCTCAGTCTTTGTCTTCATAATCTCGGTATGTTTGAAGTGTGCTGGGTGGGTTTTTTTAAAAAATTAGATTGTTTGCTTTCTTTTTATTAATTTTTCAGAGGTTGTACGTATTCTGGAAACAAGCCCTTTATCATCTATATGATTTGCAAATATTTTCTCCTGGTCTGTGACGTGCCTTTTCATTGATTTCACAATGTCTTTTGAAGAGCAGAAGTTTCTAATTTTGATGAAGTCGAATTTATCATTTTTTTCTTTTATGGATCATGCTTTTGGTGTCATGTCTAAGAAATCTTTGCCTAACCCAAGATTTTCTCCTAGTTTTCTCCTAGAACTTGGTATTTTCAGGTTTTACAATTACGTCTGTGATATATTTTGAGTTGTTTTTAAATATGGATCAAAGTTTATTTTATTTATTTTTTTGCGTATGGATAACCAGTTGTTTCAGCACCATTTGTTGGAAAGACTGTCTTTTCTCCATTGCATTACCTTTGCATCTTTGTCAAAAATCAATTGACCATATATGTATGGGTCTATTTCTGGACACCTATTCTGCACTACTGATGTTTTTGTCTGTCTTTATACCAATGTCATCCTGTCTTGATTACTACAATATTATATAATAAGTCTTGGAATCAAGACAAGAGAGTATAAGTCCACCGACTTTGTTCTTTGCTGCTATACCCCACAAATATTGATATGTTGTGTTCTAATTTTATTTTAGTTCAAAATGCATGTCAATTTCTCTTTCATTTCTCCTTTGACTCATGGATTATCTAGAAATTTCTAAATATTGGAGAGTTTTCCAGAGATCTTTTTGGTTTTAATTCCTGACTTAACTCCATTGCAGTCTGAGGAGATACTTTGTATAATTCAAATTCTTTTGAATCGACTGAAACTTATTTTGTTGCCCGGGTACGGCCCATCTTGGTGAATGTTCTGTGTGTACTTGGAAAGTTTTCTGCTGCATTGGGTGGTGTGTTGCTAAATATCGGTTAGGCCAAGTTGGCCGGCGGTGGTGTCCAAGTTTCCTATATCCTTTCTGATTTTGTCTTCTTTTTTTAAAAAAAAATGAATTTATTTAATTAATTAATTTATTATTTTTGGCTGCGTTGGGTCTTCATTGCTGCACGCGGGCTTTCTCTAGTTGCGGCGAGCGGGGGCTACTCTTCGTTGCGGCGCGCGGGCTTCTCATTGCGGTGGCTTCTCTTGTTGTGGAGCACGGGCTCTAGGCGCGCAGGCTTCAGTAGTTGTGGCACGTGGGCTCAGTAGTTGTGGCTTGCGGGCTCTAGAGCGCAGGCTCAGTAGTTGTGGCGCGTGGGCTTAGTGGACCCACGGCATGTGGGATCTTCCCGGACCAGGACTCGAACCGGTGTCCCCTGCATTGGCACCACAAGGGAAGCCCCTGCTTTTGTCTTCTTGATCATCAGTTACCGAGAAAGAGGTACTGAAGTCTCTATCATTGTGGATTTGTTTATTTCTCCTTTCGGTTCTATCAGTTTTTGCTTCGTGTTTTGTTAAGCTGTGTTATTAGGTGCATGAACATGTAGGCCCTGGGGTGCAGGGTGGGCTGTGCTCCTGGCCTTTCTACCTCCAGACAAACATTTGGAACAAAGCCAAACACATCAGCCAAGCAGCTTCTTGGTGAGGATGCTGGGGCCTCTGTCTCTTTGCTCATAGCCTCATCTCCCTAGTGGGGCGGGGAGGTGGGGGTGGGCTGGGAAGAAATCAGAAGTATCTGGAACCTCTCAGAGCTTTGAAAGTCACACTCTGAGTGGGAAAGACAAGGAGAGCAGTGGTGGCCAGGAAAGGGCTGGCCTCAGGATTTTAACGTCCCCTTCTGTGTTCCGGGCTCTCCCCACAGCTCCTGGAAAAGTGGATCTTGTCAGAGAAGGAATGGGAGCGGGAGAAGGCGATCAACCTCCACCTCCATCTCATGCAGATCTACGTCCAAAGCGTCGGTGTCTGCGTGAGTCCAGGAGCCCCTGACCCCCCAGCCTGCCGCCCTGACACCCACAGGGAAATGCCTGTCTGTATCCCAGAAGAGGAAACACTTTGGAAATCAAGCTCTGCCCCCCAGAGAGTCCCTTGGGAAGAGGCTGCCTCACTTGGCAATGGCGAAGGAGACCCTGGGAGATGCTGGCCCTGGGGCTCGGGGGTGCTGAGGAAGAGGGTGGGCCGGGTTTGGTGTGGCTCCGGGTTCTGTGGGGCCTGAGGTTCACACGGGGTGAGGACTCTGTAAGGAAAAGGGGTTCAGCTATGAATGCCACACTGCTTAGGAAAGTGAGTATTTACTAGAATGAGAAAATAAATCACTACAAAATCACAAATTTCACAAAGCTTGACAAATACCACTAACATCATGAAATCTAGAAAAGCAACAAGGTTTTTTGCTGATAGAGCACGTGACACAGCTCCATGAGACCTCTCTTCCTACATTTGTTGGCCTCATACTCTTTGACTGTCTGGTCATCAGGGATGGCGTTGGCAGGAGGACGATGGTGTCCTGGGGCTGGGGTGTGGGGACAGGACTCGCATCTTGGGGCTGGTGAAGAGTGAGAGCAAGGTGGGCAGGACTCCAGTCCTGGAGCACCATTGAGGTGGAACCCAGGCCCAGTAAAGCGAAGCTGGGGCCAAGACTAGTGCTAAGTAACATTTGAGGCCAGGTCCTGTGCCGAGTGCATCACCTGGATTCTCTGTCGCAATTCTCAGGGCATTCCCTGAAAGAAGGGGCACCATCATCACTTCTGATTTACAGATAAGGAACAAGAGGACCCGAGGCTAAGAACCTACCCATGTCACACAGCTAGTGAGCGGGGAAGTCCAGATTTGAAGCCAGGCCTCATTTATAGGAATGAGAGGGGTGCCCAGACATAGCACCTGGCCCCGGCCTGACAGGGTGCGTCCTGGGCAGACTCCTCAGATCTTGGCTGCTCGGCCTCCCGGGGCCCAGCTGTGGGACCTGGGGATGGAAGCTCGGGCTTCCCAGACAGGGGTGCTTTCAGAGCAGGGTTCACCCTCTCTGGCCACTGGTCGCACTGCCCTCTGTGTGCTCGGCTGGACAGAGCGTGTGAGCCTTGAGGTCTCCCGTCCCTCAGATCCCTCTGCAGCTGGGGCAGTTTGGCACTCTGGTCGGACTCATCGCCCCAGGCACCTGTGACTCGCACAGAAGAACCCGCCTGGCCTCCATGGAAGTCCTTTCCAGCCTCCTGGATTTTCATGGTATGGAGAGGGCGCCGACACCAGGGGTGTCGGCTATGGGGCTGTCCTGGAGGGGAGTGTGGTCTCTCTGTGTAGACAAACAAGTGTGACCAGCAGGGATGGCGGAGGGGGTTCACAGCTCACTGGGAAGCCATGGAAGCTTCTGGAAGGAGAGGCTCCTTGGGTCACCTCGACTCACTGAGGGCATGTGCTGGGCACTGAGGGGCCCCAGTGGGACAGGGTCAGCTCACAGATACCAAGGATGTGGCAGAACTGGCCAGCGATGAGCTCAGAGGGGGATGCAGTTGGGAGACCTTCAGACGGGGAGAGCTGACCTCTGCGGTGGCAGCTGGAAGTTGGCAGAGCATCCACCTGACCTGTGCACAGAGGGGCGAGGCAATGGGTTAGGATGTCCAGATGCTGGAGGGTGGTCCAGGCCTGTGGAACCAGGGCGCCCCGAGGGCTGGGGCAGGAGGCCACCACGATGGGGACCCTTTGTCCTGACCGATCGTGTCTGAAATTGTATTCCCACCAGCAAGCCAGAACTGCTCCTCCTGGGGCGCTTCCAGGGAGTTGGAGCTTGTGAAATGTAAGGCGGAGCTGCAGGGCTCGGACGTGGAGAAGATTTTCAGCGCGTCTTCCAGAATCGCCAAGGTGACGAGGGGAAGGTTGTGTGGGCCATAGTCTCTGGGGGCCTGGGCCATCACTGGGGGGTGGGACCTTGCTCAGCCTGGCTGCTCAGCCCCCATCCTCTTCTGGGGGTCATGGCTTCCACGGCCCTTGGTCCACCTCACGCCATATGTATTTAAATGGCCTGTGATGTGTAAGATCCCTACTGTGGTGCCTGGCATACGGTAGGTGCTTAAAGGACCCCAGCTGTGTTCTCGTTGTCCCTAGCATGTGCTACACTGAGGGGGCCCCAGAAAGAATTGAACACGAGACCCTGCCCACAGGTGTCAGCACACGGGCAGGCTGATGGCACACTGGTGACTGAAAGTGTCCAGAGCCATCCAAACTCTCAGGGTTGCAGAGCGATGAGGTCTCTTCTGCCTCAGGGGCCAGAGGGGGCCCTGTGCAGTGGAAGGCTTGTGCATCGGCAGCGAGGCGCAGGGCACACCCCGAGGGAAGGCTGCAGGGCTGTAGAGTCAGGACAGCGAGGATCTGGGGAGAAGCTTCCTGCGTGGAGTTCAGATGGGGTGGGGGCAGGGGACGAGGAAAGGGAGGTGTTGGCGTGCGTCCCTGTGGCCTTGACGCTGAGTGACATCCAAGCAGGCCTGTGACTGAGACGCGAGAGGCTGGGGGGCTGGGCGGCGGGGAGGAGGCTGGGGCAGCGCTTTGAGAGAAGATGCAGCTGGGCTGGGGCTGTGACATGGAACGGAAGAGCGGAGACTGGCAGGCAGGGGAGTCCTTGGGCTTGGTTGTCGGACCCCGGGAACAGCCTGCTCTGGTTGTAGGTGGCGTGCTTGCAGTTTAGCTGCGATGAGGTGGCCTCGCTCGTCCAGAAGCTCTGTGAGAACATCGGGGCCATGAACCTCCAGCATGACAAGGCCTCCGTCACCTGGATAGGCACCTTCCTCCAGATGCGGGCCAAGGAGCTGGAGGACACAGTGACAGGGCTGTGGCCAGGTCATCTGGGGCCTGCAGCTGCCTGGTGCACCCAACCTAGAGGGCCGGGCAGGGGCCCAGCCTCGTGTGCTCAGGATTCTCCAGCCCCACCCCCAAGTCCATGGTTGTAAAGAGGAGGAGGAAGTAGGGTTCTAGAACAAGAAAGAATATGTTGAAGGTGACTCGGTCAGTAAGTGGACGATGGGCTGGAGGCCTGAGGCTTGCTCTCCTGGAGCACAGCCCCTCCTGAAAATCGGATAAAATCCTGGAAGGGACCAGAGAGGATGCATTGGAATGGGTGCTGAAGGTTTAACCTACCCAGCATCCGCTTGGGCAAGAGAAGGGATGTACGGTGGGTGGGGTGAGGGCAGGAGGTCCATGAGGGCCGGGCTGCCCGGTGATGCCCCACCCCTTCCCAGGTGGCGGAGATCCTGGGCGCCATCCTGGTCCTGCCAGTAGTGGATCACCCGGAGGTGCAGCACCTCCTCATCGAGGGCATCCTTCTGCTGGCGCACTACCACCAGGAGACTGGCCTCATGTCCCTCCTGCGGCAGCCCCTGCCCATGGAGAGGTGGGTGCCCTGGGTGTGGGGTCACCCAGACTGTGCCCAACTCGCCACCGCCGGCGTGTCCCAGAAGACCGGGGCCCGTCCGACCCTGGGGTGGGTCAAACTCTCTCCTTGCGTCTCCGTGGGAGGTGCAGCCTCTTGGAACCTCAGACCCAGAGCCTCAGCATTACAGCTCCATCCCATCAAGCTGGAGTTAGGATCCCGCAGCGTCTTACATGTCCTGGTCACCGACTCTGGGCTTTCCCCTCTGCAGCCCTTTCCTCCCTGAAGAGGACAGAGCTCCGGGCCGGATAGACCACAGGACATGGGCCCCAAGGCCCGAGCAGGCCACTGGAGAAGCTCCGCTCTGTCTTTCCTCCTTTCCAAATGGGGCCCTGAGAGGGGAGTGACTAGTCCAGGTGCCCAAGGGATGAAATGACAGAGCCTCAGGCCCCTCAGGTGGCCTCACAGTAAAGCAGTGCAAACCCTCCTTCTTGCGGCAGTTTGATGAACAGTGCCCAGTCCCTGTGTCTCTGTCCCAGCACCGCACAGGCAGCTGGTAGGATCTCACCAGTCTGGGGAGTGAGTGTGCTGGGGCGGAACCGGAACTCCCTGGGGAGGGCCCATAAGGGGTGGGCAGGCGTCCCCAGAGCAGCAGAGACCGGGGAGCAAAGGGCAGCCTTGGGACTTGGTGGAGAGAGACGTGGCAGATGGCACAGCAGAGAAAAAAGTTTTGAGCACAGGTGTCAGATCCAGAACCTCCCAGGCTGCCCTGTGTGAAATGCAGGCCTGGCTCTGCCGTGGACTTGCCTCTCATAAGGTCAGCCCTGCCCCGGGTCCGGGTAGGATGGCAGTGCAGCAGGTGGCTTGATTGAAGGAGAGTTAGCCCCTCTCATAGCAGTGCTGAGTGGGGCCTCTGGGTGGCTGGCTTTCACTGTATTGGTTGGCTATCACTGTGTAACAAACTGCCACCAACTTGGGAGCTTGGAACTGTTAACAGCCATTTATCATCTCCTGGTTTGTGTGGTCAGGAGCCTGGGCTCAGCTGAGCTGGGGCCTTTGCTCAGGGTCTCAAGCCCGAGTCAAGGTGCTGGCCGGGCTGCGTTCCTTTCTGGAGCCCAGGTCCTCCTTCAAGCTCACGTGGTTGTTTCTTGAGTTACAGGACTGAGGTCCCCACTTTCTTGTTTCCTTACACTCCTGTTTTCTTTCTGAGAAGTTGTTGTGAACGAGCGTGTTGTGCCCACCCTTCCATTCAATTCCTGCCACCAGGCCCCAGCTGCATCTCCCCTTCCCCCCTCAACAAAACTCACCTCCGCACTTGTGTATTTGGTTTTGTGGATTCAAACAGGCAGGTTGATCCTGCTGGACTCACGGTTTTAGCCCTTCAGAGCCCACCAGACCCCACCTGCCTGTACCCGTGCACAGAGGCTCATTGCATCACTGTGCCGGGAGCCCTTCCCTTCTCAGCAGGGCCGTGCGCTTGGACTTGGGGGTCGGGAAGCCGGCTTCAAGCTGTAGCCTGGCATGTTACCTGACCTCTGCGGGCCTCATTTCCTCTTCTATGGAAATGGAGATGAAGGCACCTTCCACACAAATGTGTTGGGAGGAGTAAGTGATGCACACCAGCAAGCTGCCTGGTGCCCGCCTGACACACCTGGGCACTGGGAGGCTATGACCGGACATGTCCACAAAGTCATCACACAACAGGTCCGGTGGGACTCCCGGGGTCACCTAGCAGCAGAGCTGGGGCTCCAGAGAGGGGCTGTGGCTTTCCCGGGAGTACCGTGGGCGGAGGCGTGTCTCTGAGCGTGGAGTCGGGACCAGGCTTCTGGTTGTGCAGTCTTTGGCGGCTCATTCCACCTCCTTGAGATCCAGTCTTCAGAGTCCAGCCCCTACTCAAGGGGCCGCCTGGGAGTCCACAGGGGCTCTGACCTGCCAGGGCACATGGCCCCAAACCCACAGTCCTTGCCCCCTGTCTTTGGCTAGCCACCTGACGGAGGTGTGGCTGACTGTGGCTGAGAACTTGCCCTTTGCCCGGATGATGCTACATGCACTGATGGGTCGGCTGCAGTCGAGGTTCACGCCCAGGGCCGACACCACCTCCAAGGCTGACATCTGGCACCTGGCCGCAGTGGACCCTCTGATGGTGAGTCACGGGGCGGGCCCTCCTTGGCGCCTCAGTAGGAGTCTTCATGCCTCCCACCCTTCTATCTGCAGACCCTGTGCACCATCCACCTTCTTATTGAGAAGATGGACCAGGATGACAAGCTTTTGGACCTCTTCCCGGACCTCATCTACACCCTCCTGCTGCAGCTCGGCAGCAGCCAGGGGCTGGAGGCCATGTCGCCCGTCCTGAAGATGTGGAGACTCGTCCACACGGGGACCCTCCCTGAGGAGATCAACCTGCAAAGGTGCTCTCGAGGGTGGGGGCATGCGTGGGGTGTAAGGCAGAGGGCCTGGGCTGGACGCAGCCTCTTAGAAGTCACTGAACTCCAAGCGTCACCTCCACCCAGAGGCCCTCATCTTCCCCTCCTGGTGGGGAGAACTTTCTGGAAGCTGATCTTACGATCTTCCTTCCCACGAGTCCAGCATGGTGTGGTTTTTGGAGTTTGCAGACCACCGTCTCACAGGATTGCTCTTGGCCCCTTGACCGAGGCCCTGCGTATATTGGATGCCCCTTCACAGACCTGGGTGCGGAGCTTACCTGTCTGAGGTTCTGTGGGTGCTCCCGGCGGGGTAGCCGTGTCCTGATGGGGCCCTGCCTTCTTCCAGGATCACGATCAAATCCATGCAGCTTTTGTTCCGGAAACTCAACAGCGAGCCGCTGCTTCGCACCCTGGAAGAGCAGGGCGTGTGGGCACTCCTGGAGAGCAGCTCCACATTCCTGCAGGGAGTGAGCCTGCTGGCCAGGTGGGCGCCCGGCTCCGCGGGGCTCCATGTCCTTGATGGAAGATCTGGGTCGTGGCTGCATGCCTCGCTCCGGGGGGTTGCCACGTTGACCTGCATCCCAGGCTCTGGGTGGCAGGAGGGTGCAGGGCAGAGGGAATCTTTCTTCCAGCCCTTCCTGCTCCAAGGCAAGAAGTGAGGTCCGAGGTGGGTGGGGATGCCCGAGGCCACACGGGGCTTCTGAGCTGGGCCAGGATGGCAGGACTGGGAGCTCCTTCCCGGGTCCTGAGCTCTCCTGAGTGGCCCTCATTCTGGTGCCATTTTATGAAAAGCAGATGGAGAGTCAGTACTTCAGTGACCCCCTGGCCTAGGAGCTCTGCCCCCTGGGCACCCTGCTGCAGAGCAGCTGTGCCCGGCAGGAGCTGAGAAGTCCCCACTGCGGTGCTGTCCCTGCAGGCTGTGCGTGCAGAACGCCGAGGGCTACCGGCAGGGGCTGTCGGAGCTGGTGCTCAGGGGCGTGGCCTCGGAGGCCCTGAGCTATCGCATCAGCAGCATGACGGTCTGCGTGGAAGTGAGGCCACGGTGCCGAGCCGGCGCGGAGGGCTGGGGGGCGGGGCGGGCCGGGTTAGGGTGGGGCTGTCCTGGGGGCTCATCTCAGGGCAGGCGCACAGGCTCTGAGTCAGGGGTCGGGGGGGAGGGGCAGTTGGGCAGGCGAACATCCATCATTTGTGTGTTCGTTCAGTCATTCACTCCTTCATTCGTTCATCACGTGGATAATTCGGGGCGGGCACTGTGGGGAAAGAAGGGCTGAGACCCGGCCTGTGCCCTCAAGCATGGCAACCAAGGGATGTGTGACGTGGTGAGTGCCAGCAACACCCGGGGTCCAGAGGAGGTCTTCCCTGGGGAAGGCCTTGCAGGAGGGCTCTGAGCTGTGAACCAGGCTTTGCCAGGCAGGAAGGCCGGGAAGGGAGTCAGAGCCACTGGGGCCCAGCTACCCTTCCATGCAGCTGGGGCACTTATGGGGTCCTGAGGGAACTGGCCAGAAACCTTTTAGGAGAAATTTTCTTGGCTGCCTGATGCCCAGTATGTCGTAAGAACCAACCTTTGGCCTGCTGCAGGGGATGGCAGACATGCTCTGTAAAGGGCCAGAGAATCAATTTTCAATTTTGGGGCCACCAATTTGGTGTTAAGCTTTCTTACGTTTTAATAAAACACACTCATATGTGTGCGTGCACACACTGACACGCATGCACACACGCATGCCAGAGGGCTCCCTGTAGGCCTGAGTCCCTGGCATTTTGGGTGCTAGGACAGTAGTGACTCTCTGAGTCCCAGGTGAGTGGAATCCATGCTTCTTGTGCTTTTCTGCTCAAACACAGTGGGCATGGCTCTTGTGCTCAGTGGCCATTCCCATCATGTTAACTGAAGAAATAAATGACGGATGAGTGTATTAATATAGGTCACACTCACCTAGGATTTCCTACGTATTTCCTCATCGGATCCTCACAGCGACCCTATGAAGCAGGTACTGGTGTCGCCCTCTTTTTACAGATGGGGAAACTGAGGCTCAGAGGGGTTGAGGCACTTGCCAGGGCCCCACAGGGGGCAGGCGGAGGAGCCCAGAGCTGGTCCTGGGAGTTGGGGCTCAGAATCCTCTCCTGTTCACAGAGAGACAATTCCGCGCACTGAGTGTCATCACACGTCCTGTTTTGTGGCTGAGAAATGGGCCTCTCTGAGGGGTGATTGTAAGAAGTTCTTTCCAGTTCATGAGTGTCCCGATCCTGTACCAGGAGAAGATGCTGAAGCCGGCACTGCTGATGCTGGAGAAGGGCGTGGACCAGGACGAGGCCCTGCGGGTGCTTTCCCTGCGCGCCCTCGGCAACATGGCCCTCCGTGCCCCCAAGAAGGTCTGAGGGGCCAATGCCGGTGTGTCCCGGGGAACCAGGCTCGGGCTGATGGCTCCCGTGCCCCCCAGGTGAGGCAGTACCAGAAGCTTTTACTGGAGAAGTGCCTGTGCTCCCTGAGGGGGCCTGTGAGCACCAGCGTGACCTCCGAGGGCATGGAGACCCTGGCCAAGGTCCTGGCTGAGCTGCGGGAAGGGGACGTGGGGTCCGACTTCCATGCCATCTCCGAGCGGTGCAGAGCCTTCTTTGACCACGTGAGTCCGCACTGGAGCCTTGCTCAGCCCTGACCCTCATGGGGGCCCCTCAGAAATGGCTGCTGAGTGGACGAGTGGCCACTTCTAATCCCCTAAAGAAGAGACGCACCCTGGAACAAAAAGGGGTACAAGGTCTAACTTGTTGCTGATGTTTCGATTGGCTGATCATGGCATCCGATAAAAAATAAAAGATCTTGTTTTAGAGCCCATGGGACCCTTCTCCCCGATTTTAATTCCTCGCAGCCACAAATGCTCTTTGGACAGCTGTGGCATGCGAGATGGGGACTCCGCTAGGCGGCGGTGGGCAATCAGATCCAGCGCAGCCCTCATCTAGGGAAGAGAAGATCACAAACACCAGAATAACGCCCAGTCCCGAGAGCCCTGCAAGAGAGACTCCATCCTGATGGAATGACCCAGAAGGCTTCGCAGGGCCTGAGGCATTTAAGAGGGTCCACCTCTTAATGGCTGTGGTTTTGTTGGGCTTCCTGCTTCCCAAGTTTCAGAAATTGTTTGTCCACCTCCGCTGTAGGAGAGCGAGCTACTGCGTTTAAAAGCCTTCGTCCTCTTCGGGAAGCTGGTAAAGGTGGTCAGGATTTCCAAGAAGCATTTCTTCAAAGAGGAAGTGAAGAAAGCCTGGGTCCCCCTCATGCTGCACTGCCAGGATCCCTGCTCCAATGCAGCCCAGGTGAGAGACACCTGGGCTTTGTGTATAAAGTCCAGGGCCCGCTGTCCCCAAAAGGAACACACGCTTTGGGGCTGCCAGCCCGGCTAGCTGGGGTGTCCCCTTCCTCGCTCAGTCTTCCCGAGACCCCAAAGGCCATGATCTGCTGGTTCCTCGCACCAGGCTGGGAAAGGCACCAGTCGAGATGACCCACAAACCGGCTTATTGAGGAATCTGGGCTCTGGGGCGGGGGGAAGCATGGTGGAGTTTCCTTCTTCTCCAGGGGCCTTCACCAGCCGCCCTTTCTTTTACCAGATTCTATAAGTTGCTTTCCCTTTTGGGAATTATGACTTGGTCAGGTTTAACACTCCCCTTAAATCTGTCCTCTCTGGCTCCCTGTGGGGCACGCTCGTGCTGAGGTTGCCGGGAGGACTGGAGGGTGCCTAGCTTTCCCACCCCTTTTCTCCCCTTTCTCCGAGGCCCGGCTGCTCTGTTGCTTTGGGGTTGGGGGAGGCCCACACCCCCTTGCTTAGCTCCCGCCTCTCAGGCTAACACTGGCTGCCTGGGGACACACGTGTACGGAGCCCCTCGCCCCCTGTGCCGTCCATGACCCTGACCTCTGTCTTCCCTGCTCCCTGTCTCCATCTGTGGACTGGGGAGGGGATGGTGGCTGAGATGAGGGGTGGTCCTGCTGCCCCTCAGGAGCCGTGGGGATACGGCTGGCCCCAAACGAGGCGTCCTCAACAGAGTGTGTTCAACTACTGTCTTAACCCCGGTTCTGGGGCCACAAGCTTAGTCCCCTCAATCTTGCTGCTGAGAGCTGAGACTTCCACGTAGGGGTGGGGATTGAGGGAGGAAGTGACAGCACACCCAGAAAGGTGACCGAGAGGGTTTAATGAGGGGGCCACAGAGAGGAGAGACCAACACGGCTTGGGACCCCAGCGGGTGCTGCCCGTCCTACTCCCGGGGGAATAGACACCCCAGTCTCCCTCCCGGCCCTCCAATCAGCATCTTCCTGTGGCCTAACCCCACCGGAAGCCGGAGACTGGGGGGCCTGGTTGCTGCAGGGCACAGGGACAGGCAGAACCGGTGGAGGGGATCTGGGGGGATGAGAGAGCTCACTCCCATCGTGGCAATCGCAGCCAGGCCCCTGACCCCCAGTCTCCTGGAGGGGCAGGTCCCCGGTGGGGCTGCTGACGGCACCAAGGTGCTGGCTAATGGCTGAGGGGGCGAGTGTGGCTGCATCTGCTCCCAAGGGGTTTTAGTAACTATGCACACAGGCGTGACGTGGGCTGGTGGGCTTGGGTCCCAGGCATCCTCCCAGGGCCCACCAGCCTGCCCTTCTTTGGCTCTCTGAGGCTTTTGGGGGCCGCCCTCGAGTTTACTGACAGAACGCCAGTCCTGGCAGCCCCACCCCTTGTGTGAACCCCCTGGGTCTGCCTGACACCTCCCCTGCTGTCCTGTCCTGTGTCCCTCTAGGCCTGTGTGGCTACCATGTTTCAGTGTGTGCACTTCTGGGGCTGGAAGGCCCGGGAGAGCTCCTCGGACCAAAGTGATGCCATTGCCCCCGAGGACATGACCAGTTTCCAGATAACCCTGTGCTCTGTCTTGGTGAAGAAGCTGAGGGGGATGGCTCCATGGGAGGTGGCCCCCGGGGGCTTGGGGCTTCATCCTGTGGCCTTGCGCTCACCTTCTGGATGTGAGGTGTTGAGACCAGCTCTGTCCAGCAGAAAGAGAATGCAAACCACACACATACCCATTTTGAAGATTTCTGTTGAAAACTGTGAAAAGAGGTGAAACCAAATTTAGTAGTAGATTTTATTTAACCCAGTAGATCCAAATCATCACCATTTCAACATGCAATCAATATAAAATTATAAATGTCATAGTTTACCTTTTTGGGGTAGTGTCTTCAATATCCAGGAGGCACTTCACACTTAATTCAGACTAGCCACATTTCAGGTGCTCAAGGACCAGGTGTGGTCAGCGGCTACCATATTGGACAGTGCAGGTTGTGAGCAAATGTAATCTCTCTGGGCCAGAGAAGAATAACTGAAGACTGAAGGTCCTTAAGTTGCTCAACTACAAATCTGCTGTGTGACTTTGATATGTGCACTTGCCCTCTCTGGGCAGACCCTTCAGCCTCAGACAGATGGGACTGCTCTTTGTGAGCAGCTGGTCTCCAGGATCTCATCCTCCATGGCTCTGGGTGCCACTTGTTTTTTGCAGACTCAGAGAAAGCCTGCCGTTCTCTACAGCTTCTTGCTAGAAACAATGACCTATGTTAAAAATAACTTGTCAAGGATCAGAATCGCTGCATGTAACCTGGCAGGTGAGCAGGCAAGTGTTTCCTGATGCAGGAGGGAGCTTGAAGGCCATCAGGTCAGACCCAGAACTGGAGCAGGGGGACAGGTGTTGGGACCTGGGTTCAGGTGGAAGTCCCTGTCTGTGTGTCCCAAGGAGCTTCCTACATGCCCTATTCTCAACTAAGCATCCTCAACTAAACCCTCAACAGGGACCCTCATAAGGTGAAACCAAATCTCTCACTGACCTAATATTCGTGTGATGAACATTTCCTGGCTCTCATTTCAGGAATCATTATGAAGCAGATGTCTGCACGTTACCTGAAAAAGCTGGACGTTCCTACATTACGGAATTGTGAGTCATGGAGACTCAAGTATGAGTCAAAAATGAGTCCACTAAGCTCATCTGGGAGCTTAGGGAAACCGCCTGAGGGGAGAGGCAGCTGACCCTGGTTGTCTTTGGGGGTAGGGGTGTAGCCAGGGCACAGAGAGGTGGATGAACGGGACGTGCGGTGGGCTTTCCAGCAAGACAGCTCTGAGGGCTCCCTGTGCTCTCTGCCCCCTCCCTGCCACACACTTTGATGAAATAACTCGCCCTGATTCCTATGGCCGATCCACACAGCAGTTGGGTCCTGTGGGTGGTCTTTCTGTCCCTGTTGACGTAACGGAAGCCCCCAGAGATGGGAGATGTGTGTGGAGACGTGGCTGCACCTGCCACCTTCTGAATTCACACACAGGGGGGTGAAGTCCAGAGCCCCTGTGAGCCCCTCGACCCGCAGTCAGCTCCCCGGGCAGGGCTTTCATCAGCACACACTGCCCAGGGCAGGCAGAGGGCGCGGGCCTGGCCTCGAGGGTCCCCATCCTCTCCTGATTAAGCTCGCTCTCAGCTCTCCAGGAGCTACAGCTGGACTCGGATCCTGGGGTCCGGAGGGCATCCCTGGAGACTCTCAAAATCTTGGATACCTGTAGTCATCACTGGCTTTTGGCTTCACCCTAAGGAATTTCCTAGGTGGTCTGAATACGGAATGTACCTGCCTCTCCCCAGCGTGCCAACCCCACCACGGCGATGCAAACCACTTTTAATTTAGTTTGTAAGAAAAGCATTGTTCTTAAATAATCAGTGTCCCTTTCTTTCCTCCCATTGAAATAAACCTCCCTTGCCATTTGGAGAGCAGATTCCTGACTGTAAGGTGATGTCGCCCCAGAGCCAAGACAGTGGAACAAAGGGCAACTTCACTCCCGCTTCCCCCGAGTGTGTGTACGTCCGGCAGCTCCTCTCGGCCCAGAGGATCTGGAGCCCCCTTTGTGCCTTCATCGCATTTCAGTTCCACAGTTCCACCCATGCGGATGGTGTGTTCACTGCCAGGCACTGTGCTGGGGTAACCAGAGCAGCCCAGCTGCTGTCTGGACTCTGCTTCCAGGGACCCCGCTCTTAAAGGGACAGGAGGCATCTACCAGTGACCATGATATGCATCATGGTGAGGGAGGGTGGCCGCCAGTGGGGGCAGTGCTGGTGCCCGTGCAGCACACAGGGAGTGTTCACAGCCAGGAGGTAATCCGGTGGGGGGGGCGGTTTCAGAGAGGAAGTGACACCACACCCTCTACCCTCACCCTTTCCACATCAGGGCCTGCTGGACCAGGATGGGGAGGGACCCAGCAAGGCCTGGAGCAGAGCCCAGCAGAGGGTCAAGAAGGAGGAATTATCTCCAAGCCCAAGAAACAAGCAGGCACCACCCTGGGCACCATGGGCGGAGGTGCTGCTGAGCAGTCCCGGAAATCAACCTGCACCAGAGGCTTCTGGGAAGCGTGCTCTCACACTGTTTGGCGGCTCCCGTGGAATAGACAGTGAAGTTATTTCCTGCCAAGTGATGAAGATCGTTGCTGCCGGAAGACTTGAGTCCCACTGACACAGTTGAAAGGGATGTGCCCTTCGGTACAGGTCCTGGGGGAAGCCATACAATTGTAAAATCAGGTCTCTGATCAATTCCCTTAATGCCCCTGCGAAACATTTCCAGATGATTTATAGACCCAAACTCAGAAAGCAAAAATTTAAGACAACATAGTATTGTCTTAAACCTACCCTAGGTTTTCCTTTAAAAGTAATAGAAGCCAGCAAAAATAAAGCATCAACTTTTCTATGTTAAAATATATCTTCCGTACGATAAAATATCGTAAAGTTAAACAAGTCGCAGATGGAAGAAGTTACTTGCAATTTATTTAAAACTAGATTGATTCATATAATTGAATTGGCATACAGAATATGCCCACATCAGTAATACAGCAAATTAAAAAGCAGTGTCATTAGAGAGTGCTTGAAAAGCCAGTCCCCCCAGGAAGGCCTGCGAACTGCAATGCTGTGCATTTCACACCCACAGCAGTGGCGCTGGCTAGTGGCAGCGGTGTGGGGAAATGGGATCTTTTATTATTGCTGGATGGAGTGCAAATGGGATTAGGCATTTGGGAGAGGACTTTGGCAATAATTATGGAAGTTGAAGACATGACCGAGTCACCTCTGGGTGGGGCTGCAGGTCGATCTGCACATGTGCACAAGGATGGTGGCTGAAGAGTATTCTTAGCAGCAAACACCCAGTGGGACAGTGGGACACACCAGCTACCTAAGGAACTCTACAATGAGACCCATGTTCATCAGTCAGCTCCTGTCAAATGCAAACACCTCTTGGTGAGACAAAGTTGCACAGTGCATACAGTCCCGAGTTATTTATGTGAAAGTTAAAAACACATACCATTCTGTATAGTTAACTGGGTCCTTTATTGGCAGATCCTATAAATTGGCTGAGAGGATCTACCCAACTTCCTCTAGGCCCTTCTGCCACACCTTCCTCCCCTAGACGATAGAGCATCACAAACTCAGTTTTCCAGCCTCTGGCAGCTAGGCCTGGCCAGTGAGACTTCGCACGACTGCTAGGTATGGAGGGCGGGGGAGGGAGGCCAGGCACAAGCAGTTTTGGGCAAGGATGATAGTTTTCTTGATGAAGGAGAAACGGGGGTTGTGCTCTCAGGAAGCCGCAGGCACGCGGGAAAGGTGTAGAATTGCAGGGCCATACCCATCCGGTCTGAGCCAGCAGTCCCCTGCCAGCCTGTACTGAGGGAAAATGAACCTCCTGCAAGGTGTAAGGCTCTCGGCCAGGCTCTCGACTCCAGGCAGTGCAGGCCCTCCCGGTTCACAGGGCTGTGGGCTGAACATGGTCCCCCAGATTCACAAGTGGAAGCCCTAACCCCCAGTGTGATGGTAGCTGAGACAGGGCCTTTGGGAGGTAATCGGGTTTGGATGAGGTCACGAAGGTGGGGCCCCCATGATGGGATCAGTGCCCTCCTAAGAGACACCAGAGCTCCTCCTCTGTCCACATGACACAGCAAGAAGGTGGCTGTCTGTGGGCCGGGAAGTGGGTCCTCCCAGAGCCCGACCGTGCTGGCTCCCTGATCTCAGTCTCCCAGCCTCCAGAAACGAACTCCTGCTGTTTAAGTGCCCAGTCTTTGGTATTTTGTTACGGCAGCCAGAGCTTAGTAAAACACACAGGTAATGTCCTAGTGAAACAAGGTGTGGGCGGAAAGGTACATCAATACAGGGAGAATGGTCACCTAGGGACGGAGGGTGGAAAGGAAAGGTGTGCAACTCGATCTCATCTCTAAACTTCTACTTAAAAAATCCATTACACACAGCAATGTATTAACCATTTACTCAGGATGTTGGTACACGGGTTTTGTCACTGTGTTCTGAGTACTTGAAATATTTTATCTAAAAAAGTCACTGTCCAAGGCCAAGTTATAAGGGGGGAATTTATACTTGGAGATCATTGAAATTCCACCAGAGAGAGATGCGAGAACCAGTGAATTGCCAGAGCTCCCTACGTTCCCAGTGTCTACCTTGGCCCATTCCAGTACAAGCCAATAAGCCCTCTGGACCTTATGGTGGCCCAGATGAGAAACTGTCTCTACAACTGAAAAAACGAAAACAAGAATTAAAAAATTTAAATGTTATGTGTATCAAAAATATAGACAAAATTAAAGGGCATAGAAGTTAAAACAGTCAAAAAACCAAAAACAAAAAAGCAAGTCACTGTGATATTCTATTATAAACAGCTCCAATAAAAATCATGAGGTGTCATGGGTGCTGTGTCATGGGTGCTGAGTGGCTACAAGTGTGTTTTGGGACCATCACAGGACTGTTTATGTTTTCATCTAAAAATATTAGGAATTACTTTTATGGGTTAAGTTGTATGATGGTTCAATTTGCTACCTCCTATTATGGAAGATACCAAGTCCCATGAGTCTGAATTTAAAAGACTAAGCAGCTGTATTTTCCTTCCAGGATCACTGTACCCAGGGCTGAAACTTAGGTTTCATAGCAAATGATTTTTCTAAGGAAATAGGAAATGTAAGGGAGGATTCTCTGGTCACGTCTAAATGTAACAAAGAAAACATGAGAAAAATCGGCCTATAAAGAATATCATTAAAATTTTTAACTGGTCAACTTTATTCAAATAATTTCCAAGAACCCAGAGAGTCATCTCAACAGAACCAATTTCATAGAAATTTGCTTTGAAGGGCAGATAAGCAAAGCAAGTTGTCACATATTCTTGAGAATTTAAAAAAATACACAAAAATCAGAGAGGAAAGAGGGAATACTTCAGAATAACTTGGCAGTAGATTTTCAGCTTTGAGGTTTTCTAACACAAAATCACTTTTCTCTTCCATCCTGAAAGATGTGTGGTTCTTTCCTCTAAAAAGAAAAAAAAAAGGATTTCAGTATAATTCCATTATAATTCCCATTGCCTGCCCCCAAAAGCTTAACTGTTGTATTCAACTCCACCGAATATATATAAATATTTGAGCCATTATAGAGAATGCTATGATGCTTAATAAATACCCTACAGAACGTAAAGAAAAAAAAAAGTAACGGTAACTCCTCAGGCAGGCCGTGCAAACTGGTGGTTAAGGCCACGGGCTTTGGAATCCCGGCCCAGCCACGCACTGCCTGTGTGGATTCAGCGGTTAAGACTACATTTCCTCATTTATAAGAAGAAGAGCTAGCACTGCCTATTGGGCAGAGCCTATCCAATCAAAGTGTTCACATGGGGATTAAGGAAGGAAGGTGTGAAAAAGGGTTAACACGGCCTGGAGCACAGAGGGCACTCAGAGGTTAGCCCTTAAAATTCCTTGTGTTCACAGCTCATGCAGATTCGGTCCCTTTCCTCAAGAAATTTATAATGTTAAGTAGAGAAAGAAAAGAAAATACAGAAAAATGGTTAAGTATGTTTATATTGTAGTTCCAGAAGGAGCCGGCCAAACCAAACTCAGTCAGATCCCATCAGCCAGTGGACAAGTGACATGGACTCGGGATACATCGCCCAAATCCCTGCGTGCGACACGCTGAAATGCACGCTGGGAAAGCTGGCACCCATGTGAGAAAATTTAACCACTCAGGGCGGCTTCCCTCTGGAGAAGATACAATGGTGCATGCAGGGTAAAGCGCAGCTTAAGGCACCTGCACAAGCTAAACCGTGGCCAAGGCTGGGGAGCAGATGGACTTCAGTGGGGAGGACAGGAGACCGTGGGCCGAGCAGCAGCGTGTGGTCCGGCCCCTCACGTGTGTGGGATGCTGCTGGGGGTTCTCCAAGGGCCGACTCCTGCTCTGTCCCCAGGAGGGATCCAGAAGGGGTCAGAGTCGTCAATTCTAGATCAGTTTTGCCTGCAACAGCTACGTTCTGAGTGTGAGGTGAAGAGGCTGGAAGTGACAGTTTGACAAGGATGGGATAGAGTGTCTTAAGGGAAGCTTTTTAGAAACATCCCCTAAATGCATTCCAATAGAAAACGTGTAAAAATGCTGATTTTAGAGGAAGGAAAAGAATTTGGGAGAAAGTTCGGAAAATTAACACCTAAGGATCCTGTTGCAAAACACCCACATTCGACAAACAGAAACGTACCTTCTTCTCTTCCCAGGTGGCCTATACAGCACCAGCCTCTTCCCCAGGCCTCGGGATGGCTCTGCCCACAGGTGAGAAATCCCAGGGTCCAGTCCACCGTCTGCACACCTGAGGGTCTGATAATCGGCGTCGTTTTGTGGGGACTTGATGGCCCCAGCTGGCATCGAGAGCAAAACCTGTAGATGGAGGGGCCCTAATTGTGTTTGAGCCGAGGGGACTTTTAATGCTCTGCTGGGGTGATGATGACAAGTTTGGGGGGTCCTGGGAGCCAGAGTCTGGATGGAATTTTCCTGAGAAGTCTTCTTTTTGATACCGAACTCCCACACTTGCTTTATCTGGAGATGCTCTGGTACATGAAGGCACCTGCGTCTGCTGAAGCGATTTTTGGCAATACTTTTGATGAAGCTTGTCAAATTTTTCTTTAATGTCATCGTAACGATCCCTGGCACAGCCTGGAGGCTGTACCCTGGGTACTGAAATGGCTTTGTTGAGTGATACCGACTTCCTAAATCCTCCCAGATCATTTCCTTGACAAGCAAGGTCAGAGGTCTGCTCTGAGCGGCCCGGGCTACGTGTGGAGTTGGTCTTTGAAAGTGAAGGGAAGGAGTCACTCTTTGGTGGGCAGCTACCCTCTCTGATAGATCCTTTGCCCAGGCTTTCAAAAGCCTCACTCAACCTCTTAGCTTTTGCTCTGCGGAGAGGGCTACTCGGCCTGTGGGCTTCTATGCCCTGGGGGCTCCCAGGGCTTGCTGGACCACCTCTGTACACATCCACAGCCGAGGAGCCGGGAAGGTATGTCAGGCAGGGCTGCTTCCTAAGATTCGAGCAATATTCCTGATGAAGCTTGTCAAATCTGATTTCGATCTCCCTATAACGATTCCCTCCCTCGCCCGGCGGTACTCTGGGTCTAGAACCTATTTTTACAGGAGAAATCAACCACTTTAATGTCATGAATCTATTTTCCTGATCAAGATGATACACTGCATTGGAGTCTAAGTAAGTCAATGAAGAATGATGCTTCTGAGGCGTTCTCGGAAGCTCCTTCCAATGTGACGCGAATGCGTGGATCTGGGGTTGGTTTACTTCAAGAAAAGCCCTTCCCAGTTTTAAACCCATCTTATGGCCAGAAACATTGAGTACGTTCTCGCGATCTCTTAACACTGCCACGTCCTTCGCAGGTTCGCAGCCGGGTGGACGTCTCTCCCGGGGGCTCCTCCGAGAGCGCCCGCCTCCTCTGCAGCTCGTTCTGTCCATTCTGCTCTTACACCTGTGCCTCCGCTTGGAGCTCCAGTTCTGGCGGATGAACGTCTTGGTGGAGATGACGCAGGAGGGCCTCACACCCAGCAGGCAGCTCATGGAGTGCAGCATGCCCGCGTACAGATCGCTGAGTGTCGCGTTGCAGATGTCCTCAGCCTCAGAGCATGGGCCGCTTGAGAAGCTGCTGCCACCCGTCCCTCCCTGTAAGGAGATGTCATCACCCCTCGGCACCAGGGCCAGGCCTGCTGAGCTAGAGCGCAAAGCATCACCCTCTCTGGGCAATGAAGTTGGCTGAAATGGGCCACCGGGGCTCTCTTCAGAGATGTCACCATAGTATCCTGGAGAAACACACACACAAGGCAAAGGCGCGTTAACCATTTAAAACCGACCACATGCAGAGATCAGGGAACCGAAGGCTGGATGGGGACCAGGGTTTTTACTTTTTTTTAATTATTATTTTTAATTGAGATATAACTGACATATAACATTACGTTAGTTTCAGGAGTATAACATAACATTGTGAGTTCTTTTTAAGCAATGTGAAAAACAAAAGCAAAAGAAAAATTCACAAATATTTGGGAATAGACTCTTCTCAGAGATTTCTTTCTAGCTACCAAAACAATTTACTCTCCACTGACCTTCCTAAAAGGAGTCCTCCTTCCCTGTGTGATGGTTTGGAAATCGGTTGCCTTGTCAAAGATTAATTAGAAACCAGAAAATAATGACCCTGTTTGCCTACAGGGCTGGGTGGGGAAGGGAGAAGACTCCTGAACACACCTCTTCACACGGCTTTGACTTTTGCATCATGTTAAATGTTTTACATATTAGAAAAATAAAATTAAACCAACAAAGATGGGGATAACTCTAAAACTGAATACAGACAGGGAACATGACCCTGACTGTAAGTCAGACTGACAACAACCAAAAGAGAAAATAGAATCCAAATAACTCTGAACGTGCTCCCTCAGTGGGATATTATCTGAGGATGACAATGTTGCTTGGAGATCTGGAACCTTCTTCAGCATTGTTGAGCAGAGTGGTACCAGGTGCTGTGATTCTGAGGCTACTTTGTGCTGCACGACTGGCCAAATGAGCCTCGTTGTTAAGGAGGAGCCAGCGGGGGCTGGGGGAAAACTCTGGAATCAGGGTGGGGGAGGAAGAGCTCAAAACCCCACGGGGACAGGTCGGAGGACGCAGAAGCCAGCACGGAAGGGGCTCCTCCAGGCTTAACGGGTGATGAAAACTGTCAACAGATTCTTATGTGAATTTAAAAAAAAAAAAAAAGAGTCCATGAGTTCTTACTGATTCTGGAAAAGTTAAATAAAGAAAAAGCATGTTGGGGAGGATAAAGGAAGGGAAAAAAAGAAATGGAAGGGAGACAGCTCAACCTTCTTTATACAAGAATGCCAACGAATGCAGGCAGGGGGAATGGCAGAACCAGAAAAGGCCTGTGTTCGGCCGCAGCTCAGGCAACGGTCATGGCGAGATGCTAAAAACCATGGGGTGCGAGGGTTCTGGGGAAAAGGCTACCAGGCAACTTCAAGGGGTCATCCACAGATGATTCCAAGGATAAAAGGCACTTCTGCAGTGAGAAAACTGGTGGGGCCTCTGCCTCAACTGTGCAACCAGACTCAAGTCACTAACAATGGGACAGGCTGACAGGACGTCCCGAGAGGACAAAAACGTCACCTGTGTAGTATTTTTGCCAAAAATGTTTAACATAAACTTAACCACATATAAGTCCAAATTGAAGGACATTCTGCAAATCTACTGGAGGCCAGGATTATTCAAGAAAGTCAGTGATGGCAAAGATTATGATGGCGACAACGGCAAGGCCAAGGGGCCCTTCTGGACTGAAGGAGACAGTCAGCACGACAGGTGGTGCCCCAGTGGGTCCTGAGCTGGTTCAACAAACAAAAAAGGCTGCAAATGACAACGATGGCGCGACTGGGTAAAACTGTATCGTGTCACTGTGACATTTCAACGTGTGCCAAGTTTAATGTGGTTCTGAGGGGACTCAGCCTGTTCTTCGGAGACACTGGAGCATTTAGGGATGGTATATACACGAACGCAAATACATACACGTGTACGTGCGTGTATGTCGGGAGCGATAGAGCAAGCGTGACACAATGTGAATTGCTAAATGTCGGGAAAGGATGTTTATTGTATGAGTCCTACATTTCTGGAGATTCAAAAATTTTCAAAATGTTAAGTTGGGATAAAGAGCTAATTAGCAATTAGCATGCGAGTCCCAGAAGGAAGGAGCACTTTGTTTCTTAACACTTAATAATTTACCTATGACGTGCACGTGTCTCTCACAGTTCGTGGTGATGAAACATACCCAGCTCAGGGCACTGTGGCTCTACCACAAGTGAATGGTCCGTGCAAAGTTTCTACGTCACACTCACCTCGGGCAGGCCTGGCGGGCGAGGCCAATGAAGGGACCAGGGTCGTACGGGTGTCCTTTCCCTCTCCGTAACTGGCACACTGAAATCAAAGCAGATGACTTTAACAAAGGAGTTGTCAGGTGCTGGCTCGGGCTTCCTGCCCCAACTGCTCTCCCAACCACTGACGGCGCATCCATCTGCGGCTGCAGTGGTGACATGCGCGACCACGATGACAGACAGCGGCTGGCTGGGCCTCCAGCAGTGGTGGGAAGAGCTGTCTTAGCAAGATCCAGGAGTTCTGCCCCCATGGCCTCCAGGTATCGCCCCCTACCGCCCAAGGGCCACCACTGCCCCACGTCTGCCAGAATCTCTCTCGGGAGGTCTGGCGGCTTTTCCTCCTCCACCGTTATCCTCTGACAGCAAGGACGGCCGGTCCAGGTAGATGGAGGGAAGGAGAACCTGTTGCTGGGACAACGGAGCTGGTCCCAGCCCTGGCCTCCTTCCCCGACAGGCAGGGCGACCAAAAGGCCACGCTTGCTGCTTCCAGACTAAGGAAAAAGGCATTTCCCGTACATCCACTCGTTCAGATACAGGCTTCTGTCAGCAGCAGCGTAAGAAAATATCCACGCTCCTGTTGAGTTGGCTGCCTCTGAGATGAATTATTTATTCCAGAACACATACTTCCTAGTTATTTGGTATTAAAATGTCCTTTGGGGGCTTCCCTGGTGGCACAGTGGTTGAGAGTCTGCCTGCCAATGCAGAGGACACGGGTTCGAGCCCTGGTCTGGGAGGATCCCACATGCCACGGGGCAACTGGGCCCGTGAGCCACAACTACTGAGCCTGCGCGTCTGGAGCCTGTGCTCCGCAACAAGAGAGGCCGCGATAGTTGAGAGGCCTGCGCACCGCCATGAAGAGTGGCCCCTGCTCACCGCAACTAGAGAAAGCCCTCGCACAGACACGAAGACCCAACACAGCCAAAAAATAAAATTAATTTTAAAAAAATGTCCTTTGTTTTAGATGAGACTGACAGAACTTGGAAAACTAAAGAGTTGGCATCCTTGCGTGAACTCCACCTTTAGCCTTTTGCTCTCCTTCAGGCAAAGCTCCAGGAAACTGGCTGCCAGGCCTGGGAGAGGGGCTGATGAGCTGCCCACCTCCCACGGGGTCCACCGCAGCCCCCGATCTCGCCAACATCACGGCCAAAGCAGGCAGAACAGGTGCCCTGTGGCCCGTGGCAGCCCCGGTCACGGCAGGGAAGGAGGGAGGTGGGCGCTACAGCTTCCCTAATTCTGTGGCTTAAAAGCCCTCTGCCTGAGGGTGGGGGCCCTACTAGATCCTGTGAGCTGCCCAGAGCATAGCGGGCAGCCGATCCCGCTGTCCGAGGGTCCCAGAGTGTTTACTCAGGAAGAGCAGGAACTGGGGAGCCTGTGAGCGAAACGGTTTGGAAGCAGCCGTTGAAATGCTCTTTGCAGGCTCTGTAGCAAGTGAACAAGACGAGATGACACCTCAGTGTGTCTCTTGTTCATGGTTTACTTATATGAAGACACGCCCTAGGAAACATTACCTCCAAACACCCTTCATCCTGCAGCAGGATATCCACTTGTGTCAAGTACTTCCTCCTTAGCTCAGTTTTCAATGGGCTCCAGGGCACTGCAGGCTGACACCAAAGAGAAGTCAGTATTCGTAAGAGCTGCTGGGTACGGCCGAGCTCTGGGATCCTGGGACACACTGGCAAGCCCGTTAGTGTACATGTCTTTAAATGAAGTTCCTCGAAGTCACTTCTTCACCTCCTACTGTTAGCAGCACAAAGTGGTCCAGCCCCCTCTGAAAATCTACCTGACCCTGGAATCCGACTTTAGGGAACTGACCCAATGGTAACAATCCGAAAGAAAATAGAAAGACAAAACATACCAGTTTGGAGAAGTTTATGACAATATTACTAGAACAAGAGAAAAAAAGAAACAATATTCTTCGGTGAGTTTAGGACACAACTACTGGAATTGACCCCAGTTGGTATGTTTCTAAGAAAAGAAGTTCAGTGTCCAACTCAGGGGGCAGGAACCCTTGCCTCTCCTATCCCTCACCTGCCATACACTGGAAATGGGGGACCTCAGCCTCCACTGTGCACCCCGGTGGGGCTTAGTCAGGGCCTGGGGCTGCAGACCGGGGAGACACAGGAACACACCGGGGAATGGCTGACACCTTGGCCCTTTACTGTCAGGGCCGCCTGCTCCCCTTCACTGCCACCCCGACACAACACCTCACAACGCACCCCTTTCCTCCCCTAGGGCCACCACCTAATTCTAGGTAGACACTACAAGTCACACACGGGTGTGTGGGCAAACCTCTGTACAAAAGTAGTGCTTTTAGAAGAAAACCCCACGCCAGCTGTTCTGGCGTCTGACCCAGGGGTGAGGTCAGAGGCTCGGGTGGATTCTGTCCTGTGTGTTCCCGTCCATCCCAAGGGCTGACCTGGAAATGCTCCCCAGAGCGCCTCCCTTATGACACCGTCTCTATGGGGAAAGACCGACTCAGAACCCAACTTTCTACACCGTGAGGTCGGTCAAGGCCCAGGGCACACCGGGATTGTTCTATTTGCAGAGGGAACGTCACCCAACATTTACGTAAGTTCAGTAAATCAGGCTTGAACTGGGGCAGTACGTGCTAAACCGAGAAGGGGTGACTTGCTGCCTTAGGGGATCTGAACGTGGGGACAGAGACTTGAGGGGCGATGTCAGCAAAGAGCGAGCCTCAGAAGGGGACTTACAGGAAGATGCAGGTCATGAGAATGTGTACTTGTCCCCAAGCCTCAACTCTGTCCCTTCATTACAAAAGACAGGTCTTACCATCAAGTTACCAGCAACCACATCTTCTTGGAATAAAGTTGTATCAGTATCACTGCTTACTGAATCTAAAAGCAAAGGAGATTTCCATCAGAATTTTTAAAGAAAGCTTGCATTTTTCTCTCGAGGATAGTTTTTGCATTGCTTGAGTACACCTTACAGTGGCCCCCTTTAATAGGGACATGGCCATCTGTCACCATGCAGAGAAACCATCAGAACAGGAACACGCCCAGAGTCGGGGAGACGTGGGAAAGCAACTTCTGTATCACCTCTGGCTCTTTCCATGGCCTCTGATCCTGGAAGCTGAGTCCCTCTAGGCCAGCACTGTCCAGTAGAACCTTCTGTGATGGCGGAAGGTCCCCCAGCTGCTGTCCAGGATGTCAGCCACTAGCCACACGTGTCTGTTGAACACGTGGAATGCGGGTAGGGAGGCTAGGGAACTGAATTTTAAACTTCACTTAATTTTCAATGAATCTGAATAGTCACAGGTGGCTAGTGGTTACCACACTGGACAGTTCAGCTCAAGAAGAACTATTTCTACTGATTTCAAGCAGTGCAGGAAATTCATGGACCCAAGGCTTTATGGAGTTAAAATTCGGATTGATACAAATAACACCCATGAGTAAACATCTCCATCAAGTTCTTTCTAGTTCTGATCTGAAAGACCACCGGTTTCCCCTTTAGGACTCCACCCATATTTCTGACTGCCCAGTGTGGGCAAGGGCCTGGGCAGGGCGGCCAAAGGCCGCAGAAAGGCCAGTCCCACAGGACATGGGTGTTCAAGAACAATTACAAAGTCTGTAATTACTCAGCTGGTTAGCTGCCACAAGGGGAAGAGCCAGGTGTGGAGCACACAGGTAAAAGTGGGAGTATGCTCCGATCTGGGGACCAGGGGGCTTCCAGGGGGCAGCGAAAAGACAGTGGGCAGGTCAGGCATGGTCTGAACTCTTTTCACTCTCAGAGGAATGGGCAGCCATTGCAGTGCTTTGAACAGAGAAGCCATGTGACCAGATTCGCACGTTTAAAGGTGTCAGCGGGGTGGAGGCAAGGTGGAGACAGGAGCTGGCACCGGCAAGAGAGACGGTGGTGGCAAAGGCACGGAACAGCGCTGTCTCAGGTATGAGGAAGAGGGAGGGGCTGAGGCCAAGAGGATGCTGGGTTTCTGGCTCATTCTACAGGGAAGACGGTGGTGGCCTTGTCCTGAGGACAGGTCTGTTGGGTTGGCTTTTTGAGCTGAGATATGCAGAGTGCAGACAGAGTTCAAGGAGCGAGAGGCCGCTGGCAATAAACATACCCAGAGCGGGTCTGGGCAGGGGATTCCACTGGAGTGAGGGAAAAAGATGCCCAACTCTTGGGAAAGGGCACCAGCGAAGGTGGGAGGTGGGACGATAGAGGGGCTGACAGGAGGGAGAAAGCCCGGGGAGCTCAGGGGCACTGAGGTCACGGCCAGACTTTCCAGGAGCTTTGAATGCTACTGAGAGGACAACAGGATAAAAATCAGAAGAATGCCAACCAGATTCAGCCACGGGGCCGCCGGGAGCCTCACCACAAGGTGTGCTTTTGAGCCGGAGCCAGAAGCCAGAAGGGGATCAGCTGAGGTGTGCACGGGGGCAAGAACACCAGAGGCGGTGAAACGGGCCACTGGTACAGACTGGGTTGTGAAGGGAAGGTGAACACAGGGAGGCAGCTAGAAAGGGGCCCAAGACGGGAGATACGAATTCTGTTCTGTGTGTTCAAGGTGAGAGCTGATGGGATGTACCCAGGGTAGAGGGAGAGGCTGGGACAGAAAGAAAGATGATGGGTGGATTTCTGAGAAAACAGACTGGGCCAGGGGCTCAGCAGCACGGCTAGTCTGAGGAAGGGAAAGGAGGCCCCACGGAAACAGGAAGCAGGAAAAAGGATGCCTGCAGGGCACGTAGGACTTAGTGGTCCATGACACCAGCCCGCAAGGGCACATCAAAGTCTTACTGTTAATAAATTCTTGAGATTAATTTTATTTTTTGGCAAAAGGTCAAAACAAAACAAAATGGGTGGGTGGGGGTGAGGGCTTTATTATTCTAGAATATTTGAGTACCCTTTATGTGTCAAGTACCACAATGTAACTGTGAGCGAAACAGCTCCTTAGAAGAGCTTAGAAAGAAGTAACAGGGCACTTTCAAATGTTTTAGTTTTTAAAATACACCTTGGAAAAAGTCAGAGTGAGGGATCTAGACTTGAAACGTTCTGACAAAAAACCCACGTCCCTCCGGACCTGGCTTTCTAGTGCCAGGACACTCACCCTCAACTTGTGTGCAGGGCAAGGGAAGCTCGTGACCTCCAGCTGGGACTCGCGTGGGTCCATCTGTCCTGTCATCCGTCTTCACCGGGGAGCCCTTGAAGTCGATAAGATACGCTTGATTCGGTCATAACACATTTCAAAGCCACTGTCAAGTAACACACTGACAATCCTTCCTCTTCCTTTAGCGTATGAGAGAACAGGAAGTTTCCTGGGGCTTCTCTTCTAGAATATTATGGTACAAAAGGCCTCAAAACTCCTAGCAGATAGACAAGCCTTTCCCTTGGAAAAAGAACAGAGCTTTCTTCCTCTGGCCGTGCCAAGGGCTGCTGCCTCAGAAACCACTTGGATGGTAAGTGATGGAGCAGGGAAAGTGGGGAAACAGGGGCACGAGTGGACAGGCCCAGGACGCCCTGGCCTGGAGGCGAGCACAGGGCCAAGGCCAAAACAGAACACAACTGTCACCAGATCCTCAGGTAGAATCCGGAAATTCAAGAGGCCCCTGGGGGACTTTCTGTTACTTTTTTATCTTAACAGTGAATTTATCTCCATGTCACGAGACCCACAATGCCTTTAAAAGCCTCAGCATGTGGTGGGACCCTGGCTTGGGGAGCCACTTTCAACCTGAGCTCTGGCCACGGGGTGGTCAGCTGTCCTGACCAGGGCTCAGCCCACAGGGCAGTCAGTGGACCGCCCCCGAGGAGGCCGTGCTTCCCTCTCTAGAGCCTCATCTGCACAACTGGCCTCTCTAACAACCATAACGAATGCCATGGATGGGCTCTCATTAGGGAAACTGGAGAATTCAAGATGCCAGATTGGCTAAAATATTTTTAGGACCACCCCAGGCTTGCAAGAACAGGAGTGAGAACGTGGTGAGGCCTGTCCCTTTTGGGGCAGCGCCCAGGCATCATCTCCTAGGTGTCTGTGAATCCTGCCTGGGGGATGTCACCACCTTTGCCTTGGGGGAGCTGTTTTGTGTCTGGAGGCATCGAAGAACTTGGCCTGAGAATCATGGGGAAGCAGCCAATCGACACCAGCGTCTAACTACAGGCAGCTCTGGGGTCGGAAAGAGAACCCAGGCCACGTGATAGGACAAACCCTTGAGTCAATGCACAGCCCACGGGGCCTACGGCTTCCACTGCCCCAGGGCAGGCAGCAGGTGGTGACTTGAGTGAGGCTGTAGACCTCAGAGTTGTCATCACAGACCACGCCCAGTTTTCTAATCCCAGGAAAGGGGCTTAAAATTCCGTAGATTCCAAGGAGGGCTCCTCCTAATTTTTTAAGTAAAAACATTAAATAAATGTCCAGATGAGAACACTTTGCCACCAAGACCATTCAAGCACTGGCTGATCAGTGGGTACCATTATTATGTATAATTTAAAGAATGAATATCCTTTGACATAATGATCCCACTTCTTGGCATTTACTGAACAGGGGTGACAGCACTGGGAAGAGATAAGAACGGTTCTCTGTCTCTGTATATAACAGGGGTCTTATAAATAAAGTTTTATTGGAACATAGCTGTACCTGTCTGTTCGCCTATTGCCCTTGGCTGCCTCCTCCCCTTACGATGCAGAGCTGAGTAGCTGCAGCAGAGGCCACGTGGGCAGCAAAGCCTAAAATATTTATCATGTAGACCGGCGGTCCCCAACCTTTTTGGCACCAGGGACCGGTTTCGTGGAAGACAATTTTTCCATGGACTGGGGCGGGAGGGTTGGGGGGATGGTTTGGGGATGATTCAAGTGTATTACATTTATCGTGCACTTTATTTCTATTATTACGTTGCAATATACAATGAAATAATTATACAACTCACCATAATGCAGAATCAGTGGGAGCCCTGAGCTTGTTTTCCTGCAACTAGATGGTCCCATCTGGGGGTGATGGGAGACAGTGACACTTGAAGTGTGTTGCTTATGTCCAGTCTACTCCATAAGATGCAGCTTAATTGTCACTTGTCACTCACTGATAGGGTTTTGATATGAGTCTGCAAGCAACTGATTTATTATGGTCTCTGTGCCGTCAAACCTCTCTGCTAATGAGAATCTGGATTTGCAGCCGCTCCCCAGCGCTAGCATCACCGCCTCAGCTCCACCTCAGATCATCAGGCATTAGATTCTCATGAGGAGCGCGCAACCTAGATCCTCGCATGTGCAGTTCACAGTAGGGTTTGCGCTCCTATGAGAATCTAATGTCACCGTTGATCTGACAGGAGGCAGAGCTCAGGCGGTAATGCGAGCGATGGGGAGCGGCTGTAAATACAGATGAAGCTTCGCTGGCTGGCCTGCCGCTCACCTCCTGCTATGCGGCCGGTACGGTCCATGGCCCAGGGGTTGGGGACCCCTGATCTAGACTTTTGCAGGAAAAGAGCGCTGATCCTGACTTATAATAAAGGAAAGTGAAAATAGCTAAATGACTAGCAATGAGAGAGCAGGTTTATTTTTAAAAAGGAGATTGAATTATACAACAGATGACAAAGAGGAGTTTTCACAATATGTATTAAGTGGAAAAAAGAGGGTAAAAAAAAGTGTATTTAAAAGAAAAAAGGGGATAAAGAAATGTGTATTTATAAATACATATACAGGTGTCACAGTATACTAAAATATTATTATTATTAGTGACTATCTCTTATCTCTGCATATACATGTCAGGTTAATTTTCAGTAGTTATATGTATTTCTAACATTTCTATGACTAAATGTATTATGTGTTAAAATAACCAATCCGGAGGAAATTTGATTTCAGATTTGCTGTTAATTGTTATGTAACCCTAATGCTGATGTTTTCATTCTTGGGCACTGGCTCCCCAACAGGCCACGAGGAAGCACCACATGGTGAGAAATGGTGATTAAGAAGATACCAGACATCCTTACAAAAGTCACTGCCACAAAAAAAACAAGACACCCTGGGTCTCACAGTAGGAAGGCCCCTCCCATGAAGGTAACAGATCACATAGCTGCTGTGTCCATGGATAAACTCGGGAAAAACACACCTGGGTTTTAAAAGGTAGTGAACGGCACAGGGCACCCTCTCCCTAATCTCTTGCTCCTTTCAGAAGAGGGAAAGATGCCTTTTTCCTTCCCGGAAGGACCTGGGTTTGGTCTTTCCTGTAAGGACCCGGCAAAGCAAGTTGGTAGCTGTGGCTGAAGCTGGGGATGGGGGAGGTCTATCCAGCTGGCTCCACCTTACAGGTGGGCTCCAGCTGTCAGAGCCCCTTGGTCCATGGCAGGGGAAACACAGGGGGATGCAAGGGGCATAAGCATCACATGCTCCTACCTGCACTTGACAAGCAACAGAAGACATGCGTCTCAGTAAATCCTTACACACAAGAAAACAGGGCAGTCAGGGTGAGAAAACTGTGGAACGACAACCTGCAGTGGCCCTGGGCGCAGTTCCAGCTCATCTCCACCTTCATTCACATCAACCTTCCTCCACGGCAAGGCATGGGGGCAATAAAATTTGACATTGAATACCTGGATTTGTCCCGTATTTCTTTCCTTTATTAATCTTCCTCCCCAAATTCGCAATCCTTAAGAAAAGAAATAAAAATGACTACTTAAGTAATCATGAACACTGAGTTTCTGTTCAATCTGAATTCAAAGAAAACCAAAGTGACAGGCAACAGAAAGATCTAATATAACCAAGACATAACCAAGCCACGTTCCTGATATTCTGCTGTTTCTCGTCTTTGTGAGGTTGAAGGTTTTTCAAAAATCAACACTAGACAAAAATCTGTCATTAATGAAAATCTCTCCTACCTGGTAGGCAGCAAGCAGCTCATTGAATCCAGCATTAAGCCACAAATTAAATGGAAACAACGAACGTATGTATGCCAAGTACTGTCCTCAAAATACATATACTGAGAGTAATCCATATACTACAGAGAGAGAGATCACTTTTCGAGGGCAACCTCTCTACCCCATGTACCATGCAAGTGCTTTCTCAGGACAATGTACACGTTACAGAGCAAGCCCTCGGCACAGGGGATAAACACTGAGTTTTGGAGTCCTACACTTACTAGCTAGCAGAATCTGGGCAAGATACTTAATCTCTCCCTAAACCTCCGTTGGCTTCCAGGTAAATTCAATCATTGGGTTGCGAGGCTTGAGGTGGTTGTTGATGGTAACAGCAGCAATAATTACACGGTGCTTACTCTTCCAGGCTCCAGTCTATCCCTTTCCAAGTACACCTCATTTACAACTCACTGACATATAACTTGTATGGTATTCTTAATTCCTTTCGGATAGATACTCATGAAGTTCACTGTACAGATGGGGACAGAGGCAAGGAGAAGGTGAAATAACCAGCCCAGGCCATTTGCCCATGTGGTGAGGCCAGGCTGTGAACCCAGGGGAGTGACTCTCTGGGGTCCTGACCACTGAGCTGTGTGGCCTTTCCAGAACAGAGCGACGCTTGAACAGAGGCGCTTGGAGTCAAACCAAAGCTTTGCCACCTTGGCTAAGTGCCACAGGCAAGTTCCTTAACTTCTCTCTGCTGTGTCCTCTGCTAGGAAACACTGATGATTCTAACAGCGCCCACCTCGCAGGGTGTTGAGAAACCTGAGACTCTTAGAAGCACAGATATATGCTTAGCTGTCAACATGTGAATGACTCTTACTCACCTGCTGTCTTCACCATAATCAGTGTGGTTGTTAGCTCCAATCTACCCCCTATGGTTTTGCCTTAAATTGCAGGAATTCACCCTGTAAGAGTGGCCAGCTAGCATTTAATCAAAAAGTCCACTTCCTAACTGAGTGCCTCTCCAGGGGAAGCTACGGGTCTAGGGAGCTGCACTCCCATCAGCTAGAAATTTGTTAGAACACAGACCCACTGAATCCACATCCAGCATTGCTGTCAGTGGCCCCAGGAATCTGTTTCCACAAGCTCTTCAGCAGGTCCTCCACATGCTAAAGTGTTTGATGCTTGACAACTGTCCTCATCAAACTGGAGTCTGAAATGAGTTTTCACTGGTGAAATTAGTGGTGTTCAAGATATGTGAACTGACCAAAACATTCCAGACACTGCCCATCCTTGCATGAACAGGCCGTGAGGACACTGTGAAGCCCGTTGACAGCACCCTTAGGAATGATTCCTACACACTCCTGAGTCCTGCATCCGGGTTAGACTTGTCACCACCTGACAGAGGCCAGAGTAACAGAAACCTACTACTGGAATACCTTAGCTTCTGCCTGAATAAAATTTTCACCCAGGGTATGGCTAGGCCAGCTGAAAGAGCAGAGATAGGATTTCATTTAATTACGAACTGTTTGGTGTCTGTCTGTCCGGTGCACAGCAGAACCGGCTCTGAGATTCACTTTCCTTAGTAGGTAATACTGAGTTGGAATGAGGCTGAATGGCAGGCACTGACCTCACCCAGTGCAAACTTTCTCCAGCTATTTACCAAAGAGAATCCATGAGATTTAAGTCAGTTTGCAGCATCAACCATTAAACAGAATGGGTCCTTCTCCTTAGATTCAGGTCAAATTCCAAAGTACTCAGAACGTCAAATAACAGTCAATACGAGTGTTTACTAGTGCCAGGCACTGTTCCAAGAGCTTCATCTTCTGTAACTGTCACAATCTCCACCCCAAGTAAATATTATTGTCATCATCTTTCCATTTTACAGGTGAAGAAACTGAGTCACAGCCTGGCTAAAGCAATGGGCCCCAGCTGACATGGCTATTAGACAGCCAGCGGGGATACCAACCCAGGCGGGGACATTTTTAATGAGGATGCATCTATGTGTCATCAGAATTCTGTCTTAATAAGTAATTCTGTTGGAAATAAGTAATTTATACGTTCAGGGGAACTAGTGACGGTTTAGTACCTACTAGGTGAACAAGGTTTATTTTCAAGAGAACAGGGACAGCATTTCAAACTCTAGTAGGACACTATTCTAGTTACACTCTTAACCGTAAATATTCAGAAAGGGGGGCTGACTCGTACCCTGGGGCGTCTCGTAGGTCAGCGTGGACATCTGCACCACCGGGGCGTCCTCGAAGGGCTGGTTGTACTGCGGGAGAGGAAGGGGCATCCCGTCAGATCGGAGGGCCGAGGGGAACCCCTGACCCGGGCTGAGAAGGCGCCAGCGCGAGGCTGCAAGTCTCGGGGGTCCCGAACCCCCGTCTCTGCCCCCCAGTCCCCAACCCTGCCTCCTCCTCCCGCCCCTACTCCTTCCCCTTCCGTCCCGCTCCCCCTCCCCTCCAGCGGGGGGAGCCGCACCTTCTCTATCAGCTGCTGCATGCGCCTCTGGAAGCGGCGGCGGCTGTCCCTGAGCTTCCGCAGCAGCGCGTCCTCTCCCAGAACCTCGCCCTCCATGGCTCGCAGACAGCCAAATACCTACTTCGACGGGAAGCCGAACAGGGGACTGCTCTCCGCGCCGCGGTTCAAATAGCGACTCCCGCCCTTCCGGCCCGCCCCTCCGGTTTTCCATTGGCTGTCTCGGAAAGGCCGGGCGCCGATTGGGCCTTTCAAACAGGTTGGCGCAGCTTTTTCCCAGCCAATCCGTGCCCGAGCTTCCGACCCCGCCCTGCCCGGGGCGCGCGCACTGAGCGGAAAGGGGAGGCGGGGATCCGCCGCCTAACGCTGGGAGGAGTTTGGCGTGACCTTCCTTGCGCACGTCCAGTGCTTGTTAATCAACAGGACCACACGAGTATGATTTCCCCTGTCGTGCACCGGAGATGTCCAGGTGACTTGCGCTGGGACTCGCCGCCGGTGGGGGGCAGCCCCTCACCTGAATGTCGCCCTGAGGCCTGCCCCGGGCCGGCTTTCTCGCCTAGGCCGCCTCTGGTCTCTGCGCAGTTACGAGAGCGGAGAGCCGAGAAAGACATCACGGAATAACGAATACGAAAGGAGGCAGGAAAGTGAACATGCATTTAGAGAGGAGCAATACGATAAACGTCACTGAATCCAGGAGAATATAATACGGTATTTTTTTTTTTTTTTTTTGCGGTACGCGGGCCTCTCACTGTTGTGGCCTCTCCCGTGGCGGAGCACAGGCTCCGGACGCGCAGGCTCAGCGGCCATGGCTCACGGGCCCAGCCGCTCGGACTCTCAACCGCTGCGCCACCAGCGAAGCCCATAATACGGTATTTTTATTAACCTCCTGGCACACCTTTTTGGTACATAATTTTTATTGTATACTCGGCTCCATTGGTATTAATTTTGTAATATTTTCTCTAGAGAATGGATGATTCAGCACCATCACTGAGCCGTATTTATGTGCTTGTGCGGTTACCACAATGTGTGATAAAAAATGAGTATAACTTTGAGCATGATTAGGACCCTTAGATGGGGCTCTTCACCTCCTCTCAGCCCGCACCCCAATCCTATCATGCGATCCAGCGGAAATTAGGGGAGAAGGGGGGGTGTTAGAACATCAGGGCTCATGTAGGAAATATATTGTGATGGACACAGAGATGCTGCCTAATTCCCAGGCCACCCTCAGGCCGCAGCTGCCGGGAGGGCTTCTACCCCGGCGCCTTCTGCTGTCGGCCTCTTCAAGGATTGCCTCAGTTGTAGAGAGCTCCTCACCCACGATCCTGCAACCCCAGGGCGGCCCAAATCCAACGACAGATCCAGGTGGGAGCCTGAAGCCCTGGCCATTTCAGCCAGTGAAGGACAATCTAATGGGCACCCAGTCTTTCCCTTCCTTTCACAGCCGCCAATCTGCAGGGTATTCCCTAATAATATCCTGCATGGTAACTCCGTCCCCCTGTCTGCTCCCTGGAGAATCCCACCTGTAACAAAGGACCTTGCTGCAAGTGGCCACTGAATCCACACATCCCATTTGTAACTTGACCAATTGTCACAAATAGGCCCAGTTTTCTGTCTCCTCTTCCCTTGGGGGTGCTCATAAATTTAGCGTGCTGTTCCCTAGACTCTGTTTCCATATACGTTAGTTTCAAACACTTATCTCATTTAGAGACTTGGGACGTCCAAATTGACCTCTCCTAGGGCATGGTCCCCACTCCTAGGACACCACTCCCAGGTTCCAGGGCATCCTTCCCTCACTTCACTGACTCTCCGAGGGTCTCCTCTACCCCAGGGGCTCATGGATAGGTTCATGGAAACGATTTCTCAAGTTCACGTCTTTAACTGAAGGTCCAGAAACATACCCACTTTTTGTTGTTTTTGAATTTTATTTTATTAATTTTTTTATACAGCAGATTCTTATTAGTTATCTATTTTATACATATTAGTGTGTACATGTCAATCCCAATCTCCCAATTCATCCCCCCCCCTCTCCTGGGCACTTGCCCCCCACTGTGGTGTCCATACGTTTGTTCTCTAATTCTGTGTCTCTATTTCTGCCCTGCAAACCGGTTCATCTGTACCATTTTTCTAGGTTCCACATATGTGCGTTAATATACGATATTCGTGTCTCTCCTTCTGACCCACTGCACTCTGTATGACAGTCTCTAGATCCATCCATGTCTCTACAAATGACTCAATTTAATTCCTTTTTATGGCTGAGTAATATTCCATTGTATATATGTACCACATCTTCCCTATCCATTCAGCTGCCGATGGGCATTTAGGTTGCTTCCATGTCCTGGCCATTGTAAATAGTGCTGCAATGAACATTGGGGTGCGTGTGTCTTTTTGAATTAACACACCCACTTTGGCCACTCCCCTCTGAAACAGCTAAAGCCCGTGCATTGGCCCGCTGGTCTCCCAGTCCTTTCTGACCAGCTTTCCCCATGCCATGGTCCAAAGTAGTGGCCCAGCTCAGGAAGAAGGAGCCGAGAATGATGCTCCTAATTTGACACCATCCCTACGGAACACCACTTCTACCCCGCACCCCACCCTAGTAACTTAAACCTGTGGCCTCTGGAACCAGACCAGCTATGCAGACTCCTCCCCCACCACCCCCCTCGCCCAGTAACGGGGAAGGATCACAAATCAGCTCCTTCCCGGGCAGCGGAAGTAGCTGGGTGCCTCACCTCTGAGTCTCTCGGGGTTTTGGTCGGCGGCAAGGAAGAGGGTGATGCTCAGCTGGGCAGCAGCATCTCCGCCTCTGGCTGCACTTGCACAGCACCCCGTGCTGGCCCAGCCAGAATTTTCACCCCTCGAAGCGCTGTTCAAATTATAGGTATACATAGGAAATAATTCTCATTTGAATGATTTTATGTCAGCTCTCATAAAATGTGCCTCAGTTTTATAAAATTTTATATAATAAGTGGAGATTTATTCTGCACAGAGTTGCTGTGTGCATAATTTCATGTTGGAAAGGTGTGGGAATGTCACCACCAGTGATATTTCTGTGGTTGGAGAAGCACAGCTTTTGGCTGGTCCCTTTGTTGACACAGAAACTGCTGTGTAACAGTGAAAACGTCGCTCCGGATGAATTATCAACCACAACCATCAAGGCGATACGTTTGGCTGCCAAGAAAAGGGTTCACTTTCTTCTGTTGTTTCAGGGCTGATGGAAGTGAAGAGGGTGTAAATAGCCAACAACAAATTGACTTTCCAAAAGATGTCAGTCAAAGCTCACAAAATGTGTTTATTCTTTGATTTAATGAGCCTTCTTTTTGAGATCTGTCCTAAGTAGTTAAGGTTGTTGGCAAGGATTTAGCGGTAGGATCTTTAGTGAAGCACTGTTTATACATACAGTAAGTCTCCTCCATAACGAACCTTCAAGTTTCGAACTTTCAAAGATGCGAAAGTACGTCCACACGTTCAATCACGTAAGTTAGTTCACGTGTCTGGCGTACATTGTTACGAGCGTGCATCCTCCACACGTGGTTGTGCTTTTGTGTACTTTGTACAGTACTGTTGCTGTGCAACACGAGGAGCTTACTAATGAAGACCTGAAGGAATTGGAGGCCCAGAGAAAGGATAGAGACAAGAGGAAGAAGAAGTAACTGAAGAACAAAAGAGATTCACGGTGCATGCAATGGCAAGGGGATTTTCTGTATCTGAGGAGGCACCGTGAGTTTTTGAGGCACAGGACCTGAACATAGAACAGTGCACGAAGGTTGCAGCAGCCATTCAGAATGCAATCCGGTGCTACCGGGTCATCTATGACGAGAAAAAAGAGCTACCACCCAGACGTCACTGGATCATTTTTTCAAGAGGGTAGATAGAATTGAATCCAGCAAGGAACCAGAACCTGTGCCATCCACGTCAGGTGTGAGTGAAATTGCAGCTTGCCCTCCGTCTCCTATTGCTGACGACCCTTCAGCTCTACCATCTCCCACCTCCTCTCCCTCCTCCAGTCAGTAACTCTTCTTGCCTGTTCCCTCGATGCCAGCCCCTGGATGCCAGCTGTTGTACTGGACTGCTGTACTTTTCAAGATACCGTGCTGTAAGATCAAAGATGTTTTCTTTATTTTGTGTGTTTGTTTTTTATGTATTATTTGTGTGAAAAGCATTATAAACCTATTACGGTACAGTACTATATAGCTGATTGTGTTAGTTGGGTACCTAGGCTAACTTCGTTGGACTTACGAACAAATTGGACTTACGAACAGGGTCTCGGCCTGGAACTCGTTTGTACGTAGGGGACTTACTGTAAAGCCCAATACCAGAAGGATGGTTGAGTGATGGTGATAGATATGTATCTGTGCTCCATTTAACAATTTTGAAGAACTGTATTTATTGGCACCTAAAATGTTACCTTTTAGAGGTTGCAAACATATGTATTACATACCTGCATTAAAAAATATATATATTAGGGGTTTGGGATTAACATATACACACTACTATATACACAATAGATAACCAACAAGGACCTACTGTGTAGCATGGGGAACTATACTCAATATTTTGTAATAACCCATAACAGAAAAGAATCTGAAATAAATAATAATAAAAAAGAAATAAATGTGAACACTGAAAGTTCAAAATGTTTTTTAAAAAGATAATTTTACACTTCAAAAATATAATATACATTATATGTTTTAAAAATTTGAGCACGTATATGTCAAAATGTTTCTTGTGCTACCTCTGGATGAGGGTATTACGAATTACTTTTAATACTAGTTTGCCTTAGCTGCATTTTCTAGATTGAACATTGTTCCTGCCATTGGAGCGTGCATTACTCACGTGATAAAAAACACAGCAGAACCAATCTTACGATTTTACCTTGACTCTACAAAAGTATTTATCCAAGTAAGACACATGTGGCTACAAACATTCTAAAACTGCTCTCGTACAGCTGATACAATACAGGGCTGATAGCAACACACTCAGCTTGGTTCAGCTACTGATGTGGTCTCATTCTGTAGCAGCTCTGGAGTTTCTTCTGGGGCGATTTCAAGGGCCCCTACTTGGAAGCATTCTAGGGCATCCTTAGACCAAACAGGGGCACTGACTGGGTCCCTTGTTCCCAAACTCCATTTGTCTTTCTTCTCTGCTGCCAGGTAGGTCTGCCTCAGCGGTGATCTGAGTTCTAGCTAGTCTCACTGAGCTCTCATTCCTGAATTTATTTTGTTATCCTAGGATCTGTAACCAATAGGTCTTTGTTTAAAGTAACTAAATCTAGGTCTTTGTATAAGATGCTTAGACCTTTCGGTTTGGAGATGAAACATTGGAAGATATGTGCTTATTCTCCAGCTGCTTGCTTTGCTCTGTGTGTGTGTTTATGCGTGTGTGTATTTATAAGTATGAAGTCTTATTTCAGTTGTCTCTTTTTGTCCTGGATTATCTTGTGTTCCACAAGAAACATATGGTTGTATAAGCTGATTATTTGCTCCAATCCAATCCAGCCTTGAAGACAAGTGATTGGCGGTCCATTAGACCAGTGAACAATTTGTGAAAAGGCAATTAGTCACATCTAGACTTGGGTGCCTACAAAACCTTCATGATGTCACTCATCATCTTGCCAACTTACGAAAGAAGGTCCTTTTGCTCAGTCTGTATTTTAGGGCAAACAATTATTGGGTCGTTGATCATATGGCCCCTTCTTAACCTGCTTGGCTAGGGAACCCAAGACACCATTCATGAGCCCATACTGTGGACCACCTGTACTGACCCATCTTCTTTGTGTGTGTTTGGCTAAATCGAAGTCTCAAACTCTGCAAGAAATTTTTATTCCTATATTAAAGTCTCATTATTATCTTAACTCTTGCACGTTTTGGGGGTAAATGGCAAAAAAAAGAATGGCCATTTTAGAGAATGTTTGCTGTGTTACAATCAATAAATTCCAAGAATGACACAAAGGCAAAAGATATAAAGAAAAATATATTTTAAAAGAATGTTAACACACAGAAATGAAAATTTTCTTCATGAAAAAAATACCTAAGAAAAATTTAATAGCCGAACAACAAAATGGGAAGAGTAGCTCTATTATATATTACAAAGTGTTAATGATATTAAAATATAAAGAGGAACATGAAAACCCTGAAAGAGAAAAGGACAAAGTTCATAAATGGCAATCAACAAAAGATGGAGTACGAAAGGCCCATAAACATATAAAATGTCCTGCCTCTAAAACCAAATTTAAAGCTTTGCATCACTATTTTAAACTGTCAAATTAGTAAAGATAAAGAATAAAAAAAAGTAGAAAAAAATATTGGTGAGAATATGAAGTGAATATTTTCTCATATTTTGAGAGAACGTTAATTTGTACAATTTCTCCTAAAGTCAATTTGGTAGCATGTTATTTAGATGCAGAATCTTTAGTGAAGCATTTTTTATAAAGTCCAATACTAGAAGGATAGTTTTTTTTTTTTTTGGCGATACGCGGGCCTCTCACTGTTGGGGCCCCTCCCGTTGCGGAGCACAGGCTCCGGACGCGCAGGCTCAGCGGTCATGGCCCACGGGCCCAGCTGCTCCGCGGCATGAGGAATCCTCCCGGACCGGGACACGAACCCGTGTCCCCTGCATCAGGCAGGCGGACTCTCAACCACTGCGCCACCAGGGAAGCCCTAGAAGGATAGTTTTGAGTAAACGGTGATGCACACACACATATATTTATTGTCATCTAAAATGTATATGATCTTTTAGTACAAAAGTTTACAAACATGTATTATATACCTGCATTTCAAATATATACATTGTATACTTTAAAAATTTGAGTGTGTATAAATCAAAATGTTTGCAGTGTTATCTCTGGATGATGGTATTCTGGATTATTTTAAATATTTGTTTTCCTTTGCTGCATTTTCTAGAATGAACATGTATTCTGCATTTATAAGCGTGCATTACTCATGTAATAAAAATCCCAGCAGAGCTAATCATGTATTTTCACCTTGGGTCTACAAAATTAGAGACCATTTATCCAAAGAAGACACACATGGCTCCAAACCTTCTAAAAGTGCTCTTATACAGTTGGACAACATTTTATCACGATGATACTTCATGTCCCAGCTTTTACCCAGAAATGATTTTCCTGGGAAAAGTAGGGCTCCAGCCCTCTTTTGTGCTGTTCCGGCCTCAGTTTCATGTGGTGGGAAATTGCTTTTTACTCTTCACCTTAGGCTTTTTGCAATACAAATACCCTCTTAGGGTCATGATTAATGTGTTTTAATGGGCATCCATTTTAAAAATCAATGAAAAGAACTTACATTAAAAATAGAAGGCGATTAGATTGAGTTGGATGACCTATTTTTAATCCACCCCATTATTTATGGATCTGAAAAATTTCAGGACAACTTTCTCTGTAGCATTCAAGGATCAGCTCTTCTCTGTTCCTGTGTATGAATAACTTTAAAACAGGAGGCACCAGGATCATTGATAATTTGCTAAATACTTAAAAAAATTACCTACCTTAGAAATGTCCCAGGATTGCCTCCCCTTTCTTCTTTCATCAACCCATCACCCCATCACAGATCCTTCTTGCTTCCCATGGTTTACTGGAATATATTTGAAAGGCACAGAAGACACTGTTCTGTTTTTTGAAAAGTTTTAGTGCATGCAGTACTTACTCAAAATGAACTTTTTGTTAATAGTGTTACCTCTTTTCTCAACCATCCTTATCTCTTTATATTCAACCACTGACACCATTGCTTCTAAGGTTATTTCTTGTAAGAAATAAGAATTATTTCTGTCTGTCTCATTTATCACAATTATTTAGCATCGTTATAAAATGCACAAAATTTAGATTCTTTTTAAAGATTTTTTTTTTTGATGTGGACCATTTTTTTAAAAGTCTTTTGAAGTTGTTACAATATAGCTTCTGTTTCAGTTTTGGGTTTTTTTGCTTTGTTTTGTTTTGGTTTTTTAGCCATGAGGCATGTGGGATCTTAGCTCCCTGACCAGGAATCGAATCTGCACCCCCTGCATTGGAAGGCAAAGTCTTAACCACTGGACCGCCAGGAAAGTCACACAAAATTTAGATTTGTTTTAAAAAAGGAATTCTCACTTGTTCTCTCATCTTCTGTATTTTAAATGTCTTGCTTATATCCCAATTTTTTTCTCTTGCTGAATGGGATATGCATTTTAGAACTCTATGAATTTTAAGTCTGTAGTTTTGCAAGTATTTGACAGAGAAAAATAATAACTCCCATTTCAATACCTATTCCTTTCTATGGTCTATTAGTAGTATTTTTACCACATATTGAATTTATTATGAAAATGTTATGTTTTTCATTTGCAATCATTCTTCTGAAATTAGTAACATAATTTGCTGGTGTTCAGAGGGGAAGAAACTGCAGAAACCAATGCCTCCTTTACCTGGAACATTCTGTAGTCATTTGCAATATGTAAGTTCTGTTGAACCTAATTGTCCCCAAAAGAACTGTGAACTCCTTACACCCTGAAGGGCCTTGGAGTTTAAGTTAGTGTGTTTAAGAATAGGAACATCCAGCTATAACCGAGACAATGCCCATTATTAAGGCAGTGTTGCTGATAGTTTCCCCTCCCATGTGGCCCCAGCTTATGTTTACTGTGGGTTTTTGATTCACCAGGCTGGGGCATTGTGATGGTTAATTTTATGTATCAACTTGACTAGGCCACCAGATAACCAGATATCTGGTTAAACATTACTTCTGTGTCTGTGAAGGTGTTTCCAGAAGAGATTAGTATCTGAACTGGTAGACTGAGTAAAGCCCCCCAGTGTGGGTGGGCCTCATCCAATCCATAGAGGGCCTGAATAGAGCAAAAAGCAGCGGACTGGGAGAAGTTGCTCCCTCTCTCTGCTTGAACTAGGAGATTGCACTTTTGCCCTCAGACTGGGACAATCGTCCTGTGGTTCTCTGGCTTCCAGACTCAGACTGGAGCTACACCACCAGCTTTCCTGGGTCTCAGCTTACAGAAGGCAGATGGTGGGACTTCTCAACCTCCATAATCCTGTGATTCCTAATTATATATATGTATATATTTCCTATATATTTATAATTTATATTTTATTTTAAAAAGGTTGGTATCACACATACTCAAGTATGTTATACCATATTCATTCCTCCAAAGTGGCACTTCAAAGTGTCAAGCATTGTTAAATATCATAAAATACAACTCTGTTTTACAATGTAGTACTGGCACAAGTCAAGGTAGTGTGCCAATTATAAATAGTGTAATCAAGTTACAAACATCTTTTCAAACATATCGCAAGGAAAGCAGGTAGACACGCGTTTATTACACCTTGTGTGTGTGTGCGCGCTCTCCGGGGGCCCCGGGGCCACTCAGCGGCAGCACAAGGTACCCCCCCCCCGGCATCCTGTGTTTGTTCCTGCGCACCTGCAGCATGGTCTGCAGGGCTGGTGCCCCCACCTCAGAGCGCGGTGCTTCCCACGTCCTCAGGATGGCCCAGATAGAATGACTCTGTGTTAGAAAATGTAAGGGGGTGGGGAGATGGATCCTGGGGCAATCGAATTCCTGCAGTAATAGCATTAGTAATAGCAATACCACTATTCATTGAGCAGAGACTGTGCTAAGGGGTTTACGTATATTGTATCCCTTGATCATCTCAACAAAGGAGAGAGATGACCTGTCTCACAATCTTGCAGTTTGTAACCAAGGCCACCTTGGGCAATAGACCTGAGCCTCAGTTATGTCATCTGTGAAATGGGAATAGTATCTGCTTCATGGAGTTATGGAGATTAAATAAAACAAGCTAGGTAAGAGCACCCGGCACAGTGCTTGGCATAAAGTATAACGGTTACTAAGAATGTAATTTCCTAACCATGCAGGTGTGGGGCTGGAAAACAGGCAGAAGAGAGGGGCTACCTCTAAATCACATCGCAATACCTTGAGTGGCAGCAAGAAGAGGATGTCTATCCAAGGTACGTAGTTAGGAAAGAAAGCTGGTAAGAGATGTTTATTTCCAATGAACATCCCAAATTTCATTGTTTTGCTGAAGCCTGGAAAGAACTACCAACTTATTTTAGAAAATAACTCTTGGATCTAGCTTTATAGTTTTTTTAAAAAAATAAATTTATTTGTTTTATTTATTTATTATCTTTGGCTGTGTTGGGTCTTCGTTGCTGCGTGCGGGCTTTCTCTAGTTGTGGCGAGCGGGGGCTACTCTTTGTTGCAGTGCGCAGGCTTCTCATTGTGGTGGCTTCTCTTGTTGCAGAGCATGGGCTCTAGGCGCGTGGGCTTCAGTAGTTGTGGCGCACAGGCTCAGTAGTTGTGGCTCATGGGTTTAATTGCTCTGCAGCATGCGGGATCTTCCCGGACCAGGGATCGAACCCGTGTCCCCTGCATTGGCAAGCGGGTTCTTAACCACTGCGCCACCAGAGAAGTCCCAGCTTTTTAAAAAGCCAAATGGAAACCAAATAAGTATTAGTGCAGGTAAGAGGGCAGAGATTTCTAAGTGGCTCTGGTACAGAGATGTGAGCTAAATTACTTTCCTTCTCCTCTTTGTGGAGGGCAACACTTTTGTGTTTTCCAGGTGTCTGCTTCGTGCTTTCTTTCTTGGCTTTTACGGGACACCTACCATGTTGTAGATGGAGCCTAATGGACCAATTTGCCCCAGAGAGGTCTGACACTATCACACTTCTTGGCCACAAGTTTGAAAAGGTTGTGAGCAGGGAATATTGCCTCTCAGGCTGTGGCTTTCCTCCTTACTGTAGTGAAGCCTTTTTCTGACATTTCTGATGGCTTTGAGGATTATGGTGAGGACATTTCTAAGCCATGGTGTTGCTTCGGGTTACATTCCCTCAAGCAGCTCTTCTGTTGGAGAGAAGAGGTTCAGCTCCAGTCACATTGGCTGGGGTTTATTATGTCTATGTTGGTGTCTACTTGTTTTTTAACTGAATATAAGTTTCAGGAAGGGGAGAGTGTCTATTAATATCACAGAGAGGGTCATTTGATGTGAAACTGACATTCTGGAAGTTGGGCTCATACATCCCATTGCTGAGAAAAACAGGTCACAGGGGACCTGATTTCATCATCCATGGAAGCAATTAGACCTGCTGCAGGTCAAGAGGGGAGTCATCTCATCAGAGCACCTGAGAAAGCCCTCATTGCTACTTACCTACTACACTGACCTTACCTACAATTCCATCTATCGGGAAATGTACGTGAGAGCAGTTGGGGACATAGTTGCCTCACAGCTGCAGGGAAAACCTTTCCTTCTTCCTGGCTATTGGAGGGGACGATGGACAGTGATGCCACTGAAATAATAATGGTGACAACAGTGGTGACTTTTTTTGGTTAAATATTTTCCCTTTTAATGTGAGATGGATCACAGAGCGCCGTATAAAACATCCATGTACAGCTGAAAGAATACTCATAAGCAAACACCCCTGCCATGGTGGTAATAAAATTAAAATTTAAATGAATTCAAATAAAATTAAATTAAAATTTCAGTTAGTCACACTAGCCACATTTCAAGTGCTCAATAGTCAAATGTGGACAGTGGGTACCGTACTAGACAGAGCAGATATGGGACAGTCCATTGCCATAGAACGTTCTAGGAGACAGTGCTGCTCTAGATAGTTGATCACAGCACATAACAGAGGCATCTGTATTTTAAACCAAGACTCATAACTTGACTTGGAAGGGTATCTATTAGTGATCTTATATTATAACTAATAATTCAGCCTCATTTATTGTCATTTGTCTGAAGTGGGGTCTCCAGGTAGAAGCAGGCACTGTTGCTCCAGAGAGGACATGTTTTACATATGTCGTAACGATGCTCGAGGTGGGCAGTTCGGACTCAGTAAGACTTTGCTTTCTAAATGCCTCAGTGTTAACTTTACTCTCCCCATGAGACTGTGAGTGCCTTACGGACAAGGACCACATCTTTGTGCTCCAGAATATGCTCCATGGTACTAATCCCAAGGCCCAGCATGTGATAGAAGCTTGCTACCCTAATGATTTATTTTCAGATGCTGGACTTCAGAAAGCAAGTCATCTCGTTTGAGCCAGAGACAACCTCTCACAATAGAGCTTCAAACAATACTCTAATCAATGACCGTGTTAATGACAGCTCTGTTAATGTGCTGGCCCAAGTCACCATATAGACATGGTATAGTGCTTTGCTTTAGTGATCAAAACCCCCCAATCCTTGACATGGTCTATGAGACACTATGTGATTTCGATCTGCCTCATCTCACACCACTTTCTTCTCTTTCTAGAATGCTCCAGTGATACTGACCTTCTTCCGGGTCCTTGAATGCCTAGCTTCTCTCTCTGATCCTAGTGGACAAGCTCAGCATCCTGCCCCTTTAGAACGAAATGTCATTTTGATGGGGCTGTCAATCATATGGCCGCACTTTCCTTGCTGCAGAGGTGAGGGTGTGACTTAAGATGGACCAAGGAGAGTCCTTTCGGGGATTTTATCCAAAGGTAGTGGGAGAGAGAAGTCCTCTTTCTTCTGGATTTGCCAGTTCCAAAGACAAAAGCTGTCTGCAGCTCACTTGCCCCCAGGCTTCTCTCCCTATGGCATCTTGGAAGCCATACGCAGTAGGGGAGAATGAGGGCATTGCTCAGAGAGAAGCAAAGCTGAGTGGGGGGAGCGTGGTGGAGGAGCAGAAGGGTTTCTTAAGTCAAGCACAAAAAATATTAACTGTAAAAAGAAGTGGGGGCTTCCCTGGTGGTGCAATGGTTAAGAATCCGCCTGCCAATGCAGGGGACACGGGTTCGATCCCTGGTCCGGGAAGATCCCACATGTCACGGAGCAACAAAGCCTGTGTGCCACAACTACTGAGACCGCGTGTCACAACTACTGAAGCCCACGTGCCTAGAGCCCATGCTCCGCAACAAGAGAAGCCACCGCAGTGAGAAGCCCGCACACCACAAGGAAGAGTAGCCCCCGCTTGCCGCAGCTAGAGAAAGCCCGCTCGCAACAACGAAGACCCAATGCAGCCAAAAATAAATAAATAAATAAATTTATATAAAAAGAAATGGATACATTTGACTACATTAAAAATTAAAAACTGTTCATTAAAAGACAACATGAAGTAAAGAAATAGAGTAAAGAAAGACATTTGTAACTAAAACAAAAGAATATAGTCTTTTGAATACATAATAATATAGATTAATAACACATATATATTCCAGGTCAATATGAATCCATCCATAAAATTAAGACAGACAACACAATAGAAAAATGGGGCGAAGATTGGAACACACCCCTCTCAGCAGTGGAACTCTGGCCAGTAAACATTAATAGTCAGGGAAATACAAATTAAAACCACAACAAGATACCATATTGTACCATCTGATTGGTAAAAATTTTAAAGTCTGGTAATAATACCAAGTGTTGGTAAGGCTATGAAGCAAATGGAATTTACTGACAAGAATGTAAATTAGTTCAACCACTTTGGGAAACACTTGGGCATTATCTACACACTTTTAACCAACCACTTTACTCCTACCTAGGGAGTCTATACCCCAGAGAAGTTCACATGCCCTAGAGAAGCCTAGGAACAGGTGCACCAAGGAACACAGATGAGCATGTCAGTAACAGCCCTAAAATAGAATCATACTGCAGTAGTCTGCAAAAGGCTGCTATAACAATGTAACACAGACTGGGTGGCTTAAACCACAGAAGTTTATTTCCTCCCAGTTCTGGAGACTGGAAGTATGAGAACAAGGTGTCTGCAGAGTCTGTTTCTTCTGAGGGCTCTCACCTTGGCTTGTAGATGGTGTCTTTCCCCTCTGTCTCCATAAGGTCTTCCCTGTGTGTCTGTGTCCTAATCTCCTCTTATAAGGACCAAGTCATACTGGGTTAGGTCCCACCCCCATGACCGCATTTTAACATAGTTACCTTCTCAAAGTCCTTATCTCCAAATATCAGAGGTGCTGGGGGTTAGGAATTCAACCAATGAGTTTTGTGGGGAGACACAATTCATCTCATAACACAAACCTAATAATGTCAGTCAACAGGAGAATGGATAGATTGTGGCCTATTCCTACAGTGGAATCGGTTGCAGTGCAAACAGCTGAACTATATGTAATGGAAACCATGGCTGAATCTTAACAAAAGCAGCGTTGAGTCTCGGAAGATGAGTTGGGCCCCTAGATGTACCATGTAGTCTTCTCCTCAAGGAAGGGCCTGGGGTCTCAGCTGCTGGAGTTGCTTCTAGCAGGTGCCTTCAGCCCTCGGCTCCTCCAGGAACTGCTTCAGTTACAGAGGCTGCCTCAGCAGAGGGCGCACCCAACCAGGACGGCCCACACCCATGACGATCACTGCGGCCATCTTGGCCCAGCTCCGGGCAACTCTGAAGGACCCCGCATGTCAGCCAAGGCTGTCATTGGACCTGAATTACAGCTCAGTCCTCTGCCCACTCTTGCTTCTGTCCCCCACCTTTCCTTGCACAGGTGTTAGTCCCCAGGGCAGTCTTTAATAAATATCTGGTGCTCTAACTTCCATCTCAGCATCTGTTTCCTGAGGAACCCCACTTGGGACAGCTGGTTCCAGGAGTGGTCCTAGAAAGGAGGTTGTGTTAGTTTCCTGGGGCTGCCGTAACAAATTACCATGGACTGGGTGGATTAAAACAACAGATATGCATTCTCTCGCAGCTCTGGGAGCCAGAAGTCTAAAACCAAGATGTTGGCAGGGTTGGTTCCTTCTGTAGGCTCCCAGGGAGAATCTGGTGGCTTCTGGTGGTCCTTGATGTCCTTGGCTTGTAGACGCATCAGTCCAATCTTTGACTCCGTCTTCACGTCAACTTCTCCTCTGTGCCTTCTCTCCTTCTCTCTCGCCTTTTAATTTTTTGGCCACACCGCGTGCCTCGTGGGATCTTAGTTCCCCCACCAGGGATCGAACCCGGACCCCCTGCAGTAGAAGTGCAGAGTCCTAACCACTGGACCACTAGGGAATTGCCCTCTTTTTTTTATAAATACACTTGTCATTGGATTTAGGGTCCACCCTAATCTAGGAGGATCTCGCCTTGAGATTTTTAACTTAACTACATTTTCAAACATCATTTTTCCAAATACAGGTACAGTCCGAGGTTCCAGGACACATATAGTTTTGTGGGGCCACAGTTCAACCCACTACACAGGTGATAAGATGGGGTTTTGGACCCTGTCCTGATGGAAGCCAGGCACAAAGTGGAGCTCTAATTGCTGCCCCTTTCTATGGTGGTGAATGGGATGGTAGAGTGTTGGAAGGGAATGCGTTAACTGGTGCAGCGTTTCAGGTAGTTGGGAAATACGGGTGAAGTAGCAGCTGTAGGAACAATGGGATCGGGTGGCTGTACTCAGCTGGACACAGACAACAAAGAGCTGAGAGCATAGAAAGAGGCTCATCTCCCGCAGAAGGGCCGAGGCCCAGGTCCAGGACTGAATGCTCAGCGTGGCTGAGCTCCAGAGAAGGCAAAATCCCTGAGCAAGACAGATCTGCTGTGCCAGGTCAGGGTCCTGGTTGGAAAAGAACAGGACCCCAACACACAGGATGGGGACAGCCAGGCTGGTGTCTACAGCAACCTGGAACTCCCAGACCCTTCAGAAATAGCCCACTTCTCCTTATAAGAGTTAGCGCACCCCCCTTTTACTCAGAGCCTATGCAGAGGTGTCATCCTCTCCAGGCAACACATGCTCTCCTAGCGTCTGCTTCCCTCCGCTCCCTCCACCCGTTGCCTATAACTAGAGCTAAGTCAAAACAGAACCCAGTGGGGTTGACCTGGTGCTGCTAGAGAGCTGCAACACCAAGGCAGCACGTTCCAGAAGGAGCTAGGAAACCTGCAGATGTGATGAGGATGAAATAACCGGGGTATAACTGTTTATGTGGAGAACAAGAAAAGGATGCCTCTTAATATCATTATAATTGAATATTAATAAGAGCCATCCAGTGTATTAAGTGTAAAAAAGAAAAGAGTTTGAACATCAGGAAAGAGAAGACAGATGATCTGTAGATGATATGATTGTCTACCGGGAAAATTTAAGAGAGTAAATCCATTGGGAAACGTGCAATCAATACTAAAATTTTTTTTTTTTTGCGGTACGCGGGCCTCTCACTGTTGTGGCCTCTCCCGCTGCGGAGCACAGGCTCTGGACGCGCAGGCTCAGCGGCCATGGCTCACGGGCCCAGCTGCTCCGCGGCATGTGGGATCTTCCCGGACCGGGGCACGAACCCGTGTCCCCTGCATCGGCAGGCGGACTCTCAACCACTGCGCCACCAGGGAAGCCCAGTGGGTTATTTTTTTTTACCAACTATGTAAATTTGAAATGAAATCACAATTTAGAATGTTTGTAAGGGGAATCTAATGTGTGAATCACTCGGAAGAAAAGAATTCAAAGCTTGAGATTTGAAACTGATAAGGCATTTCTGAGCTTGTCAACAAGGAACAGGTTCCCCTAGGTATGCCCAGGGTTGGCTGGTTTGCCCGTTTTTTGTGAGGTTCATGAATTAAGCAGCACAAACCAAGCACTCTCTACCTGAGTGCCCGGAGAACACAAGAATGCCCTGAGAATGCCAGGATGCAGAAAGCACCATCTGCATCCTCTTGGGAGTCACAAGACAGGGGGGAACCTGACAAATGAAGTGGCAGTTATGGCCTTGTGATGTGGGATGTGGAGGAACAAAGGGCAGGAAGTGGATGATGCCACCTGAGAAAGGTTCTTGAAATAGGAAGTGCTTGACTTGGACCTTCAAGGCTGAGCGTAGAAGGTGGGAGAGAAAACATCCGGGTGTGAGAGCAAGGCAACAGGCAAAGCATGGAGGAGAGAAGGCACATGAGGCGGTGGGGCACTGATGGTCGCTCAGCCTGCTGGGAGCATGAGATCAAAGGCAGGTGTGAAAGAGGAGAGACGCACTGGACAGCTCCCCGGTACGCAAATAACAGCCAGGAGGCTGAAGGCAACTAGTCTGAACTAGTCTGAGGCAACTGAGCTCATCCTGAAGTTAAAGCACTCTTCCCTAACGTCGCCAATGCTACTGCTTCTATCTTGGAGCCATCTTCACCATTTTTTCCTAATTCTTCTTCCCTGACGCTCAGGAAGTTTCTGTTCTGTATAGAGCAGGCATCTTCGTTATCATTAGAGAGCCAAGATCTGGAAACAGCACAAGAGTAAAAAGGAAAGAGAATAAAATATCATCAGCTGGACTTGAATTTTGAATCCGTGTTGCCTAGGGGGTTGACCAGATGTCATGAAGAAATCGAGAAGAGCTCTGATCTGATAATTGTGTGTGTGGCCACAACACCCAATGAGTCACCTAATCAGGAACGTGTCTACGCTAGGACAATTCCTAAGAGGCCCATTGTGTCGGACCACCAAGGATATTCTTCTTAAGTATAGCATCATCCCTGTAATCAGAGAAGCTAATGGGGAAAAAGAGTTGTAAAAATTCTCACCGTAACTTTAGGGGTGGGGGGCAGAGGAAGTAACTTCATTGCAAGGACCAGGTGAGTTTTGATCCCAACAGCATATTCTTCCTTTCCATGTCAGTCATAGGAAAAGAAACCCTTGAAGTGGAATCTATAATCTATCCTTTTAAAGAACACATTAAAGCAGCCAGTCCTAAGTGGTTTCAAACACACAGCATCACAGGACTCGATAAATAATTGATTTAAATTAATGGCCAATGAAAGAAACATATCCGCACTGATCTATAATTACTGGAAGCAACCTCATATATTTTTCATAAAAGTGTCTTTTCATTGCAGTTTTTTCTTTCTCTAAAATTCCGTGTATTTAGAGTTTAAATTGCTTTCAATAACTGCTTTCAACTGCTTTCAGTGGTGGAGCTTCTCTGTCAATATGGACATCAGAGAAGCCTGTGATTTGGGTGTTCCTTTCTCACCTTTTGATTCTGCCTCACTGTCTGACCTGGAATGGCGACAGCAAAGAGGGAGATTGGGATGGTTGGGAACACCTGCGGGCACACTTCAGCTGCTGGGTGTTCTGAGTGTGGCTCCCCCAGAACCTCAGGGGGAATGTCATTGCTTCAGAAGTTTGTAGGAGCAGAAGCCGGGTCCACAGTTGGCATGAGAGCAAGTTTACAGCCCAGCCAACTGAGGGTTCCATTGGATCCGGTGTAGACATATGATTCCACAATGAAATGAACCTTTTAGGCAGTGATTGAAGTTTCAGCTAGGGTTCTGAATTAACTTTGCCAAAACAATCATTCGGACAAAACAATAACAACAAAGACCGAGCTCTGATCTGGAAACTGACTTTTTGTTATTAAGAGCATGGTTTCTGGAGTCGGACCGACTGGTTCGATTCCTGGCTCTGACACTTGCTAGCTAAACTTGGGCAAGTTACTTCATATTTTTGAGCCTCAATTTCCTCATCTGTGAAATGGAATAATAATACCAATTCCAAAGGGTGATTTTGAGGATTAAATGAACGGAAATATCTAAAGCTTTTGGTATAATGGCTGAAAGTTATCATTTGAAAATCAGTGAAGACCATCGAAATTGGTAATGAGAAAGGATCTATTCCCAAAGTGTGCACGTGCCCACGGATCCAGATGTATCATATGAGGAGAGCAATAAAAGTCCAAAGGCCTCGGAAAGCTTGGCAAATCATGAAAGGATGATGAGAGTTTTAATAATCAAACTTACCAATGAAGAACCAGTTCATATAGCATTTTTCTTTTGATGTGCTTTTAAATATACAAATTCTGGGCTTCCCTGGTGGCGCAGTGGTTGAGCGTCCGCCTGCCGATGCAGGGGACACGGGTTCGTGCCCCGGTCCGGGAAGATCCTACATGCCGCAGAGCGGCTGGGCCCGTGAGCCATGGCCGCTGAGCCTGCGCGTCCGGAGCCTGTGCTCCGCAACGGGAGAGGCCACAACAGTGAGAGGCCCGCGTACCGCAAAAAAAAAAAAAAAAAAAAAAAAAAAAATATATATATATATATATATATATATATATACAAATTCCAAATTTTCTGTTAAATATTACACATTGGAAAGTCCTATTTCCTATCATTAAAAATGATTCCCTACCAGTGAAGCCATGTGCTAGGCAACATCCAATAATTATAACCTACACCTGAGGGTTTGGCTAATGGTCAAACAAACAAGAATTCCAGAAAACAAGGGTTTGGGGTATAAACTCACTTTTCTTTCTTCTTTTCTTTCTTCTTCCACCTCCTCTTCCTCCCCCCACCCCCTCATTTTTCTTCTTTTGTTCCTGATTGGCCTGGGAAATTGAACCTTTTGTAGCTTAGGATGAAAAAGGGAATTTTTCTTATCTTGATTTTTGCCATGAAGCATTAAATGTCATTCTGAGGCCACTGAGATAAAGATCAAAGTAAATAAGACCCTTCATTTGCTTTATAGCTTCTGGTAGAAACTGGCTTATTGCTCGCAGACCTCATTTTCTTCTCTTCGTGGTCACACAGCTAGACCATACCTCCCAGCCTCTCTTCAAGGTAGGTGTGTGCACAGGGCTGTGTTCTGGCCGGTGCAATGTCGTTAGAAGTGATATTTGTCACTTCTAGGCACAGCCTCGTGATTTCCCACTTTCCTTCTTGTCTGCTGGATTGACAGGTGACCTTACAGAGGACTCCAAGGGGGTGCAGAGCCACAGCATGGAAGAGACCGGTCCTTGAACACCGTGTGGCTAGCTGCCTCTTGAAGACCAACATTCAACTCGGACGTGAGTAAAAAATAGACATTTTTTGGCATGAATCCTCAGAGAGAGGGTTTGCTTGTCACAGCAGTTAGCCTGCCCTGACTGTTCCAGAAATAGCCACTAGGCACTTTTGCACACACACACACACACACACACACACACACACACACATCCCCATTTTATCCTCCCTGCAGCCTGCTGAGGGATAGAGGTTTCCCTGAGGCCCATGCTTGATGTTTGATTCAGCTGGAACTAATCCCCATAGACTCTCCGATTAAGAAGGTACCTTTTGGGCTTCCCTGGTGGCGCAGTGGTTGAGAGTCCACCTGCCGATGGAGGGGACACAGGTTCGTGCCCCCGTCCGCGAAGATCCCATATGCAGCAGGGCGGCTGGGCCCGTGAGCCATGGCCGCTGAGCCTGCACGTCCGGAGCCTGTGCTTCGCAACGGGAGAGGCCACAACAGTGAGAGGTCCGTGTACCACAAAAGAAAAAAACAAAAGAAGGTACCTTTCATTTGTTGATTGGTAGATTGACGAGTATAATTCAGCAAGCATTTTGCATGGCTCTCTTTATATGAGGCACAGTGCTAAGTATTGGGAACATAAAAGAAATTGGCCCTCAAAGTTTATTTAGTTCTGCTACACTGAATTCTTGAATTCCATCTAAAGTAGTGTCCAAAATCAACCATCTGCCAGGCCCAGGCAGTGATATCAGGCTGAGCAGAAAGTAGGAGGATCTGTAGGAAATCGGCGTGTGGAGGCGTCAGACAATGGTGTTCAAATAAAAAATCGTAAAACACTGTGCTGCTCTAACAAAGTATATATGTGGATGGTGTTCGGCCCACCAGCTCCCATTTGTGACCCCTGCTCTGCACCATCCCCAGGGATGGCCTTGTGATGTGGGCTCAAGACGGCCAGTGAGTTGTATTTGCTGATAACATTAATTGCTTAGGGTAGACTCATGACCTCCGTCAGGCCAACCCGAAACCTGAAGATCCACTCCTGAGACTTCTGTTCGTGTGGTCTGGGAAGCGGGCACTCTTTCCGCCATCTTCCTTGCTCATGAGATGATGTTAGACCGAGCTTCTCAGGCCATCCTGCAATCGTGAGTGGAAAAACATGTCTGAGAACAAAGCCCAGAGAGAGAAGGCTGGACCCAAGAAATACAGAGACAGAGGCCAGGTCCTAGTGATGTCATCTGAGCTCCTGACCAAACTGCTCCTTAAGGCGATATGACCCTGTTACTTTTAGTTTTCTCGGCTAATAAATCCCTTATCAAGCTAACTTGTATTGGGTTGGGCTTTCATTGATCTGCGGCAGAAATTCAAACTGATACACAGATCTCTTTCAAAGGAGATCTGGTGAATAAAATGTTTCCAAGTCTTTACTATAATAGATATGCCACAGAAGGTAGAGCGAGATCTAGCAACTTCCAAGTCTGAGTATCAGTGGTTGGGTTCAGTGATTATACTGGAATTACCAAGAATCCTGATCCATTGGTGAAAGAGAAAGTATAAAAGAAGGATTAGGAAAGAGAGAGACAGAGAGACAGATAGAGACAGACACAGAGAGAAGGAAATCTCCTTCAAGGAAAAAGAATCAGGCTGTGAAGAAAAGCACTCATGCATTCCATTCCATTCTGCAGCATGAATAGGGTGGGGCCTGTTGTTTGGCCAACTTTGATGACTTTCCGTTACTTGAACCTAGAAATAGAGTTGTTTGTAGGCAAGAGTCTCCTGGTAAAGGAGACTTCTTACCTTCCAAGGTAGGAAAGGGCCTCAGGTTCTCCAGGTGGTGGAAGCATAGGTAGAAAGCCTGGGTTTGCTCTCAGTTTCATATCACAGCGTGCAGCCTGGCCATCCGAAGTGGCCCTGGTCGTATGCAGATGACTGAATCAATCAATCAATCAGTCAACCAACCAACATGTCTTGGGCACCGACTGTGTCAGGAAGCATGGGAGGCACAGGTGTTATGTTGTCACCCTCTCTAAGGCCTAAGGTTGTTTGCACCTGAGATATCACATCACACAGGAACTAATTTTCCATTTGTTTGGGGTTCATGGGAAAATACACAAGAAAACTTCAAATGTATTTGAGCCTGGATTATTGACCCTATTCCAGGATTAGGAAAAATTAGTCAGAGGCCAGAAAAGTTCGAAACACACACCAGTGCACCTATGGTTCCCAGAACTCCATGTTTATGTGCGTTCAGTCTTGCTTGTTGTCAGAGCTGTGACTTTTTGGGTAAAGACTGAAGGGGTATCCACTGGAGCTGATCCTTAACCCGCAGTCTCCAATCGATCAAAGACGATATATTCAAAAGAAAGTACAAGGCTTTCTTCTACTGTGTTTTGTGGCTCTAGCCTTCTCCGTCCCGAGGGTCCTGGGTATGGATTTAGGTAGCACTGGGCCCCTCCTCGCGTCCCCTGATGCTCGCTGGGGGAGCTGCCTGCTGTGGCTTCAGCTAAGCCTGATTTAGCATCACTGCGAGCCGGGTGCTTTATTACATGAACTTGGGCAACAGCGGGACAACCCCAGGGAACAAAGAGAAACCAGGCACAAATAGATGCCTCTCCACACATGGAACATCGACTTCTGAGCCGCATCCAGGCAGGGAGGTATGACTGCTCTGCCCACCGCTGAGAGCACTGATGGGCAGAGCAGGGCTGGGGGTTCCAGAGAAAGCACCAAAGCTGGCGCTTAGCCATCAGTTTCTGACCCATTCACTGGCATCTTTTGACAAAGTCATACTGTTGCCAACAAAACATAACCATGTTGCCTGGACTTCTACCACATTTTCTGTCTTTGTTATCATAATTAATGTAATAAAGACCAATAAAAGTAATAATAGCAGAGTCAATCAATAAAAAGTACTGTGGAAATGTTCTTAATTGGTTTCCGCTTAGGTGAGTCACCAGATGTGAACTGGTGCGGTTAATCTGCTTCGTAAAATCTGCCGGGTTTGGCCCAGGTCATACCAAATCCTTGCTGCTCCTAAGGCACTTTTTAGAAGGACCTTGAACCTCTCCTTTCACCACTAAAGGAAGCTGATGAAACGAGCCTTGGATGTGTTTGTTCCCGAATACTGTTTCTGCCAGTTTTACTTGATGTTATAATGTTGTAAATTAATTAAGTACTCCATACATAGATGAGAAATAAATGTGAGAATTAAGAGTTGCTCTTTCTATGGAACTGTATTTGTTTTCAATTGCTGCTGTGACAACTTACCACAAACTTCATGGCTTAAAACCACATAAATTTCATGTATGACGATTCTGTACCTTAGAAGTCCGACATGGGTCCCACGGGGCTAGCATCAAGATGTTGGCCAGGGTGTGTTCCTCTCTGGAGGTTCTAAGGGAGAATTGTTTCCTTGATTTTTCCAGCATCGAGAGGCTGCCCACATTTCTTGACTCGTGGTCTCTTCCTTGTAGCATTTCTCTGCCTGTTTCTATCATTACATCTCTTTCTCTGACACTGACTCTCCTTAAGAGGACCCTTGTGATTCCATTGGCCCCCTGGGATAATCCAGGAAAATCTTCCTACTTTAAGGTCAACTGACTAGCAACCTTAATTCCTCCTTGCCACGTGATCTAACGTATTCATAGGTTCTGGCATTAGGACGTGGACATCTTTGGGGGTCGTGATTCTATTTACCATAGCATTTTAAATTGAATGCATCTCAAAAGTCTTTAAATTTTTGCTGCTCTTCAAAGAAACTATATCCTACTACTAGCTCTGATGGTGTTTGCAAGAGGGTTTCTACTGAAATTGCAAAGAGCACAGTGGTAGTGAATTAGAAGTAATTGCGTGTAACTCCGCAAGCACGGCCTGTACAGCTTGGTTGATTCCTCCTCCTTCTCATATCCTACCTTCCAGAACTTCTAAGATTATAAAACCCATCCCTCTTCATCATCTCTCTCAATCTCATCTCTTGTTGGGACCAAATTGCTTCTTTGTTTTCATTCTTCACTTGACCACTGGGGAGACTCAAGGATGATCTTCGTAAAACACAATTCTGGAGATGACCCTGTGATAAAGCTCTTCAGTGCCTGCATGCTCTCAAGATAAATTCCAAACTTGTCTTCCAGGCTCACTTTTAAAAGGCCTGTTCAACCTCCTCTCCCTCAACCCAACTACCACCTTTAAACTCCAGCCACACCCATCTGTTTGTTGATGGGCATCCCGTGCTTGGTTCCTGCTCCTGTAGGAATGTGATGGAGAGGCAGTTTTTCTCATTCCCCTGGGCTATGTTGCTGCCCCTTTGGGTATTTCAGTTATCCATTTCTGCATCTCTGACCTCGGCCATGCTGCGATGCTTATAAGCAGGTACCAGGTTGTACTAGCCTAGGTGACCTCGGTGCTCAGCGTTTGGCCAGTATGGGGCTGGTGCTCAGTTATTGTCAAGCTGATGAATGAATCAAACGATGACTAAAGAAATAAATTAGTGAGTAAAGAGAGAGGGGAGAGAGGGTAAATATGGGAGGGTGTGTCTGCGCTCAGGCACCAGGGTAGACTTGCCATTGAACCACAGAGAGTTCTACTCGGTGGCAGCCACGTGAGAACTGCAGAACATACAACACAATGTCAAGACCTCCCTTTAAGGTTTGAGGTGCAGCGATGACTGGACACAAACTTGGGCAGCAGAGTGACAATCCCAGGGAACAAAGAGGGACCTCGCACAAAAGGAACGTTTCTGCACATGAAAAATTGACTTCTGTGAGTTACGTTGTTCGTTCGGCTTTTATCGAGTCCTACCACGTGCTAGGCTCTGTTCCAGGCCCTGGGGAAACCCTTGTGAAAAAGACAAGGCTGCTGCCTCCCTGGTGAAGCTGAATAAAGGCTGGAGGGAGAGAGAGGTGATCAATAACACACAGCAGCACAATCTAATAGCAAGTGGCGATCAATGTAGTGATGGAGAACAAGACAGGGCGATAGGACACAGAGGGATTGGTGCTGGGGCTCAGGGAGGGCTTCTCAGACTAGGGAGTGGTTGAACAGAGACCTGGAAGAGAATGCTATTAAGAATATAATGATGATGGTGATGAGCATTTCTGTATGCTTACTGGGTGCCAAGTACTATCTTGAGTGTGTGACGTGTATTAACTAATAAAATCCTCATAGAATATCTATGAGGATGGTATAATTATTATCTCCATTTTACAAATGAGAAAACTGGGCACAGAGAAGTCAAGTAACTTGGCCAAGGTCACACAGCCAGTAGTGAGTGGTGGTCTGACTCTCCAGAGTCCAAGCTCACAACTGAGTTGCTATTAATAATGCTAATAATAATAACCACAGTGAACATTGCTTGAGAAAGGCACTGCTCTGAGTGCTTCACTTGGGTTAACAAGAACCCTGGGTAGATACTATGATTATCTTCACCATTTTCTAGGTGAAGAAACAGGCACAGAGAGGCTAAGAAACCTGCCCGAGGTCACACAGGTGCAAGAGTGGTGGCAGTGCCCTTTGGGAGCCTGAGCTCTTAACCTCCACCCCATGCATCCTCGAATGCCACATGCTGGAAGATCTGGGGAAGAGGGTTCTAGACGTGGCAGATGGAAAACACCAAGAGCCTGAGGGAGACAAGAAGGAGGAGGCTGGGAGCTGAGGCCGGCGGTTGCCCCAGGCCATTGCAGGGGCGTGGGTTTTATCCTGATTACAACAGGATGCCACCTGAAGGGTGTAAAGCGGGGACAGATACGATCCGACAAGGGCTTTGATGAGGTGGCTTTGGAAGAGAGGTGGACAATGGATCCTGGGAGCAGAGAGGGAAGCAGATCAGCTTCAAGGAGAGAGATGGCGGAGCCTTGGATGCAGGAGGTAGCAGGAGGGATCAGAGAGGTGGCCGGGTTTGGGGTTCACAGGATTGGAATTAGAGGCAGCGCCGACAGGAATTACGGGTGGATTGGGTCACGGGGGGGAAGAGAAGATCCGGGAATGACTCCAGGGTGAACACCAGGGTGGAGGACAACTCCAGGGGACCATGAGCTCTCTGGGGAAGGCAGAGGTTAAGGGTTTGGTGGGAGTGGGTGGCTAGGACTCAGACACTATGGTGGGGCCTCTGCTAAGTCTGCAGAACATACAACGTAATGTCAAGACATCAAAGGACATCAAGGAGACATCAAGGACAATCCTTGGAAATTCCTGAAAACATAACTTGTCCCACAGAAACATGGCTGGGACAGCCTTGACCTTTCTTTGCATTGATCAGGCCCAACCTGCCTCTCTGTGCCTCTGCGCTGAGTAACTCTGAGGGCGTGTGTGTGTGTACACGTGTAGGCATGTGTTTGTATGTGTGCACGTATCTATGTGTGTAGGTATGTGTTCGTGAGTGCGTACACCTGCATGTGTGCCTGTAGCAGAAAAGTCAGACAGAAGAACTCTGGAACCACACAGCCTGGATTCCAAAGCTAGCTCCAGCACTTGCTGGTTATGTAACTTTTGGCAAGTTACTCAAGCTGTCTGTGGCCTCGTTGCCTTATCTGTAAAATGGGGTTGGTGATAGTATAAAGAAATATACTTGGTACCTGGTACCTCCTTGCAGGTTTGCTGGGCAGTTCCATGAGTCAGCACGTGTAAAGCACCATGTGCCTGACACAGAACAGGCTCTCCATAAATGTTAGTCATTGTCACAGGTGAGTGTGTACACAGGCACTTAACTGTAGAGAGAGTTTATGATGGTAAACTTGTTCAAAATTAGGAATTCTTTATTGGGTGAATGGTCCAGTACTTTCCTACCTGAGATGTCATTGCTACAGAATGGATAAAAGGAGAAAAGCTTAACAGAAATCCTGTCCTTGGTCGTTGGATGGACTGCCTCGCTGCACCTGGCCAGAATCCCACATCAGACACTGGTTTCTTCTGCACAGTTCTTACTGACTGAATTCCTCATGTTCAGTCTTTTCCTTCCGTGTGTTTGAATTTGCAGCCCCTAGCCCGGATCCTGGCGGCCAGCCAATCCTGGTTTGATGGAGGTGGGGCTTCTAGGGGTCAGCAAACTGTGGTGCTCACTCTGACCTTGGAAACATGTCTTTCCCGTCAGGTTACTTTTGGGACAAATATTCAGTTATCATTTGGGGTCGCTTGGCTATTTTTGTTTCTGACATTTGAACCCTTTTCCACTCAGGGACCTCTCTGTGTGATGGTAATACTTATAATAATCCTAATTGTCCACTGTTTTCATGTTCTTTCTTTCCATTACATTTCATCACCCGTGGCCATCATGCTTTTAAGTAACAATCAATCATCCTTTCTGTCTTGGGATGGGTTTCTCATCCCCCAAAGCAGAAAGAAGACAGAGCAGTTCTGCTAATCCAGGTGGGCCTGGAATGTGTTTTTATTTTCATGCTATTCTCATGACCATATAATAGTGGTCAGAAATCACTCAGAACTTATTTTGTCTCCTTAAGCGAAGTTTCGGTAATTTGGGTGAAAGGAAAGAGATGGCTTCTTATTGTTCCGGGGCTCTAAAGTGGGATGGAGCAGGGTCACATGGGCCAAATGGACCACTGTGTGAATTTTCAATATACAAGGTAGTTTCATTTCCTCTCGCACGCAGGAGCTGAAGCACACTTGGGCTGGAATCAGGGTGAAAACATTTCCTCAAAAGACGCCCTTCCATCTCACCATCCCATTTGCTTTATCTATTCGAATTGCAGTTTCCTCTGTAGCTCTTTGACATGATCTACGTTGTCTCCTAATCCTGTTTCTAATTCCTGTGCGTCACCATCGTTGACAAGCTTGTCCGATAGTCGTGGAGTGCTTATGCGCTACTGTCAGAGAGCACACCGCCCTGTGTAAGGAGCTTAACCCTCTCAGCACACTCTATACTCACTGATTCTTTACCCTGCACCATGGCATCTGAGCTGAGAGCTTTACAGGTGGTGCTAGGGGCGAGGACACTAGGTCAGGGAGGTCAGGGACCTTGCCCGAGTTTGCCCTGGAGCCTGAGCTTTAAGCCAGACTCATCTTCCACAGGTGGAGTGCTTGATGGCTACAGTATTCTGCATTACTCTGAGAGATTTCTTATAAAAGCATAAGGAAAATTGTCATTGTTTACATTTATGTTGGTGAATATCAAATACTTGATCTCTGGGTCTGAGTTATTCTTAGTCCTTTTCACTTTGGTACCTCTATCATCTCTCTCTCTCTCTCTCTATCTATCTATCTATCTATCTCTATCTCTCTATCTCTATATCTCATCTCTGTCTCCGTCTCCATCTCTGTCTCTCTCTACTTTCATCCTCATCCCCATTCCCATCTCCATCATCTTCATCCCTGTCTCCTTCCCCATCATCTCCATCTCCATCTCTTTACCTGTCTCTATCTCTATTTTTATCTCCATCTTTATCTTGTCTATAAAAACTACTGTTCAGGGCTTCCCTGGTGGTGCAGTGGTTGAGAGTCCACTTGCCGATGCAGGGGACACGGGTTCGTGCCCCGGTCCAGGAAGATCCCACATGCTGCGGAGCGGCTGGGCCCATGAGCCATGGCCGCTGAGCCTGCGCGTCCGGCCTGTGCTCCGCAACGGGAGAGGCCACAACAGTGAGAGGCCCGCGTACCGCAAACAAACAAACAAACAAACAAAACTACTATTCATTCTTGTTTCTAGTCCCAGTTCACATGAAAAGCAACTTGGCTGACATAGAAAAATCATTGAGGAGTTTCATTTAGCCTCTTACGTCTGGCCTAACTGAAGAAGGCTATAGCCATGAGAATGAAAGAGTTTTAAGCTCCTACCTCTTATCAAATCACTCAACAAAACCCTGATCTCTAAAGAGGTGTCCAAAAAAAAAAAAACACAAAAAAATTAAAGAGGTGTCAAGCCCCACAGTTCCCTTGTCAGGTCACCTACAAGGGAATTGGGAAGACATGAAGTTTAAGTGGCCCAGGGAACGTCAGGCTGAGGCTGGCCAATGTTCAGATACCTTGAACACGGCTAGAACAGGAGCCTCTCACTTGAGACCAGAGGAGAGACTGGTGCCTTAGCGAGCCGGCTACATCTGATTCTGTCCGGGGGAGCAGAGTTCGGAGGGCTGGGGAGATGTCTGAAGTGTACCAAATCCAGAGGCGTTCCTTCTCCCCTAGGTAGACATGGTTCCTGGGTTCACCCAGGTGGGTTGAACCAGGTGGGTGGCACTTTATCTGGACCGCTTTTCTGGTTTCTACCTTTCTCATTGCTGTTTGTCTTGAAGCTGACCCTGGTGCTGGCAGAAATCTGGTTCTTTCTGCTAAAGATGTAGCATCCCAGGTCCTCCCCTATATGTGTGAACCAGAATCTGCCTTTAAGAAGATCCTCAGGTGGTTCATGTGCACATAAAAGTTTGAGGCAGGGCCAGGGCCTACCTGGGACTCCAGCTTCATGCAGGTGGTCAGGGGAGGAGGCAGGTTCATGGAAATCACAAGCGCAGCCAATGCATGAAGGGTGACCTCTTCATGTAACGCCCACGTGGGCCCTCCTGCACTAGGCCAGAGGCCGTGTCCTTCCAGCCAGCTCAAGGGGAGCAAACTCAGTCGGAGGGCGTGGCTGCCACGCACAGCTGTGCCCAGTCTTCAGGGGAGGGGAGACGGCCCGAGCACCTGGAGAGGAGGTGGCCCCAGGGGACAGTCGGAGGGCATGGCTGCCACGCACAGCTGTGCCCAGTCTTCAGGGGAGGGGGGAGACGGCCGGAGTGCCTGGAGAGGAGGTGGCCCCAGGGGACAAGGAAGCTGGGACTTTAGAGAAGGAGTATGCTGGGGAGATGGAGGGGAACCAGGGCGAGGCCCTTGAACACCTGCTGACGTCTGGGCTCCAGTTCATGGCCTCTGTGTGTCTCCTATAGGGAACCTGTGTGCCGGAGGGGGTGGGACAGCCCTGCTTTCAAGAGGGGTTCTTTGGGGGCACAAATGGCCAAGAGATCTCTCCCATGACCCATGGGGTCTGCAGTAGCTCAGAGCCAGTATATAGTATATATTGTATATATACTGTATATAGTCTATATGGGCTATTTACTATACCGTACACATATATGCTATACATATATATATATGCTACACATATATATATATATATATATATGTATACTATATATACATATATATAGTATACTATACAGTGTGTAGTAAGTAGACAGCCAGTAGAGCAGAAAGAATCCAAGCTCTGCGTGGAAAGTGCATGTGTTGGCCTTCTCCTTCCCTTGTAGACAATGAGCTTTGGGGGTCCCCCACAGACCGTGACCACTTCTCTGTGTGGTTGCCCAGCTCCCGCCGGCTGTCCCTGTTCCCAGGGCAGCACACTCACCGCCACCCAGCTGGCTGTGTTTTTGCCTTGTTCTTGCCGGGTGACAGCATTTTTTCAGCTGACACTTGTTTCTTCAGAGCTGAGGTTGTCTAACTCCGCCGAACTTGAGAAACATCAGATTCCTGGTTCAACATGTGTAGGTTGGGGCCTGGCCATCCTTTTCAACCTGTGGCCCTGAAAGGCCGATGTAGGCGGTCATGGGTCACGAAGGGAAACGCCGGTGGAAGCACGCGGTGGCTCATCTTCCTGTTTCAGTGGGCGCTGGGTGACAGAAAGAAAGGCGCCCTCTCCCTGCCCCATCTGCAAAGTGGAACCCCAGACACAGGGATGCTGAGCTGGGGGGACAAAAGCAGCCAGAGGAGGATGCTAACACGGTTGCTGCATCTGCCACGGTTGTCCTTTCAGTATTCCCCCCAAATCCTGACACAGCCTGAGACATAGGCACTAGGACCCCACATGGCTGAGAAGGAGCTGGGGTTCGGGAGTTGAGTAGCTTTTTCGAGCTCCCACAGTTAGCAAAAGCTCAGAGCCAATTTCATTCAATTATTATTAATTTTTTTTTTTTTTGCGGCACGCAGGCCTCTCACTGCTGCGGCCTCTCCCGTTGCGGAGCACAGGCTCCGGACGCGCAGGCTCAGCGGCCGTGGCTCACGGGCCCAGCCGCTCCGCAGCATGTGGGATCTTCCCGGACCGGGGCACGAACCCGTGTACCCTGCATCGGCAGGCGAACTCTCAACCACTGCGCCACCAGGGAAGCCCCATTCAATATTTTTTAAAACTATTTTTCATTGTGGCAAAATACACATAACATGGAATCTACCGTCCTGCCCATTTTTAAGCATCCAGTTTAGCAGCATCCATTACTTGCATCCACATTGTTACTCAATCGCCACCACCCGTCCACTTCCAGTTCATTCAATTTTGACATGTTTTCTCACAGCACAAAAAATAGGGAAGCAAAGCTGAGAATCCAGGCTACACATGGAGCTGACGGACTCTGCTTACTGTTCTGGGGCCAAGAGGGCGCTGAAGGGACAGGCCAGGCCGACGTCATTGTTCACCTGTTAAACCTGCTTTAGGGATAAAGATGGTTGAAAATGTCTCTCCTGCAGCCACTGAATTTGCTCAGAGAAGCCACCTGCTGGCACTGAAAGAGAATGCAACAAGCTAGTATTTAAACATTCTTTAAAAAATCACGTTTGCCTCCGTAGAGGAATTTGGTCATTTTGTTAAGTCTTGGACAAAATGGCAAAGCTGTAGGTTATATACCTATGCATCTATACCTATACATACAAATCTATGCTATATCTATCTCTGTACTTCTATATCTACACCGCTACATCTATGTCTGTAACTATACCTGTATCTCTACCTATACACCTCTGTTTCCATCTCCACTTCTACCTTCTCCACCTCACTTGGTTAGATGTATTTTTTTGTTGTTGTTGCGGTACGCGGGTCTCTCACCGTTGTGGCCTCTCCCATTGCGGAGCACAGGCTCCGGACGTGCAGGCTCAGCGGCCATGGCTCACGGGCCCAGCCACTCCGCGGCATGTGGGATCTTCCCGGACCGGGGCACGAACCCGTGTTTCCTGCATCGGCAGGCGGACTCTCAACCACTGCACCACCAGGGAAGCCCGGTTAGATGTATTTTGAATCTTTCCCTTGTAAACACGGCTGTAAATCACCATGTGCAATGGCTCTACGATGGGGCACCTGATGAGGTCATCCTCCTTCCCATCTCTCTCATCCCCACCTCTGTGCTCATCCCTCTTCTGCTCTCAGCTTTCCTTCTGCCAGCCTGGGATCACTCACTGCTCTGCCACCTTCCACAAGGAGTATTCCTCCATAGCAGATCAGTGTGCAGTTGGTACTTCAGTGTCTATAATTTTCTAGCCTTCTGGTCTTTTGCAGTTCACATTTTGGTTTTCAAACTAAACTTTAGGTTCTGCTTTTCAATACCTTTGCATCTCTGAAAATACCTGGAAGGATGCTGTGTAGACTGCAGGCTGAGGACAAAGAGGACCAGATCCACAGCCCTGTGTATGTGCATGCATGGGGTGGGGGGCCAGGAAGGAAATTGTAGCAGGTAAGGGTATGGGAGTTTTTAGTCCTACAATCCACATTCAGGGCAATTTTGAGATTTCTCTGATCCTCTCTCTGTTTCTGGCTAGATCTCTTCTCGCATGGGTCCTCATTGAGATGCAGCCCCTGATGTTTCCAACATTCCACAGTCCTTACCCTTCCCTATTGCCTCACACTTGGTCACTCCATTCATTTTCACTACCTGTCTGACTCTTGGAGTATTGAGTTTGTGATCTTACCTTAACTTTTTTCTTAAAGATTTTCTTTGTCAAAGGGTTTTCTCCCTGAATTGAACATGTTTTCTGTAGGAGTAATTATCATTAATTACATCTTATCTCTCCTTACAGATCTTGACCAAATCCCTCTGCCTTTACAACATTGCCCCTGTCTCTCATTATGTTTAATCTCTAACTTCTTTGCATTTGTTTGACTGTATAATCAAATTTTAAATTATACGATCTTATTTCTACTTGCCTGAGACATATACTTCATATATGAATACATAATAGAAATCATAGCCAATACTTAAGGAACATTAACTGTAACAAAACTATTTAAATGTTGCTTGTGGTACATCATTTAAATAAAATGACTAAAAATTGCCCACTAGGGATTATTATTTTATCTCTCCTAGTGGGATTTTCACAGAGACAAAATGTAGTTTAAAGGGAGCGTGGAAATAACTATAATTTAATAAAGGCAGCCTTGCTGAGTTTTCAGGTCACCCCACTCAGCCCTGCCTAGCTAGCCCAATGCTGAATATATGTTGGTGTGGATAAAGTTAACAAAATCGACCAAAAAGCAATGTTTGTTAAATTTCCTCTACTTAACAACTTTTCCCTAATCTTAATTAAAAGCTTTTAATCTATTAATTAATTTTATCATGACTTTCCATAATGAGCATTTCCCATTTCATTTGTGGTTTTTAAAATGTGCCACAAATTGTAGAAATTCATCTTTAGTATGTTTCATACTCTGATACAATTGGCAAGCCAAGAGTGGGGATTTTGTATTCTTACTTTATGAGCATTTAAAATACCCTGTTCTATGAATATGCATTCTTTACTCATATTCAATTGCTACACTGCTATGGTATCCCATGGTGTTAACTGTCTTTTTTCAGTGGCTTGAGTTTTTTTTTCTCCTCCTCTTAAGAGAACCTCAGAGAAGAAGGCGGGGCTGAGAAATCTCAAGTTATAAAAGCCTCTTCCTTTTGCAAGTAGATCAGAGGAGCAGGATCTTTGGAGTGAAAGCAAGTCCTGTCTGATAACCTCCACAGGTACGTTATCAACTTTTGCTTTTCATCTTTCCATAAATGTTGCAGTTGTGTAACTTGTAGAATTGATGTTGGTGTAGTGAATCTGAGGAGGGCATCATTTGTTTTTTTCTATGAAGATAAGAAACTAAAGGAAGACAAAATTTGAAATTTCTCCAGGATCTGTGTGGATAAGCAAAATGCTAGTGTAGGTATCTTCAGTACTCATTTGGATTTATTTAGAAATGTAGAAATCTGTGCTAGATTTTTGAGCGATTTAAAATATATCTGTAGTTTTTTCTCTTTTTTTCTTTTTTCCTGATTGCCAGAGTCAGACATGTCCTCAAATGAACTTTACTAAAAAAGGTCACTGGGATCTTAAGTCTGCAACTGACTATCTTACCCAGTCCTATGGTCTCAAACCTACTGGGAACAGAATAAAACAGGTTGTTCTTAAATCAAGACTATGGTGAAACATAAATTAACATCAAGAAAGGATGCATTCAAATGGTCAATATTCTTTGATAATAAAAGGAGAAAGGTATATTTGACTTAGTTTTACATACTGTGGTTCCTTTAGTTTTTTTCAGCTTCTGAAACATGCTCATTGGTTGTATTATTTAGAAGAAACAGAGAAACGCTGAGGAGTTGGATGAATAATTAAAGGTTTTATTTCTATTTAATTTTGAAGCCATTATTGCTAAAGCTGACTTTTTCAGTGTGAAGGTTCTTAAGCTGAAAGTAAGAAAATGGTTATTCCTTAATCTAGTCTATATATGTGCTCCGACAAATATGCTTATCGTGATAGGAGTTTTAGCTCATTAGTACCTTAGAGTGTAAAGAACTTTCTTCCAAGGTTATGACTTTGGGTTTATAATCCTTTCAAACTTGGAACCAAGTTGTTATCCTCCATTATTAATTTTTAAAGAACTGATGTGACTCTTGGCACCTATAAAGAGAATAGGGTTACAGGCACCATAGGGACTCCCCACTTTTCTCCTTCCAGACAGTACCTTTGAGCATCGTCTCCTGCCCCAGTTCTACCTCCGGTCTCTTGCCTCTACTCTTTGGGATAGGATATATGGGATTGATGACTTCAGGAGCCTCCATTGGCTTTTGCCATTTTCCTGTTTTTTACCCATCTATGCAAATCTCAAAAAATGCGGTCAACAGAGGCAATTAGAAAAGCAGGATGATTCTGATAACAAAACAAACCTCATTTCTTCTCTAGGGTTGAAAGACATGTGGAGGCAATGGTGTACATTAACCCTTGCAGGTCACTGTAACTCTTGCAGGTACCGCTCTAGCACTTTTGCCAAAATGAGAATTGAGAAGATTTCTCCGGATGGTGTCATTTATATCTGAAGCCTCTGCAAGTGTCACACTCATCACTACAATGAATAATTGATGGAAGCCAAGAGTGGAGATGGCTGGGGTTTGGTACGGGGCCTTTTGGAACATTCTCATCAGAGCATATGAACAATTTAGTTCCTCTCTCATTAAGTGTTAATAAGGAGAACTTCTTATTTCTTCTTATTTAAAAAAAATTTTTAAACATAGAGAGACTTAGAACTTGAAAATGACACCTTAGGACTGATTTGAACATGGTGATAGGCAGGCTGAAACACAATTTTAAAAACATGCCAAATGCCGTTCTTGTGTTAGGACAATAACATAGCAGATTGATTTATGTTTTTGTTTTTGTTTTGGGCTCACAGGATTCAAGAGTATTCTGTTGTTGATGGGTGACTTCTAGACCATTTGAAATTATTCATGAGCGTCAATGATAAAAATAACACCAGGTCAGCCTCTCCCCCAACCAACAAAACAAGGTTTCTAATTAGTTAAATGTCGATAGTGTATTTATATAGTAAAAATGACAATCTATCCTTTCACAAGGACGTATTAAAGTGGCACAAAGGAGCTTAAATTTTAAGGATTGGGCTCTCGGGCCAGCCTGCCTGGGTTTGAATGCCGTATCCTCTACTTATCAGCTGTGTGACTTTCGGGGAAGTTACTTAACCTCTCTGTGCCTTGGTTTCCTCATCAGTTTTAGTGGGAAAATAATAATCCATATAATTCATGAGAAGATGAAAGGAGCTGACACATGTAAAGAGTGTAGCACAGTGCCTGGCACATAATAGGCGTTATATCAGACAAAGCTGTTATTAGTTATTCTTGGCCTGTTGAAGATGTATGTTTCACATGCTATCAGGACAAATCGTGTTGTTCATAAATGCAAGTTGCAACCACAGAAGAGCACTCAGCCAAAGTTATGTGATGCCGCCTCTTAAGCATCCTGTCGATTCCATGCTTGTGTTTGAAGATTTATGTACAAGCTTTGAAAAAGTCTAACTGGTGTTATGTGTAGCATCCTGGTTTAGCTCAGTGGTTCTCCAGTGTGGGACCCTCCCCAGCAGCATCTGGAAACTTGTTAGAGATGCAGAATCTGGGTCCCACCCCAGATCTGTGGAGTCCTTGAGGTGGGACCCAGCAGTCTGAGTTGGAGCGAAGTCCCCAGTGATTCGGCCTGCCCAGCCATCACGTGTTTCCCTGAGTGGGAAACTGCAGAAGCTGGGCAGCTGTTAGCACGGAGCAGCTGTCCTGATGTGGCTGGTAGTCAATGTCTTCACGATCTACAGTGAAGTCTGAAAATGTGAGTGCTGGTTAAGAATCCACTGTGGTTTTAATTTTCACTGAGGTAACCTTCATGATGGGTATCAGGACTCCATTAATTTTGTCAGACCCATCTGCAGTCTGAGGATAAGGACCGTAAGTAAAAATAATTGAGATCTTGATGAAAATACGAAAGCAAAGACTTTGCATCATTCAACAAGTAAGTTGAACTAAATCTGGCCAAACTCTCAGACATTTCTGTACTGGGGCCCATCATTTGTCCCTGCTATGGAACTGCCTGCATTGAATTTTACCTTAGTGATACATCTTCCACTTGCATTCAGGACTTTATAAGAAATAGCCACACAGTTTTGTGCTGTAGGCATTGCAGGGTTATGTCAAGATGTTTCCTATTGTGTGGCCCGGGGTTCTTTTTACATAGAACTTTATTCCTTTTAACTTATTATTTTGAGATAATAACAGATTCACAGGAAGTTGAAAAAATAGTACAGAGAGGTCCTGGGTAATCTTCACCTGGTTTCCCCCAAAGGTAACATCCCACATAACCATAGTATAATATCAAAACCAGGAAACTGACACTGGTATACTCCATAGACTTTATTCAGATTTTACTCGCATGTGTAGACTTTTATGCAATTTTAGCATGAGTAGATTTGTGTAATCACCACAACAATCAAGTTGTTGAACTATTCCATCACTAGAAAAAAATCACCCACGTGCTGTCCCTTTACATTCTCACTGTCTTCCCCGCCCCCCCCCCCCCCCCCGCCCCGCCACCTACAGGAGCTCTTTGTACATTGGACTCTGGATCGGGGCAGTTGGGTTTGATCTTGCTTTATGGACGCCGTGAAGCTTGCAGTTGACCATGTTTGTTCCCTTGCTTTGGTCCCTTGTAATTAGGTTGCAGTTTCTAACAACGCCCCACAAGCAGGCTTTCCATGCGCTGGATGAGCCCATCACGTTACCAGTTTCTCTCGTTTTACTCTCTGCTCACTTCTTTCTCTTTGGTTCCTTTGTATTCAGTAATATCTTAGGAGGTATCTTCAAATCCTTGTGCACTGAGATGAAATATAAAAAAGAAAAAAAAATAAAGTCAAGGGACTTCCTTGGCAGTACAGTGGTTAAGACTTTGCCTTCCAGTGCAGGAGATGCGGGTTCAATCCCTGGTCAGGGAGCTAAGATCCCACATGCCCTGTGGCCAAACAACCAAAACTTAAAAAAAAAAAAGAAGCAATATTGTAACCAATTCAATAAAGACTTTAAAAATAGTCCACATCAAAAAAATCTTTAAAAAAATTAAAGTAAAAAAAAAAGTTCCACCATGTCTTCTCCGTTTATTATTTAAACGCATCGCCCCCTTCAAATTCCTGAACTGCTGAAAGTTGTGTGGGTGCCTGACTACCACCTCCTCAAATTCCTGAGGGTGCTTTCTGCTGCATTCACATTTGTATTGGCTGAGGATGCAATTCCTAGGTCACAATCTTTTCCTCCAAAAATTACAAATATTGCCACATCTTCTAGCTTACAGTCCTTCTAGAAGAGAAGTCTGATGTCAGCCTGATTTCCCCCCTTCTGTAATTTACCTTTTTTCTACTATGTGGTTTGTATGGTTTTATGTTTATTCTTACCCTTAAATAATTTCACCGGGTACCTCTAAGCCTATTAGTTTGCCTGGTATGAGGCTCTGGGACTTCTTTGTATTGAAGACCCAATTCTTCCCTTAGCCCAGGGAAGAAGATTTCTCCTGTTGACTTTTTTGACTGCTACGTCTCCTGTGTGGAAACTTTTCTTCTTCTGGAAGTCCCTTTGCTTACGTGACGCATCTCCTGTACTCTAATACATGTTCCCACGGCTCCATGGAAAGGGGCGAAGCTTCCTGAGGAGCTCCCGTCCCTTTGGACAGGTGAAAGCTGATGGGCGGAGCCTCGTGACAACTCCACCCTTGCTGTCGTTACTCAGCAAGCTGCCTGCGTCAGGGGTCCCCGTGAAGGACGCTGTGGGCTGGCATCCCCTGCACATCCGAGCACATCTTCTGGTGTGACATTGGGTCACATGATTATGCCAGTTTTTGCCACCCCTGAGTAGGATGCCAACTCCATGCAGAAATAAGGACAGTAGTCCATTCTGGAAGGCAGCACCGTCCTTCTCTCTTTGTCACAACTGCCTTCATTAGACAGTTACTGAACTGGGGAGGCCACACACTCCCTGGGGTGCTGTCCGTGCCCCCCGGAAGCTGTAATCAGAAAACAATAATGAAATAGCAAACTTTCTAGAGCTGAAAACAACAAAACCCAAACTCGAATTTGCATGTAAAAAAGAGCACATAGTGTAAAAAATTTAGACAAATATCTAGTCAGAGTCAATGAAATATTAGAATTTAAGGAAAAGAGGAAGAAGCATATAAATGTTGGACAGAAGGAATAAAAGTGAGGCTGCCTCAGCGTTTTCCTTTACAAGATCAAAACCCTAAAAAGAATGGAACTGTTCCTATGGTGTCAGGGGGGAAAAGTGTTGGTCAAATTATCCATGTGTGAATGCAGTAAAAAGGCATTTGCACTGTAAAAAAAAAATAATAAACAGTAACCTCAATAAACGGAGTCGAAGGAATTTCCTGGAGGTCCAGTAGTTGGGACTCCATGCTTTCAATGCCGAGGGCCTGGGTTCAATCTCTGGTTGGGGAACCAAGATCCCTCAAGACCGGGGGTGAGGTGGGAAGAAAAAAGAAAAAAAATGGAAAAAAACCACATAGAGTTGAGGGACCACAAGGGGGGAGCTCTCACATCCTGTGATGACAGCAAAGCCCAATAGGAAGAAGAAGGACTCTTCCTCCCCCCTCCCCCCGCGGGGGCTAAGCCAGTGAAAAGCCAGGGACTCTGTTTACTACAGCCCTCCCTCCCTTTTCCCTCTATAGAGGAGTCTCCTTCCCTTGCTGTGCAGGAACTTGCAAGTGGTTCACCATGGTTGCTGACCCTGAATAGCAATTCTCTGCTGGTTCTGAATAAACCCATCTTTGCTGGAGAAATATCTGGCGGTCTATTTGTTTTAGGTCAACAACATGGATAAGAAGCTCCTAACACACACACCTCAATAAAATCATCCCCAGGGACCCTCTGATGCCGACAGAGGAGTCCAATGTGGACAAGTCGGATATGGAAGGACTCACACTGGACTCATGGCCACCAGTGACACATGCAGGGCTCAGTCTAAATGAGTGTTGAAAATACAGAATAAAAATTAATATGAAGATAGAAATTATTCTCAAAGGGGAAATCTAGAATCTAAAAAGAATAGCTTACTCGTAACAGCATGGATCTAGATCCCAGATTGAGTGGACCACTGTAATGAGGTTGGGTGATCAATGCTCAGATGGCAGGCCGTCAGCGGATTAAGAAAAAGCCAACTTTTACCCATACCAACTTAGCGTATGGTCATCAGGGGTGTGCAGTTGGAAGGGAGGCTCGTTGCGGGTTCTGTGCCACCATTTTTCCTAAAGTTACTCTGATTTCTTCCTCAGGGTTTCTGCTCGGTCAGATACCTTAGGAGTCCTGCTTTGAATTTTACATTTATAAGACCCCCAAAATTGATGAGTCTTATGGCCAGTCTTGGCACAATGCTATATTCAAAAGATATTCAGGTCCAACAAAGCAAGAACACTGGAAATAAATGTGAGTTAAAGGTGCCACGGTAGGTGGGCTTCTAAGATGGGCCCCCCACCTGTGGAATTCATGGCTATTCACGCCCTCATGTGGTCCCCTCCCCTTGCGTGTAAGTAAGACCTCGTGATTTGCTTCTAACCAACAGAATGTGGCAAAGGTGACATGTAATGTCACTTGCATGATTAGGTTACGAAAGATTGTGACTGTGTCTCGCTGGCAGACTCCGTCTAATGCCTTGTCAGCTTATATGCTTTGATAAAGAAGCTGCCATATTGGAGAGTCCCTGGTAGCCAGACACTGAGGGTGACCTCCAGCCAACAGCCAGTGAGGTACGGAGGCCCCTGGTCCAACAGCCCTCAAGGAGACGTATCCTGTTAACAGCCACGTGAGCTGGGAAGCAGGTCACCCCAGCCCCCACCCCGCCAACCCCGGCCCCAGCCTTGAGACAAGACCCCAGCCCCTGCTGGCATCTGAGTGCAGCCTGTGAGAGCCTCCAAGCAGAGAATCCAGCTCCACTGAGCCCAGATGCCTGACCACAGAAACTGCAAGATCATAAGTATGTGTCATTGTAAGTAGTCACATTTTGGGGTAACTTCTTACACAGCAGTAGCAGCTGACACTAATGGCTGGACTCTAAAGAACATCCAAAAGATGCCATCCACCCATCTTGCTAAAGCCTTACTCACCGTGGCTGCAGCCTTCCCCATAGAGTCTGTATATATTCTCACCTCTTCCTCTCCACTCGCCGAGCTCTTCCTCTCTCACCACCTCTCCCCACATTCTACCTGTGTTCCCTGTGACTGTCTCTGCATCCTTTTGAATGTAAATCTATTTAGCTCCCCTAGGCCACTTCCAAGTTTTCACCCTGCAAGGGCCTCAGGAGCTGAGCAGATAAAACACAAGTTTCCTGGTGACACGGGAGGCAGTGGTCACGACACTTGTGAGTCCCTGTTCCTGACTCTTCCTGCCACAGCGATTTTCTTCCCGCTCCTTCCTGACTCTTCTCGTGAAGCCCCGACGCTAGTAATAGGAGTATTGATAAAAGCACCGATGTCTGCATTACTCAAGCACGTGCCAAGCTTGCTGTAGGAGCATCCTCTTCAGTCCTGTCACAACCAAGCCATGGGGCAGGGAGACACGTTTTTAGAGATCAAGGAGCTGAGACCCAAAGGGGCTAAGTGAGCTGCTAGTCAGTGGTGGAGCTCAGTCCCACGCTTGGATTTTCCTGACTCCCAAACTCAGGCTTTTGTTTTGTTTTGTTCTCTGTATCTCTACAGTCCTCATTTTCCTCCAAGTTTGATTGTATTAATAATAGATGTCTCTTGGTGTGTTTATTTGAATTCCTCTTGACATTGTACTTTTCATTATTGAAGAAAAGTACATGTTTCATTTTTGCCTGAACTTTTGAATCTCTGGCCCGTGTTATGACACTAGTGCTTTCCTGATGCATTGACCAACCCTACGATCTTTTAGAAGTAGAATAACAGGGTGAACTGGGTTTGAGTTACATGAAATCCTCGTCAGACCTCACATACACGTTGCGGGGCATGCTTGGTGGTGTTTTACTGGTGGATTCTACTTGGGGAGGTGCCCTCGGTGGCGTTAGTCCACATCCAGTGCTATCATTTTCCTGACTCCATTTTCCCACTCCTCAGTGAGAATTTCATTAATTTATAGAAATACACTCAGATACAGTTAAAGGTAAAGCGAGAAGATGGTCTAGCCTTGAAGTTCGTGCTTGTCAGCATTATACTCCACTGCCCTCCAAATGGGTGGAACGTCAGTGCCAAATACCCCGTTTCCGATCCAGAGAAAGACATAATATCTGAGAGAGAACTTTGGTGAGGTTTTAAGACCATAACAATTATGTATCATGCTTACATCATGTCATGTTATGTTGTGTTATAGTTTGGGAGCTATGAAATCACGTATTCCAAGATGTATGTGAAATGCCAACCCCTAATCGTTGGGGTTATTGGGAATAAGTCCATCACCTTTAACTTCTGGAGCTTGCCAAACCATCTATAAACTCACTTTTCCTCAAGTAAAGTAGTGCTTTCTTACCAATTCCAAGAGACGGAAGCTGCAGACGTCCCCTGGCTGCCTGTGCAGTTAAGGTGACCCGGAGCAAACCTGCAGCAGAGCTCCAGAGCAGATGTGTCCAGCTGCTCTTCAGCAGCAGAAACCTTTCCTCAGGGGGAATCTGCTAGGACCCTGGAGATGTAAGTCTGGTGAAGCAGCACTGCTCCCACTGACGTGGGGAGGCATCCCTGAGCCCCTCACAGACGCAAAGCCCTAAGCACCGCCTTTGAAACCACTACTCTAGACTCAGATTTTTCAACAACTATTTAGTTTTTTTTTTTTTACATCTTTATTGGAGTGTAATTGCTTTACAATGGTGTGTTAGTTTCTGCTTTACAACAAAGTGAATCAGTTATACATATGCATATATTCCCGTATCTCTTCCCTCTTGCGTCTCCCTCCCTCCCACCCTCCCTATCCCACCCCTCCAGGCGGTCACAAAGCACCGAGCTGATCTCCCTGTGTTATGTGGCTGCTTCCCACTAGCTATCTATTTTACGCTTGGTAGTGTATATATGTCCATGCCACTCACTCACTTTGTCACAGCTTACCCTTCCCCCTCCCCATATCCTCAAGTCCATTCTCTAGTAGGTCTGTGTCTTTATTCCTGTCTTACCCCTAGGTTCTTCATGACATTTTTTTTTCTTAGATTCCATATATTTGTGTTAGCATACGGTATTTGTCTTTCTCTTTCTGACTTACTTCACTCTGTATGACAGACTCTAGGTCCATCCACCTCACTACAAATAACTCAATTTTGTTTCTTTTTATGGCTGAGTAATATTCCACTGTATATTTAGAGTTTCAGAGACCTGAAAATGTATGCAGTGTCCCCAGCCAATCTCCTCTCTGGGGCAGACTTGGCATTTCTTCTCTGGAGTACAAGTCAGACAGTCCAGATAAGACCAAGGGCCTGTGGCCGGTGGGATGTCAGTTTCATGTCCGGAAACGATTTCAAAGATATGATGTGAGAGAACAAAAATGCCCCGATTGTCATCAGTATTTATTATGTTATTGTTGACTCTCTTTTCCTTTTACCTTCAATTTATCGTTTATCCTCAATCAATCATTTTAGTGCTGATGGCTTCACCGCTCCTGCCTACCTCCACAAAGTCCTACTCCATGCTCTGCAGTCATCATAATTATTACATTATTATATTTGCCCTGTGGTTTAATCTCTCCCTCTCTGCTAGTTTTCCTCCGCCAGGATTTAAACATGATCCCACCTCTTGGGAGGAAACAAGTCAGCCACGGACCCTCCCCTCCCTTCTAGCTACCCACCCGCCACGTACTCTTGTGGATGGAGAGGTCTGCCCTGGTGGTCCTCACTCTCTCATCCCACTTACCGAAATGCTCTCACTAAGGTCACTGGTTCTCTTAGCCTTGCCCAGCCTCTAGACACTTTTCCTATTTATTAAATATACTTTCCAGATTATTTAAGAAATATATTTAATTTGGGCAAATATAAAAAGTGAAAGAATAAAATCACTCACAGTCCCAGCCCCACATATGGCAATGGTGAACACCTTGGTGTGTTTACTTCCGTGTGCCTTATACACATTATACGTAATGCATTTACATCCCTTACTTCGATAGCTGCCCTTCCTGAAGGTGGGTCATATGTCAGCTGCTGAACCACCTTTATAGGGAAGCTGAGAGGGTGAAAGACCCACTCAAGGTCACAGGGTGAGTGACTGAACGCGAGCTGACCATCTCTAAAGCCAGAGCTCCTGACCACGGTGATTTCTTGCCTCCGGCTTTCTTTCTACTCACAATAAATCCTATGACATTTTCCATGTCATTAAAATGCACCCACTTCATGGTATCATCCTCTTACTTCTTCTGGGTGTAATGTGCTCCTACTGATGGAAGTTTAAGTCATTTCTAATTTTTCCTATGAAATGAATATCTTTTGAGTATACCCTTTAATGTGTTTCATGATGATTTATCTAGAATTCTCCAAAGCCAATTCACTGGGTCAACAATGATAATACTTACATGTCTGGCTACATTATTGCCACATTCTTTTGCAGGCAGGAAGATGATTTTTAGCCCCCCAATGATATGAGAGTGTCTGTCCCACTAAGCTCTTCCCAACGTCAAATGCTGTCACCTGAAATATCTCCCCTGGGTGTTTCATCATCGTTGGACTTTTATTGTTTTTATTACTAGGAAGGCTTAGCATGTTTTTGTGTTTATTAGTGACTTGTGTTCCCTTGTTTGGTGGCTTTGGATTCTTCGGCCCATCTTCTCTACTGGATTTTGTGTTGTTCAACCCAGTGGTGTGATTTTATGACTTTTCCTTAGCATGTGATACATCGACTGGTTTCTCCCTGGTGTGGCTTTCATTCCCTCCTCCTTCTACTTTTCCAGTTCACCCCCTTTCAGGGCCGGGCCACCCTCTTTCCCAAGGTTCCTGGGGGGGCCCTCTGGACCCTCTCCTCTCCTCTCCAGAAACCCCGGAAGCCCTTGGTCCTTGGCCTATGTCCCTCGTCCTGGAAACCCCTTTCACACCGAACCCTTAGCTCCTGCATGTGTTTAGGAGATGGATAAACGGTACACCTGGAATACCTGGTATGTGGGATGGTATGAAGACCGCCTGGACTCATAATTCGTCACCTTGGACATCCCCCGGCCTCAGAAAACCAGTTAGAAACTAACATCGAATAAAGACATGCGAAATGTCAGAAAAGGGTAGATTCTGCATTTCTTACACAGCTTTCCCATTTCTTATTTGACTGAACTGTGATGAAAAAGCAAAAATACACTTTTCTCCGTTGCAACGAAATAAGCAGTTTTTTCATTGTGAGCAAATGAAATCATTTCCTGACTGTTGGTGCCCTACTTAGAAGCCATTTGCTGTATGGGGATCATAGTAAATACCTTGCAGGATTGATTTGCGGTTTGGTCATAATGTATGTAAAGTACCAATTAATGCTCTGAGCCTCTCCGTGAAATGCCTGGGGAGAGAAGTAAAAGAAGCACTCCTTGTTTTAAACAGCCTGGCCTGAGGGTTCTGAGCGGGCTTTGAAGAAGCGTTGGTGTCTGTGGCGTGGGAGGGTTTTGAGGCTGGGACAGGTGACCTGGAGGAGGAGACAGGCTGAGGGCTCAGGAGTCGTGTGGCTGAGCCGTGGGTCTCAGGCCTTTCCTCGTGCAGGGGGTATGGAAGGCGAGTTGGAAGTAATTTGCAAACTGAAAGAGGATTTTGAGGGTGGGAGGGAGTGTTACGTAATCACTTAGATTATTCGCTCAATCAATGTTGGTACAATTCTACTCTGTGCTCTGTGCCAGGCTCTGGGAATACACTGCTGAGCAGATAGAGCGGATTTTGTTTCTGTTTTTTGCGGTACGCGGGCCTCTCACTGCTGTGGCCTCTCCCGTTGCGGAGCACGGGCTCCAGACGCACAGGCCCAGCGGCCATGGCTCACGGGCCCAGCCGCTCCGCGGCATGTGGGATCTTCCCGGACCGGGGCACGAACCCGCGTCCCCTGCATCGGCAGGTGGGCTCTCAACCACTGCGCCACCAGGGAAGCCCCTAGATCTGGTTTTTGACTTAAGTAGGCAGACAGGGGCCAAACAGATCATGTAACAAATCAGGATACACATGGCTTGGTGGAGGGGAGATGGTGCTTCCAGAACAGGCCACCAGGCACCTGCGCCAGCCTGGGCGTCAGAGGTACCTCCCTGAAGAGATGGTGCATAAGGCCCGTAGGATGGGCGGGAGATAAGCAGCTGGGCAGGGTTTGAGGAAGAGGGTTCCAGACAGACGGTGGGACCTAGATGGGAAAAGCGGGGCCCTGTGAGGAACCTGGCCCAGAAGGAGAGGGAGGTGGGTGCAGTCATGCGGGGGAGGCAAGCAGGGCCCAGGTGGCAGCTGCGGGCCACTGGAGGGGCTGGAGAGGGGCGAGGGGGTGCGACTGCCACTTGGATGTGGTGATGATGGAGGTGAGGGTGGGGGCAGATGTCACAGGCAGCTGGGGGAGCTTGGTGCCAGGAGGAGACACAGGGAGGCGGGGTGTAGGAGAAGGATGATGCTCTTGTTCTAGAAACGTCTTGTTTGCTGTGTCTGCCGGACAGCCTGGGGATGTGGAGTAGCTCTCTGTGGATACGGGTCTGAGATAGTGTTTGGGAGACAGGAGGGACGGGTGGCTCCTGCAGCTGGGATGGGAGGGTCTGAGCCCTAGAAGAGCAGGGGGCAGCCCGGAGGCATCTCCGTGGCAACTGAGGCTTCTGGGATGCCCGGGCTAATGGCCTGTTCTCCAGGCCGGGAGGGAATTGTTGCCGGGTGTCCTTGGGAACCACGTGCCGGCTCTGAGTCTCAGGGTGACCTGGAGCACACTGGCCCTCAGGCCCTACTGCCCCTGTGGGTCAAGGTCCTTCTCCCACTTCACTTGACCACATCAGGGCAGGACTCCTCTCTGCCGCCAGCCAGCCGGTCCTCTAGCTGCCACAGCCGCTAGCTACAGTTCTGCAAGTTCCTTCACTACAAATCCATTAACTTCGAAGGAGCTATGATGCACCTCCTATGCGCGGTGGTCTGGGATGCGGGATCCCACCTCCCATAGGAGAGGGGAGCGCACCCAGGAGGGCTCTGCCCAGACGGGAGCGGCCAGGGAAGGAGTATGGAAGGACTGAACTCAAGCTGGGTCCTGGAGGACGAGAAGGAATGAAGCAAGGAGAGCAGAGGCAGGGGGACCAATGTCCTTTGGGGGTGGGGGGCGGGACGGGGCTGGGGCATGGCAGACAGCGAGAGGGGGAGGGCATGGCGGTAAAGCTTTCAGTGAAGCACGTCCACCGTTTGTGACCCCATCTTACCCTCCCTCCCCTTTCTCCACAGGGGAACAGATGTCCTTCAAGGGCGCCCGGCTTAGCATGAGAAGCAGAAGGAACGGCACGCCGGACAGCACCCGGACCCTGTGCTCCAGCGCGTCTCGCAGCACAGACGTGTCCTACAGCGAGAGCGTGAGTTGAGCCACGCCCCACCAACACTGTCAGAAAGCAGCCCTTTGCAGCTAGGATTCTTTGGGGACCAATACTCCTTCTTTAAAAAGATCATATCTCAACGTATGGCATTTCGTTCTGTGGATTATTTTTGTCGAATGTAGAGGCCTTTTCTTTTCTGTGTAGTTTCTCAGGCATTCCTGTTTTGAAGATTGTGACTGCAACCTTGAGTTGCTAAAGAATGTACTTATTTGGGGCCTTTTTAAAAAAATAGCAGTGTTCATTTCTGTTGTAGAGCAAAGTGATTCAGTTACACATATATATACCTGCTTTTTCACATGCTTTTCCATTGCGGTTTACTACAGGAGACTGGATATAGTTCCCTGTGCTGTACAGTAGGACCTTGTTTATCCATTCAAGAATGCACTTGTTAAGTGACTTTTATGAAATCCTAAATACTGCACTTTTAATATTCCTTTTACTAGTTAATGCTTGGTGTCCTTGCTTCCAGCCCTGTGGGTTCACCTTGGAATTGATTCTTGAAGTCCTTTTCTTCAACTCTATGGCCGGGGGCTCATTCTGGGTCTGCATTTGTTCTTGCCGTAGCTTCTAGCTGTTCTCCACAGCATCTCTCTCCTCCTTCCAAGCCCGTGTCCACACTGCCTTCAGGACATAGAGGCACACTGAGCTGTTGCCTAGGGGTGAGCGGACTCAGGGTGGGGCGCCCGGCAGGAGGCTCCCCGCTGGGCTGCGCTGCCTCTTCCGTCCCTCAGCCACCTCTAGTGGTTCCCGCAGGCTTTCTGTTCACTCTCACGTCCTAGCGAATACTCTCATTTGTCAGGAAATAAAGGCAACGTTCCAGTCTGGTACCAAGCTTCCGCCGACTAGAGTGTTAAAAGTCGGGGCGGTGGCTAACTTTGGAAAAAGGAAGGAGGAGGGACTGGGTGGGGGCTTCTGGGGTGCTGGGCATGTCAGTATTTTGATCTGCTGGGTGGGGTTCTCGGGGGCGCCCGTGCACTTCTTGCCACTCCCAACACCCAGCGCCTCCTTAGATTTTGCACCTGCCGTCACCTTGACCCTGGTCCGGTGAGAATAACACAGTGGGCAGAGGGCGCTGGTGGCCTCTCCAATGCCCCCTCCTCCAGCCTCCAGCAGTGACAGACCTCTGGGAGGGCAGAAAAGGCCTTTCCGGATCACACTTGGACGCAGGCGTGGGTGCCTCTGGGAGACAAAGGCTGACTCTCCCTTGCCATTCTCCTTTGGGCTCCCATGGGATTTCTGGATGGATTTCCTGCTCCCCTCAGAGATGCCAGCTGCCCTGTGGGTAGAATTTCTGAGACCACCTAAGTACATCCCAGTTATGGGGGGGGGGTCCTGTTTGCCCCTGAGAATACACACCTTTGCAAAGTACATTTTTCAGAGGGAACTTCTTTTTCTTTAAAGGCCTTTATTTTTTAATTAAAAAAAATTTTTTTTGGCCACACATCATGGCATGTGGGATCTTAGTTCCCTGACCAGAGATCGAATCCATGACCCCTGCAGTGGAAGCGTGAGTCTTAACTACTGGATCGCCAGGGAAGTCCCCAGAGGGAACTTTCAGCAACAAGGCAGTTTTTACCACCACCCCTCCTCTACCATCATCGATTTCACAAGCTTATACACATAAGCTTATACTGTTGAGTTTTCTTCATCTGTGTTAAGTAGACTTAAAATTAGTGAAGAGCTAGAAAATATTCTGAGGAAGAAAGGGCATCACAGGTTTTCAAAATTTTTCGCGTTCAGATGAGTGTAGGATTTATTTTTGCTCTCTACATTTTTATTATTTGTAGAAAAGAACATGCAAATGTAAATTCCCAGCCTAAGGAAGAATAATAAAATGAACACGCTTGCACCCACCACCAGCCCTTTGCAGGAGTGCCCCACGTGCCCTCCGTGCCAAAGGCGACAGCTACCCTGAATTTTGTGTTCCCTGGTCCTGCTTTTATTTATAAGCTTATGATTTGAATATATGTCCCTAAACAATACAAGGCTTTGTTTTGTCTGTTTTGATATTTGTGGAATTACACAATAAGTATTCCTTTGTGAATTCATTTCTTTTTTCTTTCCTTTTTTTTTTTTACATCTTTATTGGAGTATAATTGCTTTACAGTGGTGTGTTAGTTTCTGCTTTATAACAAAGTGAATCAGTTATACATATACCTATGTTCCCATATCTCTTCCCTCTTGTGTCTCCCTCCCTCCCACCCTCCCTATCCCACCCCTCCAGGTGGTCACAAAGCACCAAGCTGATCTCCCTGTGCTGTGCGGCTGCTTCCCACTAGCTATCTATTTTACGTTTGGTAGTGTATATATGTCCATGCCACTCTCTCGCTTTGTCAAAGCTTACCCTTCTCCCTCCCCATATCCTCAAGTCCATTCTCTAGTAGGTCTGTGTCTTTATTCCTGTCTTACCCCTAGGTTCTTCATGACATTTTTTTTCCTTAAATTCCATATATGTGTGTTAGCATACGGTATTTGTCTTTCTCTTTCTGACTTACTTCACTCTGTATGACGGACTCTAGGTCTATCCACCTCATTACAAATAGCTCAATTTCGTTTCTTTTTATGGCTGAGTAATATTCCAATGTATACATGTGCCACATCTTCTTTATCCATTCATCCGATGATGGACACTTAGGTTGTTTCCATCTCCTAGCTATTGTAAATAGAGCTGCAATGAACATTTTGGTACATGACTCTTTTTGAATTATGGTTTTCTCAGGGTATATACCCAGTAGCGGGATTGCTGGGTCATATGGTAGTTCTATTTGTAGTTTTTTAAGGAACCTCCATACTGTTCTCCACAGTGGCTGTATTAATTTACATTCCCACCAACAGTGCAAGAGGGTTCCCTTTTCTCCACACCCTCTCCAGCATTTATTGTTTCTAGATTTTTTGATGATGGCCATTCTGACCGGTGTGAGATGATATCTCATTGTAGTTTTGATTTGCATTTCTCTAATGATTAGTGATGTTGAGCATTCTTTCATGTGTTTGTTGGCAGTCTGTATATCTTCTTTGGAGAAATGTCTATTTAGGTCTTCTGCCCATTTTTGGATTGGGTTGTTCGCTTTTTTGTTATTGAGCTGCATGAGCTGCTTATAAATTTTGGAGATTAATCCTTTGTCAGTTGCTTCATTTGCAAATATTTTCTCCCACTCTGAGGGTTGTCTTTTGGTCTTGTTTATGGTTTCCTTTGCTGTGCAAAAGCTTTGAAGTTTCATTAGGTCCCATTTGTTTATTTTTGTTTTTATTTCCATTTCTCTAGGAGGTGGGTCAGAACGGATCTTGCTGTGATTTATGTCATAGAGTGTTCTGCCTATGTTTTCCTCTAAGAGTTTGATAGTTTCTGGCCTTACATTTAGGTCTTTAATCCATTTTGAGCTTATTTTTGTGTATGGTGTTAGGGAGTGATCTAATCTCATACTTTTACATGTACCTGTCCAGTGTTCCCAGCACCACTTATTGAAGAGGCTGTCCTTTCTCCACTGTACATTCCTGCCTCCTTTATCAAAGATAAGGTGGCCATATGGGCGTGGGTTTAGCTCTGGGATTTCTATCCTGTTCTATTGATCTATCTTTCTGTTTTTGTGCCAGTACCATACTGTCTTGATTACTGTAGCTTTGTAGTATAGTCTGAAGTCAGGGAGCCTGATTCCTCCAGTTCCGTTTTTCGTTCTCAAGATTGCTTTGGCTATTCGGGGTCTTTTGTGTTTCCATACAAATTGTGAAATATTTTGTTCTAGTTCTGTGAAAAATGCCAGTGGTAGTTTGATAGGGATTGCATTGAATCTGTAGATTGCTTTGGGTAGTAGAGTCATTTTCACAATGTTGATTCTTCCAATCCAAGAACACGGTATATCTCTCCATCTATTTGTATCACCTTTAATTTCTTTCATCAGTGTCTTATAATTTTCTGCATACAGGTCTTTTGTCTCCTTAGGTAGGTTTATTCCTAGATATTTTATTCTTTTCGTTGCAGTGGTAAATGGGAGTGTTTTCTTGATTTCACTTTCAGATTTTTCATCATTAGTGTATAGGAATGCCAGAGATTTCTGTGCATTAATTTTGTATCCTGCTACTTTACCAAATGCATTGATTAGCCCTAGTAGTTTTCTGGTAGCATCTTTAGGATTCTCTACGTATAGTATCATGTCATCTGCAAACAGTGACAGCTTTACTTCTTCTTTTCCGATTTAGATTCCTTTTATTTCCATTCCTTCTCTGATTGCTGTGGCTAAAACTTCCAAAACTAAGTTGAATAAGAGTGGTGAGAGTGGGCAACCTTGTCTTGTTCCTGATCTTAGTGGAAATGCTTTCAGTTTTTCACCATTGAGGATGATGTTGGCTGTGGGTCTGTCACATATGGCCTTTATTATGTTGAGGAAAGTTCCCTCTATGCCTACTTTCTGTAGTGTTTTTATCATAAATGGATGTTGAATTTTGTTGAAAGCTTTCTCTGCATCTATTGAGATGATCATATGGTTTTTCTCCTTCAATTTGTTAATATGGTGTATCACGTTGATTGATTTGCGTATATTGAAGAATCCTTGCATTACTGGAATAAACCCCACTTGATCATGGTGCATGATCCGTTTAATGTGCTGTTGGATTCTGTTTGCTAGTGTTTTGTTGAGGATTTTTGCATCTATGTTCATCAGTGATATTGGCCTGTAGTTTTCTTTCTTTCTGACATCCTTGTCTGGTTTTGGTATCAGGGTGATGGTGGTCTCGTAGAATGAGTTTGGGAGTGTTCCTCCCTCTGCTATATTTTGGAAGAGTTTCAGGAGGATAGGTGTTAGCTCTTCTCTAAATGCTTGATAGAATTCGCCTGTGAAGCCATCTGGTCCTGGGCTTTTGTTCGTTGGAAAATTTTTAATCACAGTTTCAATTTCAGTGCTTGTGATTGGTCTGTTCATATTTTCTATTTCTTCCTGATTCAGTCTTGGCAGGTTGTGCCTTTCTAAGAATTTGTCCATTTCTTCCAGGTTGTCCATTTTATTGGCATAGAGTTGCTTGTAGTTACCTCTCATGATCCTTTGTATTTCTGCAGTGTCAGTTGTTACTTCTCCTTTTTCATTTCTAATTCTATTGATTTGAGTCTTCTCCCTTTTTTTCTTGATGAGTCTGGCTAATGGTTTATCAATTTTGTTTATCTTCTCAAAGAACCAGCTTTTAGTTTTATTGATCTTTGCTATCGTTTGCTTCATTTCTTTTTCATTTATTTCTGATCTGATTTTTATGATTTCTTTCCTTCCTTGGGGTTTTTTTGTTCTTTCTCTAATTGCTTTAGGTGCAAGGATAGGTTGTTTATTCGAGATGTTTCCTGTTTCTTAAGGTAGGATTGTATTGCTATAAACTTCCCTCTTAGAACTGCTTTTGCTGCATCCCACAGATTTTGGGTCATCGTGTCTCCATTGTCATTTGTTTCTAGGTATTTTTTGATTTCCTCTTTGATTTCTTCAGTGATCACTTCGTTATTAAGTAGTGTATTGTTTAGCCTCCATGTGTTTGTATTTTTTACAGATCTTTTCCTGTAATTGATATCTAGTCTCATAGCGTTATGGTCGGAAAAGATACTTGATGCAATTTCAATTTTCTTAAATTTACCAAGGCTTGATTTGTGACCCTAGATATGATCTGTGCTGGAGAATGTTCCATGAGCACTTGAGAAAAATGTGTATTCTGTTGTTTTTGGATGGAATGTCCTATAAATATCAATTAAGTCCATCTTGTTTAATATATCATTTAAAGCTTGAGTTTCCTTATTTATTTTCATTTTGGATGATCTGTCCATTGGTGAAAGTGGGGTGTTAAAGTCCCCTACTATGAATGTGTTACTGTCAATTTCCCCTTTTATGGCTGTTAGTATTTGCCTTATGTATTGAGGTGCTCCTATGTTGAGTGCATAAATATTTACAACTGTTATATCTTCTTCTTGGATCGATCCCTTGATCATTATGTAGTGTCCTTCTTTGTCTCTTCTAATAGTCTTTATTTTAAAGTCTATTTTGTCTGATATGAGAATTGCTACTCCAGGTTTCTTTTGGTTTCCATTTGCATGAAACGTCTTTTTCCATCCCCTTACTTTCAGTGTGTATGTGTCTCTAGGTCTGAAGTGGGTCTCTTGTAGGCAGCAAATATATGGGTCTTGTTTTTGTATCCATGCAGCCAATCTGTGTCTTTTGGTGGGAGCATTTAGTCCCTTTACATTTAAGGTAATTATCGATATGTATGTTCCTATTCCCATTTTCTTAATTGTTTTGGGTTCGTTATTGTAGGTCTTTTCCTTCTCTTGTGTTTCTTGCCTAGAGAAGTTCCTTTAGCAGTTGTTGTAAAGTTGGTTTGGTGGTGCTGAACTCTCTCAGCTCTTGCTTGTCTCTAAAGGTTTTAATTTCTCCATCAAATCTGAATGAGATCCTTGCTGGGTAGAGTAATCTTGGTTGCAGGTTTTTCTCCTTCATCACTTTAAATATGTCCTGCCAGTCCCTTCTGGCTTTCAGAGTTTCTGCTGAAAGATCAGCTGTTAACCTTATGGGGATTCCCTTGTGTGTTATTTGTTGTTTTTCCCTTGCTGCTTTTAATATGTTTTCTTTGTATTTAATTTTTGACAGTTTGATTAATATGTGTCTTGGCATATTTCTCCTTGGATTTATCCTGTATGGGACTCTCTGTGCTTCCTGGACTTGATTAACTATTTCCTTTCCCATATTAGGGAAGTTTTCAACTATAATCTCTTCAAATATTTTCTCAGTCCCTTTCTTTTTCTCTTCTTCTTCTGGAACCCCTATAATTCGAATGTTGGTGCGTTTAATGTTGTCCCAGAGGTCTCTGAGACTTGTCCTCAGTTCTTTTCATTCTTTTTTCTTTATTCTGCTCTGCAGTAGTTATTTCCACTATTTTATCTTCCGGGTCACTTATCCATTCTTCTGCCTCAGTTATTCTGCTATTGATCCCATCTAGAGTATTTTTAATTTCATTTATTGTGCTGTTCATCATTGTTTGTTTCAACTTTAGTTCTTCTAGGTCTTTGTTAAATGTTTCTTGCATTTTCTCTATTCTATTTCCAAGATTTTGGATCATCTTTACTGTCATTACTCTGAATTATTTTTCAGGTAGACTGCTTATTTTCTCTTCATTTGTTAGGTCTGGTGCATTTTTATCTTGCTCCTTCATCTGCTGTGTGTTTTTCTGTCTTCTCATTTTGCTTATCTTACTGTGTTTGGGGTCTCCTTTTTGCAGGCTGCAGGTTCGTAGTTCCCATTGTTTTTGGTGTCTGTCCCTGGTGGCTAAGGTTGGTTCAGTGGGTTGTGTAGGCTTCCTGGTGGAGGGGACTAGTGCCTGTGTTCTGGTGGATGAGGCTGGATTTTGTCTTTCTGGTGGGCAGGTCCACGTCTGGTGGTGTGTTTTGGGGTGTCTGTGGACTTGTTATGATTTTGGGCAGCCTCTCTGCTAAAGGGTGGGGTTGTGTTCCTGTCTTGCTAGGTGTTTGGCATAGGATGACCAGCACTGTAGCTTCCTGGTCGTTGAGTGAAGCTGGGTGCTGGTGTTGAGATGGAGATCTCTGGGAGATTTTCGCCATTTGATATTATGTGGAGCTGGGAGGTCTCTTGTGGACCAGTGTCCTGAAGTTGGCTCTCCCACCTCAGAGGCACAGCACTGACTCCTGGCTGCAGCACCAAGAGCCTTCCATCCACACGGCTCAGAATAAAAGGGAGAAAAAGTAGAAAGAAAGAATTAGTAGAAGTAGAAAGAAAGAAAGAAGGGAGGGAGGGAGGAAGGAAGGAAAAAAAAGGAAGAAGATAAAGTAAAATAAAGTAAGATAAAATATAATAAATTTATTAAAATAAAAAAATTATTAAGAGAAAAAAAAGAAAAAAATATTAAAAAACAAAAGCAAACCAACAACAAAAACGGACGGATAGAACCGTAGGACAAATGGTGGAAGCAAAGCCATACAGACAAAATCTCACACAGAAGCATACACATACACACTCACAAAAAGAGGAAAAGGGGAAAAAATCATAAATCTTGTTCTCGAAGTCCACCTCCTTAATTTGGGATGATTGGTTGTCTATTCATGTATTCCACAGATGCAGGTACATCAAGTTGATTGTGGAGATTTAATCCGCTGCTCCTGAGGCTGCTGGGAGGGATTTCCCTTTCTCTTCTTTGTTCTCACAGCTCCCGGGGCTCAGGTTTGGATTTGGCCCTGCCTCTTTGTGTAGGTTGCCGGAGGGCTTCTGTTCTTCGCTCAGACAGGACGGGGTTAAAGGAGCCGCTGATTCAGGGGCTCTGGCTCACTCAGCCCGCGGGGAGGGAGGGGCACGGAGTGCGGGGCGGGCCTGCGGCGGCAGAGGCCGGCGTGACGTTGCACCAGCCTGAGGCGCGCCGTGCGTTCTCCCGGGGAAGTTGTCCCTGGATCCCGGGACCCTGGCGGTGGCGGGCTGCACGGGCTCCGCGGAAGAGGGGTGTGGATAGTGACCTGTGCTCGCACACAGGATTCTTGGTGGCGGTAGCAGCAGCCTTAGCGTCTTATGACTGTCTCTGGGGTCCGCGCTGATAGCCGCGGATCGCGCCCGTCTCTGGAGCGCCTTTAAGCAGCGCTCTGAATCCCCTCCCCTCGCGCACCAGGAAACAAAGAGGGAAGAAAAAGTCTCTTGCCTCTTCGGCAGGTCCAGACTTTTCCCCGGACTCCCTCCCGGCTAGCTGTGGCGCACTAACCCCCTGCAGGCCGCGTTCACGCCGCCAACCCCAGTCCTCTCCCTGCCTCCGACCGAAGCCGAGCCTCAGCTCCGGGCCCCGCCCGCCCCGGCGGGTGAGCAGACAAGCCTCTCGGGCTGGTGAGTGCCGGTCGGCCCTGATCCTCTGTGCGGGAATCTCTCCGCTTTGCCCTCCGCACCCCCGAAGCTTCCCCCTCCGCCACCCCAGTCTCCGCCCGCGAAGGGGCTTCCTAGTGTGTGTAAACCTTTCCTTCTTCACAGCTCCCTCCCACTTGTGCAGATCCCGTTCCTATCCTTTTGTCTCTGTTTATTCTTTTTACTTTTGCCCTACCCAGGTACGTGGGGGGTTTCTTGCCTTTTGGGAGGTCTGAGGTCTTCTGCCAGCCTTCAGTAGGTGTTCTGTAGGAGCTGTTCCACGTGTAGATGTATTTCTGGTGTATCTGTGGGGAGGAAGGTGATCTCCGCGTCTTACCCTTCCGCCATCTTCCCGGAAGCTCCCGTGAATTCATTGCTTGCTTAGCATCCTGTGTTTGTGGTCCCTCTGTGTTGTCAGGTGTAATGGCTGTTGATTCACTCCTGCTGGGCCACCCTGCATCCTGTGCGTGTCTGTCCAGCCTAAGCGGGGTGAACATTTGGGTTTCAGGTTTTGCTATTAGGAGCAGGGCCACTCTGAGCCTTCCTGGATGTGGGATGTTCTCTCTGGAGAAGGTTTTTCGGCTTGAGGCCGATGGGTAAAGGCGAACACCTTTCCCTCATGGGAATTGGAGTTAAGACACAGGACTTCTGGGGAAACTTGGGGCACGTGGTCCCCATGCTCTGATGTTTCAGGATGTATGTTGGTGGGGGTAGGGGCTAGCAAAGGGGGAGACTGCTGGAGGCGTGGTGGACCTTCTTCCAGGAGAGGGAGTGCCGCCTCCCTTTTCGTGGTGACCTCATTGTGGGGGGGTGACGAGTCAGGCCTGGCGTCGGTGCAAGGCCGGGGGGCAAACCCACATGACACTGTCTGAGAACTGCTGGCGCCCGGTGACCTGAGGGAAGTGGGTTTGGGCTGCCAGCCCCACCTCCACGGAACAAGACAAACCCCTAAAGCTGGCAGCGCGGTGCCAGGCATCTGAGTTTGCAGGTCATTCACAGGACACAGGGACTATTTCTAGGGCACAGTGGTGGACAGTTTCCCAGAGTGGTCGAGCCAGTTCCCTCACGGCCCATAGCGGGCTGAGTCCCCCCGCCTGGCTCTTCACTGGCATTTGGTGCCAACGGCTTCTCAAGTTTTCCAGCCTGGTGGGTGTGTAATGGGATGTCATCGTGGTTTCACTTCACATCTGCCTCATTACTGACAAGGTTGAGCTCCTTTTCACACATCTGTGTGTCCTCTTTTATTTAATGCCTGCTCATGTCTCTTGCCTTTTCCCCACGAGGTTGTCTGTCTTATTCTTAGTGACTTACAGTCTTTTATATATTCTATTTACCAATCTTATCATGATTAATATATGTCACAAATATCTTCTCCCACTTTGAGGAGTGTAAATATTTTCGAAGTATTCTTCAACTCCAAGGGGTTTGTTTCTGCCAACTAAAGGGAAGCGTTCCGTTGTTTGTCAGAATTAGGTCCCTGATATGCCTTACCACCTTGCCCATGGGGGGACAGATGCAACTCTGGAAGGAGCATTTGGAATATACCTTCTTTTGAAAAGCAAGCATAAGAGGAACTAGAATCTGCAATAAAACATTATTTATGCTAAACTATCAATAAATGCTTATATTCCCCCAGTTGCCTTAGAGTCAGAAAAACATACTTTGTATGTATATAATGACATTTGTTACAAGATGATGCCAAGTAACTTTTAGAAAAATTTGCATTTAGTTATAAAAATGTAAACGTATGCCTCTTTTTACGAACTTTGTGTACTCTGAAAGCATGAATGGATGCTGGTTGCTATGATGTGTGGTGAATCCTTAAAACCTTTGAAGTAGGTTTAAGTCATTCATGAAGAGCAAGCAGGGGGTGAGAACAAATTAGTGACGTGTTGTTCCAATGTTCTTTCTCCAAAGGACTTGGTGAATTTCATTCAAGCAAATTTTAAGAAACGGGAGTGTGTCTTCTTTACCAAAGATTCCAAGGCCACGTAAGCAACTACTTTGCCTCCATTTTTTGCTACCATGTTCAAAAGTAAATTATTGACCACCATAACGACAGACAAACAAATTGCTCACTAGTTCATTATTCAAGTTGTTTGCATCTTGCAATTCTCAGAAACGGTGTGTGAATAGGAAGAGTTTGGCAAGCAGCTTG